>NC_091991.1:87984544-88288495 GCF_044704955.1 Pristiophorus japonicus | reverse complement strand
TCGGTGTAATAGAGCTCCACCTCATGGACTACTGTGGTAATGCAACTACTGATGTAAATTCAATAAAAGGGTCATGTGACAAGTCACATGATGACAATTTCCAGTCAGAGCCATCTTATAGTCTGTGTGTTTGTGATGTTGTAAACAATATATCACAGCCGGGGTATTGTCCCAGCGACCATGAAGGAACGATGATATATGTCTACGTCAAGATGGTGTGTGTCTCACAGGGAGGTAATGGTGATGTTTCTGTTCTTGTCCTTCTCACTGGTAGTGTTGCTGAAATTACCTTGCTGAATTGCTTTAATGCAGTGTCATAGGTACTGGAAACCTCTAACTCCTCCAAAGGGCTGCAGATGGTGGGGGTCAATTAACATTTTCAAGATTGCGTTGATAGATTTTTGTTAGGTAAGGGAATCAAGGAATATGGAGCAAAGCTGGTGAAAGCGGATTTCTTCCCATGGTTACTGTCACAATAGAGGGTCGTTAGTCCTGCAACAATAATTTCACGTGATTATTGCACATGTGGTTTTAAACAACAAACTTCGAAACATTAACTCTGTTTCTCCCTGCAAATGCTGCCTAACCTGCTGAGATTTCCAGCATTTTCCTGGACCTGATGGCTTACATCCTCGGATCTTAAAAGAAGTAGCTGCAGAGATAGTGGATGTATTGGTTGTAATCTACCAAAATTCCCTGGAGTCTGGAGAGCTCCCAGCGGATTGGAAAACTGCAAGTATAACACCCCTATTTAAAAAAGGAGGGAGACAGAAAGCAGGAAACTATAGACCAGTTAGCATAACACCTGTCGTTGGGAAAATGCTGGAGTCCATTATTAAGGAAGCAGTAGTGGGACATTTGTAAAATCATAATGCAGTCAAGCAGAGTCAGCATGGATTTATGAAAGGGAAGTCATGTTTGACAAATTTGCTGGAATTCTTTGAGGATGCAATGAACAGGGTGGATAAAAGGGAACCAGTGGATGTGGTGTATTTGGATTTCCAGAAGGCATTCGATAAGATGCCATATAAAAAGTTACTGCACAAGATAAGAGCTCACGGGATTGGGGGTAATATATTAGCATGGATAGAGGATTGGCTAACTAACAGAAAACAGAGAGTCAGGATAAAAGGTAACTAGTGGGGCGCCACAAGGATCAGTGCTGGTCCCTCAACTATTTACAATCTATATTAATGACTTGGATGAAGGGACCGAGTGTAATGTAGCCAAGTTTGCTGATGATACAATGATGGGTGGGAAGTCGGGAGGTGGAGCGCCAGTCGAGAGGCCTACAAGAGGCCCAACAGCAGCGTCGGAGAGGCAAGCGGGGAGTCGGAGGCGGAGCGCCAGTCAAGAGGCCTACAAGAGGCCCAACAGCAGTGTCGGAGAGGCAAGCGGGGAGTCGGGAGGACCTACAAGACGAATTTAGGGAGCTAGGTCCTACAAGACAAATTTAGGGAGCTAGGAGCTAAATTAAAAAGTAGGACCTCAAAAGTAGTAATCTCAGGATTGCCATCAGTGCCACGTGCTAGTCAGAGTAGGAATCACAGGATAGCTCAGATGAATACGTGGCTTGAGGAGTGGTGCAGCAGGGAGGGATTCAAATTCCAAGGACATTGGAACCGGTTCTTGGGGAGATGGGACCAGTACAAACCGGACGGTCTGCACCTGGGCAGGACCGGAACCAATGTCCTAGGGGGAGTGTTTGCTATTGGTGTTGGGGAGGAGTGAAACTAATATGGCAGGGGAATGGGAACCTATGCAGGGAGACAGAGGGAAGTAGAATGGGGGCAGAAGCAAATGATAGAAAGAAGAAAAGTAAAAGTGGAGGGCAGAGAAACCTAAGGCAAAAAGAAAGAAAGGGCCACATTACAGCAAAATTCTAAAGGGGCAAAGTGTGTTAGAAGGACAATCCTGAAGGCTCTGTGCCTCAATGCGAGGAGTATTCGGAATAAGGTGGATGAATTAACAGCACAGATAGCAGTTAAAGGGTATGATGCAATTGGCATCACGGAGAAATGACTCCAGGTTGACCAAGGCTGGGAACTCAACATCCAGGGGTATTCAACATTTAGGAAGGATAGACAGAAAGGAAAAGGAGGCGGGGTGGCATTGCTGGTTAAAGAGGAAATTAATGCAATAATAAGAAAGGACATTAGCTTGGATGATGTGGAATCGGTATGGGTGGAGCTGTGGAATACCAAGGGGCAGAAAACACTAGTGGAAGTTGTGTACAGACCACCAAACAGTAGTAGTGAGGTTGGGGACAGCATCAAACACGAAATTAGGGATGCATGCAATAAAGGTACAGCAGTTATCATAGGTGACTTTAATCTACATATTGATTGGGCTAACCTAACTGGTAGCAATGCGGTGGAGAAGGATTTCCTGGAGTGTATTAGGGATGGTTTACTCGACCAATATGTCGAGGAACCAACCAGGGAGCTGGCCATCCTAGACTGGGTGATGTGCAATGAGAAATGACTAATTAGCAATCTTGTTGTGCGAGACCCCTTGGGGAAGAGTGACCAGAACATGGTACAATTCTTTATTAGGATGGAGAGTGACACAGTTAATTCAGAAACTAGTGTCCTGAACTTCGATGGTTTGAGGCGTGAATTGGTTAGAATAGACTTGCAAATGATACTTAAAGGGTTGACGGTGGATAGGCAATGGCAAACATTTAAAGATCAAATGGATGAACTTCGATAATTGTACATCCCTGTCTGGAGTAAAAAATAAAACGGGGAAGGTGGCTCAACCGTGGCTAACAAGAGAAATTAAGGATAGTGTTAAATCCAAGGAAGAGGCATATAAATTGGCCAGAAAAAGCAACAAACCTGAGGACTGGGAGAAATTTCGAATTCATCAGAGGAGGACAAAGGGTTTAATTAAGAGGGGGAAAATAGAGTACGAGAAGAAGCTTGCCGGAACATAAAACCTGACTACAAAAGCTTCTATAGATATGTGAAGAGAAAAAGATTAGTGAAGACTATCGTAAGTCACTTGCAGTCGGATTCAGGTGAATTTATAATGGGGAACAAAGAAATGGCAGACCAATTGAACAAATACTTTGGTTCTGTCTTCACGAAGGAAGACACAAATAATCTTCCGGAAGTACGAGGGGACCGAGAGTCGAGTGAGAAGGAGGAACTGAAGGATATACTTATTAGGCAGGAAATTGTGTTCAGGAAATTGATGGGATTGAAGGTCGATAAATCCCCGGGACCTGATAGTCTGCATCCCAGAGTACTTAAGGAAGTGGCCCTAGAAATAGTGGATGCATTGGTGGTCATTTTCCAACAGTCTATCGACTCGGGATCGGTTCCTATGGACTAGAGGGTAGCTAATGTAACACCATTTTTTAAAAAGGGAGGGAGCGAGAAAGCGGGTAATTATAGACCAGTTAGCCTGACATCAGTGGTGGGGAAAATGTTGGAATCAATTATTAAGGATGAAATAGCAGCGCATTTGGAAAGTGGTGACAGGATTGGACCAAGTCAGCATGGATTTATGAAAGGGAAATCATGCTTGACAAATCTTCTGGAATTTTTCGAGGATGTAACTAGTAGAGTGGACAAGGGAGAACCAGTGGATGTGGTGTATTTGGACTTTCAAAGGGCTCTTGACAAGGTCCCGCACAAGAGATTGGTGTGCAAAATTAAAGCACATGGTATTGGGGTAATATACTGACTTGGATAGAGAACTAATTGGCAGACAGAAAGCAGAGAGTCGGGATAAACGGGTCCTTTTCAGAATGGCAGGCAGTGACTAGTGGAGTGCCGCAGGGCTCAGTGCTGGGACCCCAGCTCTTTACAATATACATTAACAATTTGGATGAAGGAATTTAATGTAATATCTCCAAGTTTGCAGATGACACTAAACTGGGTGGTGGTGTGAGCTGTGAGGAGGACGCTAGGAGGCTGCAGGGTGACTTGGACAGGTTAGGTGAGTGGGCAAATGCATGTCAGATGCAGTATAATGTGGATAAATGTGAGGTTATCCACTTTGGGGGAAAAAACGCAAAGACAGAATATTATCTGAATGATGACAGATTAGGAAAAGGGGAGGTGCAATGAGACCTGGGTGTCATGGTTCATCAGTCATTGAAAGTTGGCATACAGGTACATCAGGCGGTGAAGAAGGCAAATGGTATGTTGGCGTTCATAGCTAGGGGATATGAGTATAGGAGCAGGGAGGTCTTACTGCAATTGTACAGGTCCTTGGTGAGTCCTCACCTGGAATATTGTGTTCAGTTTTGGTCTCCTAATCTGAGGAAGGACATTCTTGCTATTGAGGGAGTGCAGCGAAGGTTCACCAGATTGATTCCCAGGATGGCTGGACTGACATATGAGGAGAGACTGGATCAACTGGGCCTTTATACATTGGAGTTTAGAAGGATGAGAGGGGATCTCATAGAAACATATAAGATTCTGACGGGATGGGACAGGTTAGATGCGGGAAGATTGTTCCTGAAGTTGGGGAAGTCCAGAACCAGGGGACACAGTCTAAGGATAAGGGGTAGGCCATTTAGGACTGAGATGAGGAGAAACTTCTTCACTCAGAGAGTTGTTAACCTGTGGAATTCCCTGCCGCAGAGAGTTGTTGATGCCAGTTCATTGGATATATTCAAGAGGGAGTTAGATATGGCCCTTACGGTTAAGGGGATCAAAGGGTATGGAGAGAAAGCAGGAAAGGGGTACTGAGGGAATGATCAGCCATGATCTTATTGAATGGTGGTGCAGGCTCGAAGGGCCGAATGGCCTACTCCTGCACCGATTTTCTATGTTTCTATATTTCTGTGAAAGAAAGTTGTGAGGAGGACACAAAAAATCTGCAAAGGGATATAGACAGGCTAAATGAGTGGGCTAACATTTGACAGCTGGAGTATAATGTGGGAAAGTGTGAGGTTATCCACATTGGCAGTGGAAAAAAAGCAAATTATTATTTAAATGGAGAGATATTAAAAAATGTTGCAGTACAGAGGGACCTGGGGGTCCTTGTGCATGAAACACAAAAAGTTAGTATGCAGGTACAGCAAGTAATTAGGAAGGCAAATGGAATGTTGGCCTTTATTGCAAGGGGGCTAGAGTATAAAAACAGAGAAGTCCTGCTACAACTGTATAGGGTCTTGGTGAGGCCACACCTGGAGTACTGCATACAGTTGTGGTCTCCTTATTTAATGAGGGATATACTTGCATTGGAGGCAGTTCAGAGAAGGTTCACGAAGTTGATTCCTGAGATGAGGGGGTTGACTAATGAAGAAAGGTTGAGTAGGTTGGGCCTGTACTCATTGGAGTTTAGAAGAACGAGAGGTGATCTTATTGAAACATATAAGATACTGAGGGGGCTCGACAAGGTAGATGCAGACATGATGTTTCCCCTCATGGGGAATTTAGAACTAGGAGGCATAGTTTCAGAATAAGGGGCCGCCCATTTAAAACTGAGATGAGGAGGAATTTCTTCTCTCAGAGGGTTATAAATCTGTGGAATTCTCAGCCCCAGGGAGCTGTGTAGGCTGGGTCATTGAATATATTTAAGGTGGAGATAGACAGATATTTGAGCGATAAGGGAGTGAAGGGTTATGGGGAGTGGGCAGGGAAGTGGAGCTGAGTCCAAGATCAGATCAGCCATGATCTTATTGAATGGCGGAGCAGGCTCAAGAGGCCAAATGGTCGACTCCTGCTCCTATTTCCTATGTTCTTACGTAATGCATGTTATCGGGCTAGAAATTCCTGGGCTCTGGCAATGTGACGATGCCATTACCTGGTTGGGCTGCGGAGGAATACCACATCTGTCTTATTTAACGCCTTTGTCAAATTCTTATTTCTTATGTTATGTTCTTATAGTTTGTTCAAAAACACTACCCCGTTATCTGTAACCTCACCTAATAAGTCAAGAGCCAGCACATTGCAAGGACATTTTACCTTGCCATACGCAGGCAGGGTTTGATAAGAAAATGGTCAACAAGTGGATAAATGGAGTTAAGGTACAGATCAGAATAGAATGATGGAAAAGGCTTGAGGGGCTGAATGGCATACCCCTGTTGTTATGTTCCTAATAGGATTTATAGCAACCTTTAAGGATCCAGCTTCTGCTGGGCCTGGCCTCATATCACAAAACTTGCCCTCGTTGGGGAGTGATTCAGCACCGAGTTAGCAGACCTACTCAGGCAATCCATCAGGCGGCTGCTGTGGAGATTGAAGCATGTTACAGTGGTGCAGAAAAGGAATGCTCTTCCGGACTTGCTGTGGACTGCTTGGACAGAGTTCAGGACGCTTCGCTCCACATTTAGCCGTTCTGTACCTGATCCGAGAATGCTTGAAGCTGGCACGGTTGCTTGAAATGGGGCAAGTTTTCCATTCCCCGGCAACAAACGTCCTCTCACAAAATCCACCCACAGTTCAGACAAAAAAAGTACACGTTTGTCACGATGTTTCCAAGTCAGACTCGCTGAGAAAAACGAACTCGTACGTCAATCGATCCAGTTTCTCAACCCTCACCCCTCCCCCTTCACTCTCGCTCCCCCGATCTCAGTCTGACTGCCCCGTTAGGAAGTAATAACCACAATGGCTTGGTCGCTCCATAAGAACATAAGAACATAAGAATTAGGAACAGGAGTAGGCCATCTAGCCCCTCGAGCCTGCTCCGCCATTCAATAAGATCATGGCTGATCTGGCCGTGGACTCAGCTCCACTTACCCGCCCGCTCCCCGTAACCCTTAATTCCCTTATTGGTTAAAAATCTATCTATCTGTGACTTGAATACATTCAATGAGCTAGCCTCAACTGCTTCCTTGGGCAGAGAATTCCACAGATTCACAACCCTCTGGGAGAAGAAATTCCTTCTCGACTTGGTTTTAAATTGGCTCCCCCGTATTTTGAGGCTGTGCCCCCGAGTTATAGTCTCCCCTACCAGTGGAAACAACTTCTCTGCCTCTATCTTGTCTATCCCTTTCATTATTTTAAATGTTTCTATAAGATCATCCCTCATCCTTCTGAACTCCAACGAGTAAAGACCCAGTCTACTCAATCTATCATCATAAGGTAACCCCCTCATCTCCGGAATCAGCCTAGTGAATTGTCTCTGTACCCCTCCAAAGCTAGTATATCCTTCCTTAAGTAAGGTGACCAAAACTGCACGCAGTACTCCAGGTGTGGCCTCACGAGTACCCTGTACAGTTGCAGCAGGACCTCCCTGCTTTTGTACTCCATCCGTCTCGCAATGAAGGCCAACATTCCATTCGCCTTCCTGATTACCTGCTGCACCTGCAAACTAACTTTTTGGGATTCATGCACAAGGAGGCACCGGAGGGACTGGAGTGCATCATCACGCCCGGCAACCAAATTTTAATTTGATTTTATGTTTTTAAGTTTAATTTGTTTTAATTGCCGGTGCTTTTAGTGTCCCCCTTCCCTTTTATAGAGAGCACTGGGGAAAATTGTGATTTTAGTGCCCAAAAAAAACCAAAAAAAAGAAAAACACAAAAAAAAAAGGGGGAAAAAAAAGGGCCTTGTAAATGTCTGGAGTGTCACCCAGGTCGGGTGGCACCGTTTAATGTTTTATGTTTTTGCAGGTGAACTCCAAAAAGAGTTTCATGCACAAGGACCCCCAGGTCCCTCTGCACCGCAGCATGTTGTAATTTCTCCCCATTCAAATAATATTCCCTGTTACTGTTTTTTCTCCCAAGGTGGATGACCTCACACTTTCTGACATTGTATTCCATCTGCCAAACCTTGGCCCATTCGTTTAACCTATCTAAATCTCTTTGCAGCCTCTCTGTGTCCTCTAAACATCCCACTAATCTTTGTGTCGTCTGCAAATTTTGTTACACTACACTCTGTCCCCTCTTCCAAGTCACTATGTATATTGTAAACAGTTGTGGTCCCAGCACCGATCCTTGTGGCACACCACTAACCACCGATTTCCAACCCAAAAAGGACCCATTTATCCCAACTCTCTGCTTTCTGTTAGCCAGCCAATTCTCTATCCATGCTAATACATTTCCTCTGACTCCGCGTATCCTTATCTTCTGCAGTAACCTTTTGTGTGGCACCTTATCGAATGCCTTTTGGAAATCTAAATACACCACATCCATCGGTACACCTCTATCCACCATGCTCGTTATATCCTCAAAGAATTCCAGTCAATTAGTTAAACATGATTTCCCCTTCATGAATCCATGTTGCGTCTGCTTGATTGCACTATTCCTATCCAGATGTCCCGCTATTTCTTCCTTAATGATAGTTTCAAGCATTTTCCCCACTACAGATGTTAAACTAACCGGCCTATAGTTACCTGCCTTTTGTCTGCCCCCTTTTTTAACCAGAAGCGTTACATTAGCTGCTTTCCAATCCGCTGGTACCTCCCCAGAGTCCAGAGAATTTTGGTAGATTATAACGAATGCATCTGCTATAACTTCCGCCATCTCTTTTAATACCCTGGGATGCATTTCATCAGGACCAGGGGGACTTGTCTACCTTGAGTCCCATTAGCCTGTCCAGCACTACCCCCCTCGTGATAGTGATTGTCTCAAGGTCCTCCCTTCCCACATTCCTGTGACCAGCAATTTTTGGCATGGCTTTTGTGTCTTCCACTGTGAAGACCGAAGCAAAATAATTGTTTAAGGTCTCAGCCATTTCCACATTTCCCATTATTAAATCTCCCTTCTCATCTTCTAAGGGACCAACATTTACTTTAGTCACTCTTCTCCGTTTTATATATCGGTAAAAGCTTTTACTATCTGTTTTTATGTTTTGCACAAATTTACCTTTGTAATCTATCTTTCCTTTCTTTATTGCTTTCTTAGTCATTCTTTGCTGTCGTTTAAAATTTTCCCAATCTTCTAGTTTCCCACTAACCTTGGCCACCTTATATGCATTGGTTTTTAATTTGATACTCTCCTTTATTTCCTTGGTTATCCATGGCTGGTTATCCTTTCTCTTACGGCCCTTCTTTTTCACTGGAATATATTTTTGTTGAGCACTATGAAAGAGCTCCTTAAAAGTCCTCCACTGTTCCTCAATTGTGCCACTGTTTAGTCTGTGTTTCCAGTCTACTTTAGCCAACTCTGCCCTCATCCCACTGTCGTCCCCTTTGTTTAAGCATAGTATGCTCATTTGAGACACTACTTCCTCACCCTCAATCTGTATTACAAATTCAACCATACAGTGATCACTCATTCCGAGAGGATCTTTTACTAGGAGATTGTTTATTATTCCTGTCTCATTACACAGGACCAGATCTAAGATAGCTTGTTCCCTCGTAGGTTCTGTAACATACTGTTCTAAGAAACAATCCCGTATGCATTCTATGAATTCCTCCTCCAGGCTATCCCGTGCGATTTGATTTGACCAATTGATATGTAGGTGAAAATCCATCATGATTACTGCCGTTCCTTTTTCACATGCCTCCATTATTCCCTTGATTATTGTCCACCCCACCATGAAGTTATTATTTGGGGGCCTTTCAACTACGCCCACCAGTGACTTTTTCCCCTTACTATCTCTAATCTCCACCCACAAAGATTCAACATTTTGTTCATTAGAGCCAATATCGTCTCTCACAACTGCCCTGATATCATCCTTTATTAACAGAGCTACCCCACCCCCTTTCCCTTCTTGTCTATCTTTCCAAATTGTCAGATACCGCTGTATGTTTAATTCCTAGTCTTGGCCACCCTGCAACCACGTTTCTGTAATGGCCACCAAATCATACCCATTTGTAATGATTTGTGCCATCAACTCATTAACTTTATTTCAAATGCTGCGTGCGTTTAGGTAGAGTGTTTTAATACTAGTTTTTAAACCATGATTTTTAGTTTTGCCCCCTCCTGCAGCCCCTTTATATTCAGTGGCCCTGGGTTCCCACATGTTACAGGCTATGAAGAAATGGGTTGGCTACTCAATTTGAAATCTCAGGAGCTCAGTTGGTAACTGGACTTTACCACACATGGGAGTGTCTGTGTGAGCACAGTTGCCTCCAAATTAGGTTGTGAGAAATCAGGCCCTTTGGCCTATTGAATTCCATTCACCGACCCTCTAGTACATTAAAGTCTCCCTTCACGGCATCTAATTGTATTTTGATGTGTCTGTCTCTATTACCTTGCTTGGTACACTATTCCAAACATTTATCACTATTTGAGGTAAAAAAAAAGTGTTTCCTGATTATCTATTCAAGATGCACTTGTCCCAGTTGATTAATGCACAGCCCAGTGTGTAACAGATCCATCCCGACCAGGAAGCTGACAGCTTCAGTCCCCAGTCTCTGCAGAGTTAGCAAGTCCCAAATGGGCCTTCGTTAAGGTCAGGACCAGATTACTGTCCTCCATCATATTATCTTGGAGCACTGCGAAGCAATAGTCAGAGTTTACATCAAGGAATATCATCTCATATTCAGTGCATCTTTGGACAAACTGCTGCTGAAATCTGTATGGTTTTAGCGGGCCTATGGACACAGTAAGGTTACATTGCAGGATTCATTTTAATTTGCTCTCGTTTCTTCAAGCTACTTCAGGGCAAAGATCAAAACGAGCCAGAGTCAAAACTGAGGCATTTCTGGCTATGATTTCAAAACTGAAGTAAGGCACTTGTTTCCATTGAACAGGGGTTCTTGCCATCCAATGGCTCCATGTCAGAATTTACTGCCCAGATTCAATCTCCAGACTGAAATGGCTGGTCTCCTCTTGGCCTCAGCACCTCTCGCTTGCTCATTTATCACATCCCCATATCCCTATTCCCACACTTATCACATCCCCATATCCCTATCCCCACAATTATTACATCCCCATATCATGTCCCCACATTTATCAGATCCCGATATCATGTCCCCACATTTATCAGATCCCGATATCATGTCCCCACATTTATCAGATCCCGATATCATGTCCTCACATTTTTCAGATCCCGATATCATGTCCCCACATTTATCAGATCCCGATATCATGTCCCCACATTTATCAGATCCCGATATCATGTCCCCACATTTATCAGATCCCGATATCATGTCCTCACATTTTTCAGATCCCGATATCATGTCCCCACATTTATCAGATCCCGATATCATGTCCTCACATTTTTTAGATCCCAATATCCCTATCCCCAAACTTATCAGCTTCTGATATCATGTCCCCACATTTATCAGATCCCGATATCATGTCCCCACATTTATCAGATCCCGATATCATGTCCCCACATTTATCAGATCCCGATATCATGTCCCCACATTTATCAGATCCCGATATCATGTCCTCACATTTTTTAGATCCCAATATCCCTATCCCCAAACTTATCAGCTTCTGATATCATGTCCCCACATTTATCAGATCCCGATATCATGTCCTCGCATTTATCAGATCCCGATATCATGTCCTCACATTTATCAGATCCCGATATCATGTCCTCACATTTATCAGATCCCGATATCCCTCCCACACTTATCAGAATCCTGTCCCTGAATTCATTGGATCCTCAATATTGCATGTCCAGAGATTTTTAATGCTGGGGTTTATTAAATTAGCACACTCTGTGACTCATTACACACAAGTCTTCAAAACTAATTTCAGGCAAGGAGATGGTGTGTGTGTATGAGAATGAGAAGCTTTGATTTTCTGGGTGCGAGAGCAGGTGCTTGAGATTTTCTGAAACACTGAGCCGTTGAACAAAGTCCCAGCTTGTTGAAGAATTGTTGAAATTCCCTGGAAGTTGAAGAATTATTTTAATCAGGTTCCCCTTATCCTGCTCAGTACCTAGGATCGGGACCCTGTAAGTGGTTTCCTTTAGGTGTTTTCGATGCATCCCCACGTTACAATAGTTCTGGAGCTGGGAGTGATTACTGTACTGAACAGATGAATGAGTCAGGGACGAATATCTTGGTGTCAAGTGGCAATGCTTTTATTAAAGTTAATGCACACACCTGCACCCAGTAAAACCACACACACCCTGGTGTGTAAAACAAACAAATACAGTACAACACACAGTCTGGCCCATCTAAACAGGCCCCTATCGCAAAGTACCCACGTCTAAAACCTCCCCTGAAAACCCCTAAGATTTGGTTGGGAGAATGCGCGATACCCCCTCACACCGTGGCTGCGATCTTAAAAGACGTGTGTGCAGAGATGATGCTCACCGATTCATTGGCTTACTCGCTGCTTCTCCTGATGAAACCGTGTCTCTTCTGGTTTGTTCTCTCTCCCACACGGAGGGTTCAGTTCTTGTAGAGACGAAGCAGCGAGAGCAAGAGAGCGAGATGTGGCCACACGGCCTCCTTTATACCCTCAGTTCGTTTGCCTTTTCAGGCCGAATAAATTTTGTTCTTGTTCCGAAACTTCCTGTGGATGTGTCTTCTTCTGGCCCAATAAAGTTTTTTCTTTGTTTTCGAGGCTTCCTGCTTTGAGTCCAGTGATGGGTTTTTGCTTCCGACCGGTCTGTGCTTAATGGCTTTCTATTGTTCTGATAATTCCCGCCTCTCAAGGTTATCTCATCCACGTAATGGCTCAATCACTGATCAGTTCATCTGATCTACCTTTGACAAGTTCACATTGCTTAACAATGGACCCTATTTGCCCATCACCTGCGATGAATTGCCTTATCTTGGCCATTGTCTTCCCAGACCACACCTGCCCATCATTCTAAGTCCAACATACCCGTGTGGTGGCTGGTATGCAACGGCCACCACACGTTAAAAGCTCCACACACAGGCAGCTTCCACCCTTCAGGAAGTAGTTTGGCACCTGGAATATTAGGTCCTTCATTGAAACACCTGTGATCTCATTCTTTTTTTTGGCGTGGAAGCAAGTCATCCTCGCTTCGAGGGACTGCCTATGATGATGATGAAGTCCAACATGGAGAAGTACCTGGGCCCCTCCCACAAACAGCTTCCAGCTTTTTTCTGCAGTGAGAAAAATATGTCCATTAAATCCTTGGGGATTAAAACGCAATGTCCAGATAATGTCCAACAAATCCTTGGGGAGCCAATGCTTACAACCCGTCGGTGGAATGCTCATAAATGTCTAGAATCCAATCTAGCTGACAAAGTCTGGGTTTTAAATCAGAAGTGCCTCTTCCCCCCCCTGCGCCCCCCCCACTTCTGCGTTTGATAACAGGGAGGCATAAGATGGGACAACTAAGTCAAGAAACTGGTGCGTTTTGCTCTGTAATTAACAGCCTCCTGGTGAAATTAAGGGAAAGCAAAGGTCGGAATCGTGTATTTGTTAATCACTGCACTCCAAAGGTAACTCATTGTAAGGAGCATTTTGGTGTCATTTCAATGACGTAGAAGGTGCTATATAAAACCTAGAACTTGTTTCTACTAATTACTTAGAAAATGTATTCTCTTGTTTTTTATTTGTTGCAAGGAATTCCACCCCCGAGTTGGTGAAGGTTATTAAGATTTTAAATTAGTTACATTGACCACAAAGCAACCCACCAAATTCAATCCACCCACCTTCTATTATGCCCTCATCCAGTTTATGTTTTAGCGAAATGCCAAATAATTTAAAAGGAACCAGTCAGCTAAATGTTCTGCTGAGTTTTGACAAATCTCAAACTTGACACCATGGGGTAACGCCAATCGGAAAATCTAGGGAGGGAAGGAAGAAAAGAAAGAAAGAGAGAGAGAGAGAAAGAAAATAAAAGATGTTCCAAAGCAATTTACAGCCAATGAAGTACATTTGAAGTGTTGTAATGTTGGGAAACACAACAGCCAAAATTGCGCAATATAAGTTCCTATAAGCTGCAATTAAATAAATGAGCAGATAATATGTTTCAGGTGTTGGTTGAAGGATAAGTTTTGGTGCCAGGACAACTCCCCTACACTCCTTCAAATAGTGCCACGGGATATTTAATATTCTTGACAGGGAATACGGATCTCAGTTTAGTTCTTACGAAATATGGCACCTACGACAGTGCAGCACTCCCTCAGTACTGCATGAGGCATCAGCCAAGGTTATTGGCTCAAGTCTCTGGAGTCGGACTTGAACTCACAAAAGGTCTGACGTGGAGGTGAGAGTGCTACCCACTGAGCCTAGGCTGACATTTTACATTCACAGGGGCCGAAGTCCATCACCTCACCGCCCGCTGCTGCCGACATTGCTCTGCTTGATCCGCCCTGTGCCATTTTGGAAGTGGCCTGCAGCGGGCGGGAGGAGAGAGCCGCCGGGAACTCGCTGACGTCAGCGGACGGCCGAGAGGCGCAACTGAGCTCCCGCCCATCGAGCTCCCAGATTCCTGCGGGCGGGAGTCGACAGGAGTCGGCGGCAGAACGGGGGTGGACCATTGGCTGGAGGCTGCTCTGTCCCCAACGGTGAGTATGAAGCACCTAAAAAAAAGGTAAGTGAACATTTTTTTTTTACATTTCCACAGCAACTTACCTGCATGGGGTCCCCTGAAGGTCTTCCGATAGTTTATTTTTTACTGTTGAATTTTTTTCCAGGTCTTCGACCTCCCGTGGGCCCGACTTCATCCTGGGTGGCACTTGTCTCTGCCGCCGAGAATGAGAGCTTCCGCCCGCTGCTGCCCAGATTGGCAGCGTACGTCGTCCATTTGCCGCCCGTGGACCTTCGAGGGACCTCGACGATGAATATCCCGCCCAAAGTACCGTCCGATACCTCGGCGGCCATCGGCGGCACTTTGGGTGGCACTGAGGCGGGCGGAGGCATTGATGAAAATCGGCCCCACAAACTTTGAACTAAAGTTCCAATAAACTAAACTTACAATTTAAAGGGATAGTATAAATATAAGATAGTCACCAATAAATCCGATAAGGCAGTTACGACCACATGGAGTTGTTGAGGTGAATAGCATAGATGCATTTCAGGGAAGCTGGATAAGTGCATGAAGGAGAAAGGAATGGAAGGGTATGTTGATAGGATGAAATGAAACAAGGTGGGAGGAGGCTCGTGTGGAGCATAAACATCGGCATAGGAGTGGGGGGGCATTAGCGTGGTGGTTGTATTACTGGGCTCCTAATCCAGAAGCCTGAACCAATAACCTTGAGACATGAGTTTAAATCCCGCCACAGCAGATGGAAAATTTAAATTCAGCAAATCAATCTGGAATAAATAGTATCAGTCATATAAATAGTATCAGTAATGGTGACCATGAAACTACCGGACTGTCATAAAAAACATCTGGTTCACAAATGTCACCTCTGCCTCTTCCCTTCCTTCCCTTAGCCCTGGGCCAAACTTCTTCTAAGGTCCCCCGTGCCCTAGCCCTGACCTCACATTTCTCTCCAAGCTCATCCTGTCCATGAGACCCACTTCCTGCTCCCTTGAACCTATTCCACCCAACTTCCTTTTCTGGCTCACATGTTAGCTGACCTTGTTAACGGTTCTCTCTCCTCGGTACTGTCCCCACTCCTTCAAATCTGCCGTCATCACCCTCTCCTCAAAAAAACAACCCTCGACCCCTCTATCCTTGCAAACTACCGCCCCATCTCCAACCTCCCTTTCCTCTCCAAAGTCCTTGAACATATTGTCGCCTCCCAAATCCGTGCCCAGCTTTCCCACAATTTCATGTTTCAATCCCTCCACTGCGGTTTCCATGCCTGCCACAGTACTGAAATGGCTCTCATCAAAGTCACAAATGATATCATTTGTGACTGTGGCAAAAGTAAACTATTTCTACTCCTCCTTCTCGACCTGTCTGCAGCCTTTGACACGGTTGACCACTCCATCCTCCTCCAACGCCTCTCAACCATCGTCCAGCTGAGTGGGACTATCTTATCCATCTAATCGTAGCCAGAAAATCTCCTGCAACGGCTTCTCTTCCCTCCCCCACATCGTTACCTCTGGTATCCCCCAAGGATCTATCCTTGGCCCCCTCCTATTTCTCATCTATATGCTGCCCCTTGGCGACATCATCCGAAAACACAGCGTAAGTTTCCACATGTACGCTGATGACACCCAGCTCTGAAGTTGCATGTTCAGCCATGATCATATTGAATGGCGGTGCAGGCTTGAGGGGCCGAATGGCCTACTCCTGCACCTATTTTCTATGTTTCTATGTTTCTACCTCGCTACTACTTCTCTCGACCCCTCCACGGTCTCTAAATTGTCAGACTGCTTGTCTGACATCCAGTTCTGGATGAGCAGAAATTTTCTCCAATTGAATATTGGGAAGACTGAAGTCATTGTTTTCGGTCCCCGCCACAAACTCCATTCCCTAGACATTGACTCCATCCCTCTCCCCAACTTCTGTCTGAGGCTGAACCAGGCTGTTCGCAACTTTGGTGTCATATTTGAACCTGAAATGAACTTTCAACCACATATTCACCACATAACTAAGACCGCCTATTTCCCCCTCCATAACATCGCCTGTTTGTACCCCAGCCTCAGCTCATCTGCTGCTGAAGCCCTCATCCATGCCTTTGTTACCTCTAGACTTGACTATTTCAATGCACTCCTGGCTGGCCTCCCACATTCTACCCTATGTAAACTCGAGGTGATTCAAAACTCGGCTGCTCATGTCATAACTTGCACCAAGTCCCGATCACCCATCACCCCTGTGCTCGCTGACTTACGTTGGCTTCTGGTTAAGCAACACCTCAATTTCAAAATTCTCATCCTTATTTTCAAATCCCTCCAAATGGCCTCGCCCCTCCCTATCTCTGTAATCTCCTCCAGCCCCACAATCCCCCGAGATGTCTACACTCCTCTAATTCTGCCCTCTTGAGCATCCCTTATTATAATTGCTCAACCATTGGTGACCGTGCCTTCTGTTGCCTAGGTCCCAAGCTCTGGAACTCCCTGCCAAAACCTCTCCGCCTCTCCACCTCTCTTTCCTCCTTCAAGGCGCTCCTTAAAACATACCTCTTTGACCAAGCTTTTGGTCACCTGCACTAATTTCTAATATGCGGCTCGGTGCCAAATTATTTTAACTCATAAAACTCCTGTGAAGCGCCTTGGGATGTTTTGCTGCTTTAAAGGTGCTATATAAATAAAATGTTGTTGTTGAGGAAGGAAATCTGCCATCCTTACCTGGCCTGGCCTACATCTGACTCCAGACCCACAGCACTGTGGTTGACTCTTAACTGCTCTCTGAAATGGTCTAGGGAGATACTCAGTTGTCACCATCACCACCTTCTCAAGGACAATTAGAGATGGGCATTAAATGCTGGTCTTGTCAGTGACGCCCACATCCCAGGAACGAATTTTTTTTAATTGGTGGGCGTGAAAGATCCCATGACACAATTTGAAGAAGAGCCAGTGTCCTGGCCCACAGTTATCCTTCAACCGACATCACTAAAACAAATTATCTGGTCATTATCTCATTGCTGTTTGTGGGCTCCGCAATGTTTCCACAAGATCCTACAAATCCCCTGGGAGGACAGACGCACCAACGTTAGTGTCCTCGATCAGGCCAACATCCCCAGCATCGAAGCACAGACCACACTCGACCAGTTCCATTGGGCGGGCCACATTGTTCACATGCCTGACACAAAATGTTATGTCTGTAATGTACTTATGAATGACTCCACAAGGCAATGTGTTGTATTCAAACTGTAGTGACCTTGGTCCTTTATTCATAATTCCAGAGTCAGGCACAAGCATGGTGGGCAGTCTTTTATACTGGGCCCTGCAGATGACCTACAGGTCTCCCGCCGCAGTGCCCTCTGGTGGACAGCCTCTGCCACAGGGGCAGGAAACCCCAGTCTCCACCAGTTGCACCCTCTAGCGGTGCCAGCATAGTATATACACAGTGTAAACCTTATTGATAGTACATCAGGTAACAAGTCTCCATCTTATGCAACTATACAGTGACTACACAGAGAGTATAACTATAGTCTGCATATATAACATCACTCTCCCCCAAGTCCTTTGTGCCGATTACCTTTGCACTATGTGCTCTGGCTTAGCTCTCCCCAGACGTAAGTGCCAATAGCCCTTGCACCTTGGCTGTGCTTTGGCTTGGCTCTCTCCCTGTTAACCCCCAAGTCCTTCTGCCACAACGTTGAGTAGTGGTTACCAGTTTGGATGGTTCGATGATGCAGTCGAGGTTCCAATGGGATCTGGGTGTGATCCATGTGTGTGTCCATGGCTACATACATCTATTTCCCCACCCCCACCCCCACAGCGAGGTCATGCAGCTGGCCCTTTACATTAACATACAGGATCAGACACAGTGCAAGTACAAAGAAAAGAAGTTACAGTTTGTATCGTGACACCTTGGTTCAGTGACTTACATTCGTTACGTTTTACGGTCGTGCACCAGAATTGGGTAGATTGCATTCATGGCTCAGTCATGGTCAGTACTGAGGTAGCAGTACAGGTATGCAAGGACACTAGTTCCAGAGCAACTGGACGGGGTCCTAGACGTCTGATGGCGGAGTTGCGCCCCCTGCTAGCAGGGTGGGCTTGGTTCGCTCACTTTGCCAGGACTCAGGGCCTTTGCCATTACCTAGTGGTGGGCAGAGCCACAGATGTGTGTGGTCTCCCTGTCCTCCTTTGAGGGCTGCCAAATCTTCTGCCCTGCTCTCTAACGGTGTTGGGAGCCTGACTGTTCCAGGTCCCGTTTGGGGAATTAGTTGGTTCTGACCTTTCGCTCCGAGCTAGAGACTGGGTCTACGGGCTGCACCGTCTCCACTTGGGTGGTGGGCATGGCGGCTGACTGCATGTATTGGCACCGTTTTCGTTTCCAGGTCCGTGGCGAATAGTGCCATCGGGTGCCTGCAGAGTAGGATAGACCTGGGGCAGCCTCCTGAGGTCACTGGTCTATAACTGTGGGGACACTTGGGGCAGGGAATCAAGATCAACATCTTTACCCTCCCGAATCTGGTCGCTTGCTACTTTTGGGGAGACTCTATTCCCGACATCTCGCAACAACATTTTGTTCACAATCTTAATCGGTTCGTTACATTGATTACCATGCATACAATGTCTCTTTAAGTTCAGTTAAGAGAACCCTGCTGGCTTTACCCAAATCAAATCCTTTGTTAGACGCCACGTATTGGTCCCTCAGCGTTGCACCTCGTGGTATTGCCGCGGCCATCTTTTTTTTCAGCCACGCTGCACCTCGCTGCAGCAGGGACGCCATCTTGCCTCTGTCCTCGAGGTCGACTGCCTTGATCCTTCTCCCCTGCGATTCTGCCACAAAAGCTGGAAGAGTGCCTGTGAATTTGATTTTCCTCCCCAGGAGTCCTGCCACTGGAGCCAGGAAGGTACTTTTAGGTCATTCCAGTCGGATCATTGCCACGCAGTCGTGATGTACACTCTGTGTCTCAGGTGCTGCTGTGGTTTGTTCTCTGGTGCCTGGCCCAAGCGAAGGTGAGGTTTTGTTCTGCCTCTGAGCATGGGGACATCGATTGCTGGAGTAAAGAGGTCTTCCCATTTCCACTGGATCTTCCCCATCCACCTTCTTCCAAGTAGCATTGAACCATCACCTGCAACAATCCACAGAGGTAACTTGTGCAGCACGCCATTATGGATTACACTTACATCCACACTACCAAGGACTGGGATCAGCTCCTTGGTGTAGGTGTGCAACTTTTCCTGTACTGGAACCAGCTCGGGTCATTTGTCGCTCCATAGCCTCTTAAAGGCACTCTGGCTCATCACTGACTGGCTCGCTCCCGTGTCCACTTCCATGAAGACTGGAATGCCATTTATCTTGGCTTCCATCTTCACTGGAGGACAATCGGTGGTGCAGGTATACACTCCATACACTTCTTGGGGCTGAGCTGCCTCTCTGGCCAAATCATCATACTCCCCGTGGATTCAAAGTCATCTATGAATCCTCGGCTAGACGGTGAGTCGTATTTCTTTTACACATAGGCTGGAGGTGGCCCTTCGTGTTACAGGCTTTGCATTTGTACTCAGCAAACCAACACTGGTGATCCCTATGGTTTCCTCCGCAACGCCAGCATGGTGCTACTCGATTAGCACCCCTCGGCGGACTCTGAGTTCTGGAACCCTGAGGTCTGTGCTCTCTGCCCTGAGCAGAGCCACGTTCTACAGTCTTGCCTGTGAAAGGTAACATTCTGTGTTCAGTACTTGCTGGGTTTGAGTCCACAGGATGAATAATTTGCTTGGTGCTGCAGGTCGAGGTCATGAACGTCTGACTGATGCTGATGGCCTTCTGCAGGTTGACTGTGGTGTCGGCAGATAATAGCTTGTGAAAGAGGCCCTTGTGGCCAATTCCCATAACGAAGATGTCTCGCAATACTTCGTTGAGGTACCTGCCAAAATCACACGGTGCCGCAAGTCTCCTGAGGTCGGCAGCATATTTTGCAATCTCCTGGCCCTCAGGTCTGCAGTGAGTGTAGAATCTGTGCCTGGCCGAGAGGATGCTCTGTTTTGGTTTTAGTTGGTCACGAATTAGTTCAGTCAGCTCATCGTATGTCTTATCCTTGGCCTTCGTGGGTGCCAGCAAGTCCCTGACGAGGCGGTAGATCTCGGGCCCACAACTGGCCAGCAGTATAGCCTTATGCTTCTCCGCCAATGTGTCCATCTCCCCCGCCAGGTCGTTTGCCACGAAATATTGCTTGAGCCTTTCCGTGAAGGTATTCCAATCATCAGTCTCTGCGAAGTCTTTTAGTGTGCCAAAGGTAGCCATAATCCCGTGAAAGTCCATATTCTCATCGCCAGTTGTTATGTCTGTAATGTACTTATGAATGACTCCACGAGGCAATGTATTGTACTCAAACTGTAGTGACTTTGGTCCTTTATTCGTAACTCCAGAGTGAGGCACAAGCATGGTGGGCAGTCTTTTATACTGGGCCCTGCACACCCATGCAGATGACCCACAGGTCTCCCACTGCAGTGCCCTCTGGTGGACAGCCTCTGCCACAGGGGCAGAAAACCCCGGTCTCAACCAGTTGCACCCTCTAGTGGTGCCAGCATAGTATATACACAGTGTAAACCTTATTGATAGTACATCAGGTAACATTCTCCATCTTATGCAACTATACAGTGACTACACAGAGAGTATATCTATAGTCTGCATATATAACACAAGACTCCCAAAGCAAGCGCTCTACTCGGAACTCCTACACGGAAGAGGAAACGTTTCAAGGACACCCTCAAGGCCCCCTTGATAAAATACAACATCCCCACCGAGACCTGGGAGTCCCTGGCCAAAGACCACCCTAAGTGGAGGAAGTGCATCCGGGAGGCCGCTGAGCACTTCGAGTCTCGTCGCCGAGAGCATGCAGAAATCAAGCGCAGGCAGCGTGCGGCAAACCAGTCCCACCCACAGTTTCCTTCAATGACTGTCTGTCCCACCTGTGACAGAGACTGTAATTCCCGATTTGGACTTTTCAATCACCTAAGAACTCATTTTTATAATGTAAGCAAGTCTTCCTCGATTTTGAGGGACTGCCTATGACGATGATGCTGTTTGTGGGAGCTTGCTGTGCGCAAATTGGCTGCCACATTTAATACATTACAGCAGTGACTATACTTCAAAAATTACATCGTTGGCTGTAAAGTGCTTTGGGATATTCTGAAGTTGTGAATGGCACTATATTAATGTAAGTCTTTCTTTATGCTTAAGGAAGCCAACCACATTTATCATCCCATTTTATAGACAACAGTTGTTAGGAAATATAATGGATTGACATTATAAATGCACCAAAATCATCCCACTTATGTCAGGAGACATTTATTTATTTGTGAAGTAACAGTAAACGGAAGAACAGAGATGAGCCAATAATGCTACTGGTCATAAATAGCACATCAAAAAACAATGAAAGTGCCACCAGTCTGGGAGTTGTGCCATGAGAAATAAATCTTTGTGAAAACCAGCTTTCTAAAACTTAAATTTCCTTGTGTATAAAGTAGTCTACTTATTGGTTATTGAAAGGACGATGTCCTACTTCACACAGGTAGACTACGCTAGAGCAGCCCAAGCCTTGGCTTTCAGTCGAAGACAGTATGGAGACCACTCCTGGAACATATTCAGCTCATTCTCTTTGTCTAACCAATGAAATATCTCATTTTTGTATCTGCCCATTTTTTGGGAGTATCGCTCAAAGTAGCCATTGAAAAATATATTACAACTTGCATCTCTTTAGCACATTTAGGGCTGGATTTGAGGTTTTCTGTTTTTGGGAAGAAAACGAAGGCGGGGTGAGAAAGTTAGCGGCCGGGAACAGTTTGCGCTTTGGTAAGGAAGCTTGGGCATCTGGGCCCTGCATCAGGGGGCGTAGCGCTAAGGGAGGCATTGTACATCTCTTGTGCCGCAAGGGTGGGAAACTCACGAACTAAAGTGCCGGGCCATGAGCGTTCCGAGAGAGGCCAGGGTGGGGGGGGCGGAAACCTTTAAAAAACACAAAAACATTCCCAAAACATTGCCCATGCCACCACAACACAAATTGCTTAAAAAAAAAGAAAAGAACAGACACTCACACTTACCTTCAGAGTACTTTACCTTTCTCACCACCGCCAGCTAAACTGGACTGCTCTGGTTTCCCAGGCGGTCACTGCGGGCGCACTTCCGGGCGGACGGATCGGGCAAAAGTTCAAACTCCTGACGGTGTCGCAACCAGAGGCATTGCATATCGGCTCAGCTCTTCCCGGCAGAGTGCAAAGGACCAGAAAATCCAGCCCTTAATGTAGCAAAAATGTCCCAAGCCACTTCACAGAAGCATTATCAGACAAAATCTGACACCGAGCCACAAAAGGAGGCATTCGGACAGGTGACCAAAAGCTTGGCCAAAGAGGTAGATTTTAAGGAACATCTTAAAGGAGGAGAGAGAGGTAGAGAGGTGGAGCGGTTCAAGGAGGGAATTCCAGAGCTTAGGGTCTGGGCCGCTGAAGTCATAGCCGCCAATGAGGCCAGAATTGGAGGAGGGCAGAGATCTCGGTGAATTGTAGGGCTAGAGGAGGTTACAGAGATAGGGAGGGGCGAAGGCATGGAGGGATTTGAACACAAGGATGAGAATTTCTCCTATCAATTAGAATTTAAATTAGGATTTTAAATACAACAGGGCAAATTCAACAAAGCTTTGTTCGAGGGTGAAGCCTCACATGACAGGCCGGATGATTGGAGAGAGGGCATTAACTCTGAATCTTGATTCTCTGATCTGCATTACTGCCAAGCGAGACTCCTCAGTGAAGTGAAGCCTTGTTGACTTTACTCTGTTGTAGGCAGACAATAAACAATACCAGGTCATGACTGAAAGGTCACTAAACTTCATTGTGTGTGAAATTTCAACCTGATAAGGCGCAATATAAATGAAACATCTCCAATATTTCCCTTGTGTTTGGAAGGACCACAGCCCAGCTGTTGCCCACATGTTTGAATACTCTGGCACCGCTCACTGCCCTCGTGTGTAGCATGGCGAGTGGGTGGGGGTCCCAGAGTCTCCTGGGATATCATATCGTGAGCACAGTGAGAAACTCGAGGGGAAATACCCCATCGACTGTGAGGAAACAGGCGAGCCCGAACACACGACTGAATGGAGATGGGTCAGACATACCAGGGCTTGTTTCTGGCTAATTGCTCTTAACTCCAGTCCAGTTATATCAGCAAATGGCGAAAAGTAAAATGTGGCCCACAGGCAAAATATCACCAGGAATGCGAGACATGCTGGAAGGTTTATGATGTAACACTGTACAGAACCATTACATTAAACATAGGAACAGGAGGAGGCCATTCAGCCCCTTGAGCCTGCTCCACCATTCAATTAGATCAAGGCTGCTCTGTATCTTAACTCCAGCTACTCGACTTGGTTCCGTAATCCTTAATACCCTCACCCAACAAAAATCGATCAATCTCAATTTTGTAATTTTCAATTGACCCCCAGCTTTTTGGGGGCAAGAGTTCCTGATTTCCACTACCCTTTGTGTGAAGAAATGCTTCCTGACATCATGGCCTGAACGGCCTAGCTCTAAGTTTCAGGTGATGCCCCGTGTTCTGGACTCACCCACCAGAGGAAATAGCTGCTCTCCATCTATCCTATCGAATCTTTTGATTATCTTAAACATCTCGATTAGATTCCCCCTTAATTTTCCATACTCGAGGGAATACAAGCCCAGTCCATATAATTACCTGTTAACCCATTGGGGGAGTCTCCTTCATATTGCTATTAAATGTTGTACCTCGCTCACCCCTTTGACTGGAGAACTGAGAGAATTTGCCTACTCTGCCCCCAATATGACAGACAGGAAGCATGTGCACATTTCCGTCTGGAAGTGCACTGCTGCCATGTTGGGAACATAAGAACATAAGAAATAGGAACAGGAGCAGGCCATACAGCCCTTCGAGCCTGCTCTGCCATTCAATACGATCATGGCTGATCCGATCATGGACTTAGGTCCTCTTCCCTGCTCTCTCCCAATAACCCTTATTCCCCGATCGGTTAAGAAGCTGTTTATCTCTGTCTTATCTCTGTTTATCAATGTCCCAGCTTCCACTGCTTTCTGAGGCAGCGAATTCCACAGATTCACAACCCTCTGAGAGAAGAAATTCCTCCTCATCTCAGTTTTAAATGGGCGGCAACTTATTCTAAGATTATACCCCTCTACTTCTAGTCTCCCCCATCAGTGGAAACATCCTCTCTGTATCCACTTTGTCAAGCCCCCTCATAATCTTATACGTTTCTGTTATGCTCATAATAAAGTAATGTAACTGAGTACTGTAGACATGAGTAAGTGTGACCTTAGCTCCTTTATTCAAACTCCAGAGTGTTGGTACAGCATGGGAGGCCTGCTTATATACAGTGCTCCCAAGGGATGCTGGGATCCCTTGGGACTCCAACAGATATGCCCTCTGGTGGCGGTATGATGCAGGTTACCTAGGGATGCATACAAAACATCACTCCCTCCCAAAGTCAATAGTACACTTATTTACAGGGTGAGACGATCTGGGGCTTTTCGCTCCCTTGTCGATCACCTCGGTACAAATGCGGGTGTGGGTGAGTTGGTTGGTTCTTTGCTGGGCTGCTGGGCAGCTGGCCTTGCCGGGCTGCTGGGGATGGTGAGTTCAGCTTCGTGGTCAACCATGATGTCGGTTGCCACTTGTGTGTGTGTTGGAGGGGCGAAGTTGGTGGTGTCTTCTTCGGATTGCTCATGGCTATTTGTGAATCGCAGTTTGATTTGGTCCAAATGCTTTCTGCACGTTAGTCCATTAGCAAGTTTGACCTGAAACACCCTACTCCCTTCTTTGGCTATGACGGTGCCAGCAAGCCATTTGGGACCATGTCCATAGTTGAGTACAAATATGGTCATTGACTTCAATATCGCGTGACAAGTTTGCACGATCATGGTACATGCTTTGTTGATGCCGCCTGCCCTCGATGTGATCATGGAGATCAGTGTCGACAAGAGAGAGCCTTGTTTTGAGCGCCCTTTTCATGAGCAGCTCGGCTGGGGGAACCTCGGTGAGTGAGTGGGGTCTGGTGCAGTAGCTGAGCAGGACTCGGGACAGGCGGGTCTGCAGCAAGCCTTCCGACACACGTTTCAAGCTTTGCTTGATGGTTTGGACTGCCCGTTCTGCCTGGCCGTTGGATGTGGGCTTGAATGGGGCAGATGTGATGTGCTTCATCCCATTGCGGGTCATGATTTCCTTGAATTCAGCACTGGTGAAGCACGGCCCATTGTCGCTGACAAGAACATCAGGCAGGCTGTACATGGCAAACGTGGCTCGTAGTCTTTCAATGGTGGCAGTGGACGTGCTTACATACATTGTTACACACTCAATCAATTTCGACTAAGCATCCACAACAAACAAAAACATTTTGCCTAGAAACGGGCCCGCAAAGTCAATGTGGATCCTAGACCACGGTTTGAAGGGCCATGACCACAAACTTAGCGGTGCCTCCCTGGGTGCATTGCTCAGATGAGAGCAAGTGTTGCATTGGTGCACGCAAGACTCCAAATCTGAGTCAATGCCACAACACATGGTATCTGGCTATAGCTTTCATCATAACTATGCCCGGGTGGGTACTGTGTAGTGTTCTGTATCTGTAAAGCATGCACTCCCATGTTCCGTCACCAGGGAGCTCATCCCCTGAAGTCCCAAGGGATCCCAGCATCTCTTGAGAGCACTGTATATAAGCAGGCCCCCTAAGACCTGTTCCTCACTCTGGAGTGTCTTATTAAAGACTGAGGTCACTGTTACTTTAACCTCCCTGTGTGCAGTCTCATCTGTGTTGGGAACACAACATGTTGGTCGCGTATGAACGTTTCCCTGCCTTTCTTCGAGCATTTCAGCCTGAGCCCCACGCGATCTAGCCGACTTAGAACCTCTTCCAGTTTCCGCAAGTGTTCGATGGTGTCCCGACCTGTGACCAGTATGTCGCCCTGGAAAACCACGGTGCGCGGAACCGACTTTAGCAGGCTCTCCATGTTCCTTTGAAAGATCGCCGCAGCCGATCGAATCCCAAACGAGCATCTATTGTCGATGAACAGACCCTTGTGCGTGTTGATGCAGGTGAGACCTTTCGAAGATTCCGCCAGTTCCTGCGTCATGTAGGCCGAGGTCAAGCTTGGTGAACGTCTTTCCTCCAGCCAGGGTCACAAATAGGTCATCTGCCTTGGGTAGCAGGTACTGGTCCTGTCGCGAAAAAAAATTATTCGTTACTTTATATTCCCCACAAATTCTGACCATGCCGTCACCTTTGAGAACCGGAACAATCGGACTGGCCACTCATTGAACTCCACTAGCGCGATGATGCCTTCTCGCTGCGGCCTGTCCAGATCAATTTCTACTTTCACTCGCATCATAAATGGCACCGCCCGTACCTTGTGGTGGATGGGTCGTGTACCGAGAACCAAGTGGATCTGTACCTTCGCCCCCGAGAAACTTCCGATGCCTGGCTTAAACAACGATGGGAACTTGCTCAGAACCTGGGCACATGAGGAGTCGTTGACGGATGAAAGGGCAGGGATGTCGTCCCAGTTCCAGCGGATTTTTCCCAGCCAGCTTCTGCCGAACAGTGTGGGGCCATCTCCTGGTACACTCCATAGTGGGAGTTCGTGCACCGTTCCATCGTAGGAGACTTTTACTTCTGCGTTGCCAGTAACAGGGATCAGCTTTTTGATGTAAGTTCTCAGCTTGGTATGAATGGGGCTAAGCTTGGGCTTGTGTGCCTTGTTGCACCACAGCCTGTAGAAAGCCTTTTTGCTCATGATGGACTGACTCTCACCCGTGTCTAATTCCATGGATACTGGAATTCCATCCAGTTCGACTCTTAGCATGATCGGTGGACATTTCATGGTGAAGGTGTGTACCCCGTACACTTCTGCCTTCTCGGTTCGAGTCTCTGGTTCAGCCTGATCCGCCATGGATCGGTCTTCCTCTGCAACATGGTGGTTTGCAGGGTTTGCACATTCGCTGGAGGTGTCCCATTGTTCCACAGCCTTTGCACACATAGTGTTTGAAGCGGCATTGATGGGCTCGATGATCACCTCCGCAGCACCAACAAGGTGTTAACTGCCTCGCATTAACGTTTGATGGCAGACTCTGGGTCATCTGAGGTTGTGCAGCTGCCGGTGTGTACGTTCTGCCATTTGCATTCTGGCCTGAAAATGTTGTTACTTTATGTACAGTACTTGCCGAAACATCTTTATGGTGCGAAATCTGTTTGGTGTTACCGCTGGTGGACATAAACACCTGGGCTATTGTTATGGCTTTGCTCACGTTCGGTGTTTCAACAGTCAATAGTTTGCGGAGGATAACCTCATGGCCAAAGCCAAGCACAAAAAGTCTCTTAGCATTTGCTCCAGGAATCCATCAAATTCGCAATGTCCTGCAAGTCGTCTTAGATCGGCGACGTAGCTCGCCACTTCCTGGCCTTCAGACCGTTGACACGTGTAAAATCGATACCTTGCCATCAAAATGCTTTCCTTCGGATTTAGGTGCTCCCGGACCAGCGTACACAGTTCTTCGTGCGATTTGGTTGTTGGTTTCACCGGAGCTAGAAGATTCTTCATGAGGCCATAGGTTGTTGCAGATGGTGAGGAGGATCGCCCTTCATTTGGCAGCGTTCACACTCCTTTCCAGCTCGTTGGAAGTATTGGTCGACTCGCTCCTCGAAGGCCTCCCAATCGTCCCCTTCTGAGAATTTCTCCAGGATACCAACAGTTCTCTGCATTTTCGCATGATGGTTCGTTATCTCATCGCCAGTTGATAAGCTCATAATAAAGTAATGCAACTGAGTACTGTAGACATGATTAAGTGTGATCTTAGCTTCTTTATTCAAACTCCAGAGTGTTGGTACAGCATGGGAGGCCTGCTTATATACAGTGCTCCCAAAGGATGCTGGGATCCCTTGGGACTCCAACAGGTATGCCCTCTGGTGGCGGTATGATACAGGATACCTAGGGTTGATACATAACAGTTTCGATAAGAACACCTGTCATACTTCTGAATTCCAATAAGTGGAGGCCCAACCTACTCGAGGCTGCAATGCTGGAGGCAGGAGCACGCGGGATAACATTTAAAGGCAAAAACTATGCATGTAAATTAGGATCCTACGCATCTTACAGGACGCAGCTACCAATCCCCTCAACCCGAGGCCCGATGACTCCCCCCACAGCCAGCGATTCCCCCCCCCACCGCCCCCACAACTAGGACCCCCATTCCCCCACTTCCTCACTTACATTACAACACTTCACAAAAAAGCACTTAATTGGCTGTAAAGCGCTTTGGGTAATCCTAAGGCTGTGAAAAGCGCTATATAAACGTTACAGGGACACCATCAAAGCCTCCCTGATAAAGTGCAACATCCCCACCAACACCTGGGAGTCCCTGGCCAAAGACCATCCGAAGTGGAGGAAGTGCATCCGGGAGAGCGCTGAGCACCTCGAGTCTCGTCGCTGAGAGCATGCAGAAATCAAGCGCAGGCAGCGGAAAGAGCGTGCGGCAAACCAATCCCACCCACCCTTTCCCTCAACGACTATCTGTCCCACCTGTGACAGACTGTAATTCCCGTATTGGACTGTTCAGTCACCTGAGAATTCACTTTTAGAGGGACTGCCTATGATGATGATGAAATTCAAGTCTTCTTTCTTCCTGCCACTTACTTCAGTCCCGCTGCTAGACTCACGGCTGCCCGATTTATGGCACGGAGAGCGAGTGGCAGCTCGCCTCGCTTCATGGAAACGAGGCCCAATATCGGAGGTGCCTCGGGGCCTCACCATTTAGGCTCGGGGATCGTACCCTGTGCACCTGAATCTTCAGGCCGAGAATGGCAGAAGCTGAGGAACTGCTGTGAAATCGTAGCCAAGGTGCAGGTTAATTGTGTTCATTTGGATCTTTCCTTGACAAACAGAAAGCAAACGAGTATTTCGGGGAACACATTCTGACTGTGCAATCCCCTGCTGCTGCACCATATTTGGAGATGCATTAATGATTATTTTATAACTGTCGCAACTATAGTCTCTTTTTCCAGTGATGGAGCCACCCAATGTTGCAACATATTGGAGTGGGTACAAATTGATTTATGCTGCAGTCAGGAGAAGCTCCAGACCCCAAGTAACACATAGTTAATAAACAGAACACGCCTCCAGTGTCTACTTACTGCCGTTCATTTATGTTGGCTGTCTCTCCCTCAGAGTAAACAAAATCTTTAATGTCTGTGTTCTCAAGCTGTGCAGCAGAAGCCATTTTAACCTGTTTGTGTTGGTGGACTTTTGCCACTTGATGGATGGAATGTGAGGATGTTTGGGAGCCCTGCGCTTTTAAAGGGGGAAAATTCTCAATAAAGTGTTTGCCACTGGAGTTTCCGCCCATTATTCTCACACTGGCGTTGCACGCAATGACACAGCAACGCACTTATTTTTTCAAAGTCTTATTCTCCCTCCTCTTCGAAAGACGATTGCTTGCGCTGCAGTTATGACATGAGACTGAGTATCAGCGGGATATTCAACTGTAGTGCCGTCACATCCAAGTCCAGCTCTCTTCTCAGTAGCATTGCCGGCCCTCCAGGATTGGCAGGGAGTCTCCAGAAATGGAACATTACTCTCCAGGATTCTTCTGCGAGCAACCCAAGAGTAAAATCAACGGGGCATTAACACAGATTGTGGCTGGAAATGTCTGGGGTCCGTGCAGGCGGGAATGGAGGCGGCTCGGGTGGGAAATTTGAAAAAAGTCAGAGCTGCTCGGGAACCCGCCGTTATCCCACCCACCTTTTCCTCGGGGCGGCCACGACCCGACAGCCTAAATTTATGTGCTCAAGTCCCTGGAGTGGGACTTGAACCCACAGCTTTTTGGCTCAAAGGCAAGTGTGTTGCCCACTGAGCCATGGCAGCACATGTACCAGCTGACCCAATTGGAGCGAGCCAATGACATCATTATGGCATAACAGTTTGTAAACAAAAAAGAGTAATTGTTTCAGTCTAATTTTGGGGCAGAAGTAACTGAAAAGCAGGATTGCCTTGATAGACTTTTTTTATTCATTGACGAGATGTGGCTGTCGCTGACATTTATTGACCATCCCTAATTGCCCCTTGAGAAGGTGGTGGTGAGCCGCCTTCTTGAACCGCTGCAGTCCGTTTGGTGAAGGTGCTCCCACAGTGCTGTTAGGGAGGGAGTTCCAGGATTTTGACCCAGCGATGATATATTTCCAAGTCAGGATGGTGTGTAACTTGGAGGGGAACTTGAAGGTGATGGTGTTTCCGATTATGGCCCAGATTATTGCCGACCACTACTTTCGGCATTTTGCCTGCAATTCACCCAAATGATCGCTGGCCGAAAAAGATGCTGAAGAAAAGCTGCAATCACCTGACCTTAACGCGACACTGCAGTCGCCATTTTCTAACTCAGAGAATCTGTAGTAAAAGGCTGCTTCAAGTGCTTGTGAGGAGAGTCAATTTGTGAGTGATGTTAAGGGCCTTTTTGACTCTTGCCAATCATCTAATCACATTTGTATTTGTTGAGGACAAATTAAGGCATTGATAGCGATTATAGTGATGGGGCCTGTAATTTCTCAACCAGTATTGATCACTAATCACATGCTGCAGACTGAAGATGGAGGAAGGTATTTTGAAGAGCATTATGTGCCCAATCAAAGAAATGGCAGACTGCTGTGGAGGAGACCTTACACCCAACGCATTTACAGGGATAAGTGATCATACCTGGACTTGTCCGATAACGCATGCGTTAGGAGGCTGCGCTTCCGAAAGGAGGTCATCAGTGAGATGTGCCAGCGAATTAACCGAGATCTGCAGCCTACTAACACCAGCAGGACCGCACTGCCCGTTGAGGTTAAGGTTACTGCGGCACTTTCCTTCTATGCATCGGGCTCCTTTCAGGCCTCAGCTGATGACATTTGCGGTATCTCTCAGCACGCCAAACATTCGACAGGTGACTGAAGCCCTTTATGCTCGCAGGATGGACTTTATAAGCTTCCCTATGACCAGGGAGGTATAGACTGAGAGAGCTTTGGATTTCTCGTGAATAGCAAACTTCCCAAAGGTGCAGGGAGCAATAGACTGTATGCACATCGCCCTGCAGTGATGCAGAGGTGTTTCAGAACTGAAAGGGATTTCACTCCTTGAATGTGCAGCTTGTTGTCGACCATAAGCAAATAATCATGGCAGTAAATGCAAATTTTCCAGGCAGCATCCATGATGCGCACATGTCTATGTCTATGTCTGACCTGTTTAAGACTCAGCCACAAGGTCACGGTTGGATACTGGGGGATAAAGGATATGGTCTTGCCAGCTGGCTGGTGACCCTCCCTGTGTAATCCCCAGATGGAAGCCAAGAAGCGCTACAATGAAAGCCATATCGCTACAAACAATATTGTTGCAAAGACAATTGGAGTGCTGAAGCAGCTCTTCAGATGCCTGGACCACTCAGGAGGCAGCCTACAATACCACCCTGAGCAGGTCGCTGAGTTGATTATGGTGTGCTACATGTTGCATAACCTAGCTATCAGGAGAGGACAACAATTGCCAGATGGGACCGCCGGTCCCCCTCAGGAGAGAGGGGAGGCAGAAGAGGAGGACGAGGAGGGGGAGGAGGATGAGGACCTCAGGGAGGACAATCAGCCTGGCGATGAACCATGCCCTCACGCCCCCCCCCCCACCCCCGCAACACTGGAAAAGCCCCGTGATAGTTACGTAGCTGCAAAACTCTTGCGTCAGCAGCTCATACATGAACACTTTGTGTGAACTTACATTGGTGACAGTTACAGTTGCGTTACATTTCATCCTGGCCTGGGCTGGCCATTGTTTCCAACCATCGTATTGATGTTTTACCTTACGTTATTAGAAGACACTTCACGACAATTGTAAAGTTAAATAAAAATGTTTAATAATTGAAGACGAATATGAATATTTTTTGAACAAACATTTATAACACGCCCCCCCCCCTCCCCCAACCCCCAACCCCCAACAGTCAACAAAATTTGTAACACAACAATATAACAACACCCGCCCACCATCCCCGACAGCGAACATTCAACAAAAAGATATTTTTAACAACAATACAATATACAGCACCCCCCCCCCCCCCCGACCTATGGCCACGCTTCCCTCCTGCACCTGACCCCACCTTGTATTAACCCCCCGTTTCCCAGTAACTCCCCGAGTAATGGGACTAAAATGTCTTGCAGCAGGGCACCGCTTGGCCTGCAGCTGTGGGGCGGGCGGGTGATGTCGGCAGAATCACCTCAGTGGCTGGAGGAGAAGACCTTTCTGAAGTCGTTTTTGAGTCCCACCCGACCCGTACACTCTGCAGGGACCACCTGTGAAAGCAGACGGTCCGGCCTAAACCGGCTGCAGTGAGGTAAGTCATGTCCACCTCAGGTAAGTGTCACTGTTTTTTTCTTTTAATTTTTTTGCGACTTATGTTGTGGTAGTGTGGGCTCTGTATTGTGAATGTTCTTGGTCTTTTTTTTCCAAGTTTTTCCCCCCCAGGCCTCTCTCGGAGCGCTCCCGGGGCGGCTGTTTAGCTCGGGATTTTCAATTGCTCAGCCGGCCTAGCGCCCTAAGAGCGGTGTGTAACGCCTCCCTTAGCGCTCCGCCCCACACTCAATGCCCAGCTGCCCAATATTGCCGACTGAGGCGCAAACGTTACCACCCCGCCGCCATTACCGCCCCAAAATCAGCCAAGCCGAAAATCCAGCCCATATACCAGAACTAAGATGTCTGCTACATTGTGGCCTTGTTGCTCAGTCTTCCTCAGGATGGAGGTTTTTGGCCTCAGGACAAGGGATGTATGGCCAGAGTTGTTAACCCTTCCAGATAGGCCTGGAGCCTCCAGAAATTAACCATTAATCTGAGGAGCGCAGCTACAAGCAACCCAGGAGAAAAATCACAGGGGTGTGAAAGAAAATATTGTAAATGGCTGTTTGACGGGCAGTCATGAATCATCCAATTGGCTGTGGGATGGCGGTGCACCGCGGGGATGGACGTGTCGGGCGACCAATGGCGGAAGCGTAGGGGGAGGGGCAGTTGGAGGAGGGGGATCATGTGACAAAACGTCCTGGGATACATCCGACCAGAGATGGCAACCCTTGATAGGGCAGACAGAAGCCAAGCCAAGGGTGAAGAGTGGGGTGGGGGAGCTTAGCAAGGCCAATTCCAGTATTTAGAGTATGGGGGGAAGGGGCAGAGTGGTTTACAACCTATGACCAAAAGAGATGTGTGGGTGGAGAGAGGACGTATTACTTTCAATAGCCATTTGCCTTCGGTCCTCAGGGGCTGACCCCATGGCTTGACTTCCGACAGTTGCTTTGTTGATGGGGAAAATTTCAACAAAGATCTCAGTATTTAACGTGTCAACATCAATCAGGTACAGAAGTAAAGCACTTTGGGCCCGGGTTTGGTGGAAGCTAAGTTCCGCCCAAGTACCATCCAAAGGACCGCTGAGATCCTGACCGTACTTTGGGCGAAAGTTTCATGAAAAAATGTGGGAAAGACTGCCCGGCGGCAAAAATGGGCCTCGCACGGCGATTCTGGGCGGCAGCGGGCGGCAGCTCCCATTCAGGGCGGCAAATGCGATCCTCGGCAAAGTACAGCCGAGGATAGAGTCGGGTCCTGGGAGGGGGGATCTGATTAAATAAAAAGTTTTCAAAACAATTTTTTAAAAAACACCAGAAATCCTTCAGGGGACCCCACCCACATAAATCCCTGCAAAAGAAATGAAGAAAACAAGCACACTAACCTTTCCTTGCAGGTCTTCACACTTACCGTCCGGGTCAGACCTGCCCCCAAGCAGTGGTCTCTTCTGCTGATGGAGCGGGGGGGCCGTCTGGACCAATCAGGGGAGGGAGCGGGCTGGAGGACGTTTGTGGGCGTTGCACACCGGCGCACGCCAGTGGATGCTCCCCAGCGGTCTTTTCTTCCCAAAAATCAAGACCGCTGAGAAAACTCGCCGGCAGCAAAACTCAGGCCCTTTGATTTTACAAAGCTGTTCAAAAAAACGCAGCTATTCAAAAGTTGGAATGTGTGAACAAATATCCGAGAGTTGGCAACAGTAACATCGAGCAATGTTATGGGTCAGTTCTCAGGGTTGACAAGGTGACGAGGGGGAGGTGAAAGTTACGCACATTTATTTAATCTTGCCGGTGTAAGCTCTCCATTGATATGCCCCAGTGATTTTAATTAACTTCCTCTTCGCTTCCATCTGTGTGTTTGCCATCTTTACCTTCAGGGACTGGAGTTTAGAGTATGTTTCTCAGCTAATTGCACCCCCCCACCAGATGATTAGATTGTGGTATGTTCTCTCTGATCTACTTTCAATGTGTGAATAATTTCCGCTTTTGACCCATTAGCATAGTGGGGCTCTCCCATGATTGAGGTAAGTAAAAGCAGATAGCGTCCAATCAGCATCTACCAAAATATAATTGGAACCCTGTCAGATGATCTTAGCAACGAGGCACATAGCATGTCTCGCTTGCATGCACCATTCTCGGGATTCTCGATTCCTCTCACCAGAGATAGATCACCAGGGGGGGAAAAAAATCACCCCAATTTTGCAGAAGTAAGGCCCGAAAAGATATCGGTGCCCATTAATACATCTGTGAACATTTGAGGCTCAGCAGGTAGATACTTAATTAAAAGAAATGAATTAAATGGACTGAGGTTTAACGAGGTTAATGAGCTGGCAATACTGCAAGCCATTTGTTCACACGTGGACGTCTGTGCAGCCAAGTGAGGAGTAAGAGTGCTGTGAGCACCAGTGTTCAGGTGCCCAGCCCTAGCCTCGATCCCGGGCTGTGCTGAGCAGCTGATCCTCAGCAGCTTGGGAGCATTGCTGATCTAATTGGTTTCTGAGCCTCTTGGTTTGCCAGGCAGCAATCAGCAGCACCAAGATCCAAGCTGCTTCAATCGTGAAATGCAAGCAATGGATCTTCGCTTGTCCCTCGGCCAAAATCGGCATCTTCAAACCAATTTCTGTTTACTGCTGGTTTTTCTGAGGAGAATGGGGTAATGGGACATTTCTGTTGGCCAAGATTCCACGGGGAAAATAGTTAAAGAGGGCGTGGACAACACAGCAGTATATAATAACCTAGGTGAATGGAAATGTGGGGAGAGCGCGTTGATGGGGTAAAAATTAATTAACTGGGGACATCGATCTGATGGAAAAGTTAACAGGCTTTAACTTATAAGTCAGAGATTAGAATGCTGTGTCTTAGAATCATATGAGTAATATGGTTGTGTAGGAATGGTAGGAATAAACGGTCAACCATTGTAGCAGTATACTGTTATGGATATTTTTGAGCACTAGGTCCTTGCAGCAGAGCAGGTCTCCTGTCGTCTTGGTTAATCCTTGCCACTGGACCAAGACCTAGCTCTGTCAAGCCCGTGTGGTGGCTGGTGTGCAACAGCCACCACACGTTAAAAAAATCCATGCACAGGCATCTTCCACCCTTCAGGATGTAGTTCAGGATCTGGAATATTAGGTCCTTCATTGAAACACCTGTGAACTCACCCTTTTTTTGGCATGGAAACAAGTCATCCTTGTTTCGAGGGACTGCCTATGATGATGATGATGGTTGTATCTAGGGTTCCTCTTGTGGAGGCCAGTGGAAGGCGTGATCAGGCTTACGTGCGGCCAGCCTACTCATGAAGGGTTGTAAATGTTTGGAATTCTCTGCCCCAGAGAGTTGTGGAGTCACTGAATATATTTAAGGTGGAGATAGACAGATTTTTGAACGATAAGGGAGACAAGGGTTATGGGAGTGGGCAGGGAAGTGGAGCTGAGCCCAAGATCAGATCAGCCATGATCTTATTGAATGACGGAGCAGGCTCGAGGAGGCTGATGGCTAATTCCTGCTCCTATTTCTTCAGTTCTTATGAATGGCCCACTGGACAAGGTCACAGCAAGCCGAATAGACAAGGAATGGCAGGTTCTTGTCAGAGAAACAGCTTCCCATGCTTATCATCAAGAACTCAGTTCAAGCCATTGAACTTACATCTGGATTTTATTCCAGAAGTCAGAGAAAACATATTAATTTCCACTGGGGATCAGCGAAATAGATGGCTATCTGTAATTTAGAGCTTCTTTAATAACTACATTTCCCATCATGTAATGAAGCACTGAATAAATGCAGTACATCCTCATTATAACCAGCTCCTTGAGCGTGCAGCGTTTTGCCTGTTTATGCTAAGGTGTGATCCATAATGCCGAAAACCTCACAGGAAACATTAACATAGATAACAATATCCAATCACCATAATAGAGTTAGAAATGTACAATTTTAGGCTCTCCATTTTTTCAAATACAACAAAATGCTATTCACTGCAATTATATATTGATGGTGCACCTTGGTCCCAGGTTAAAGCACTTGTGTGCATGAATTAATTAATTAATAAGACTCCCTGGTTCACTCGTCCAGTTTATCCGGGTGTCATCTATGTAGACCATGTATGCTAACTGTATAGTCACATAAGGTGTGCCACCAGAGGGCACTGCGGTGGGAGACCTGAGGGTCACCTGCATAGGTGTGCCGGGCCCAGTATAAAAGGCTGCCCACCATGCTTGTGCTTCACTCTGGAGTTACAATAAATGGGACTAAGGTCACAACAGCTCAAATACAATATTAGACCTCGTGGAGTCATTCATAAGAATATTAAAGACATAATAACACCGGGGAGTAGCTGAACCAGGTGAGCCGAGAAGATTCCAGCGTTGGCTGTCATTGTGTGCTGAGCTGGCCCATCTTAGGTCGATTGACAGTAGAGTGTTAAAAATGATGACTGTGCTCCCGGGCGAGGAAGGAGCGTGTCTGCCAGGTATGAACCACGTCTGCCTGAGTGTGTTACAGTGTTTGAAGAGCTGACTGTCAAACCCCATGGTGCCCTTCACAGTCCCAGCCTTCACCTGGGAGCATTCTTTCATTCACATCCTTACATGCAGTTCCCCGACTAAAAACCTCACATGGAATCTGATTGCTTGTTGCACTTGCTTGTCAACACCCCCATCATGGACTTCTTGTAGCTATCAGGGTTCCATCACATCTAATCGTTTTTGGAGCAAATTTACCCTTATTATTTTGAGACAAGACTGTCCATAATAGCAGTGAGAGACTGGGAACAGCCAGTGTGTAATTATTTGCTTCATGGGTTCTTTGCTTAAGAATTCATAGCAACACATTGCTATTAAGACCTAGTTGGTTTATTAGCAAAGATTCAACAATCACACTACACATAACCAGTTCATCCACCACCTACCTCATCGTGGTTCCCCCGAACCCAACTGGCTGGGGTTTTATTGAGCATTGTGAACATCATGTGACTGGCTAAGCCACTCCCAACCCAACAGCTCTACAAAGCTGTGAGCATACTCACAGGGGCATACATTGCGCTGTGGGCCTCCTGAAACACTTTCTTCCCATTCACAGGCATGGGCAGTCAAATGCCTTGCTCTCACAAAGCATGTAACTCATTAGGCTAGACTTTCCCGAGAGGCCCTCAACACCTATTGCCACCCAGAAAAATCGCGAATGTTTTGCAACTAACGCTGGTGAAAATTTCCATAATTAAGGTAAAATTAATCACCCGGCCAGAAAATGGATCTTGTACCAGGATTCTCGGCGGTTATACTCGGTGAAATGGGCAATTCTTAAAATGTTTTTAAAAATTTAGTACAAGGCTACAGTTGGGCCTAGGGAGGGGGGAAACTTAACAAAAAACATTTTCACTTAAAAAAAAGTTAAAAAACATTCCAAAGATAGTTTTACACCTAATCGCAGTTTGACAATTAAAAATAAATAAAGAACCTTTAAGTTACCTTCCTTTGCAGAGTACTCACCTACCGTCCTGTTTAAGCAGCTTTCACAGGGCGGTTCCCTCGGCGATTGGGACGGGTTCCGTTGAGGCCAATTTTACACCCCGCCGATTTTCTCGGCGATGCACGTCGGCAGTTTGGTCCCGGTGGGCCTTTCGAGATTTGGGCGATACCATTCACAGAGTAAGGGGAAAACTTTCGCCGGGCGGTTTCTCTCCCAAAAACAGCTGTACCGCCGAGAAATCCGCCGAAAATTAACGTAAAAGTCTCCCCCATTGTATTTATCTGTGATTGAGTCATGGTACTGATGCACTGGAGCCAGCTTGGGTCGGCTCTGTAGCTTTAAAGCTCGGGGCAGTTGTGACGTTCACAGGGACTGGCGATGCAGGACAGTGCCTGTGGTAAAGGTGGGCTGTAGATCGGACATCAGCATCTGCTGTCACCATCATCATAGGCAGTCCTTCGTATCGCGGAAGACTTGCTTCCACGCCATAAAAAGATGAGTTCACAGGTGTTTCAATGAAGGACCTAATATTCCAGATCCCAAACTACATCCTGAAGGGTGGAAGATGCCTGTGTGTGGATTTTTTTAACGTGTGGTGATCGTTGCACACCAGCCACTACATGGGCTTGACAGAGCTAGATCTTGGTCCAGTGGCGAGGATTAACCAAGACGACTGGAGACCAGGTCTGCTGCACGGACCTAGTGTGCACACATATCGCAGTGTGGGCTGGCCCGTGCTGCCCCTGGGCCCTCGCCTCTTCTGGCCCTGAACTCGCACCTCTCCTGGGCCCCGATCACATCGCTCTACATTCTCTCGCCGCTCCTTCGTCCCGACCTCGCCACTCCTGTTGTACCTGCCTGTCATGTATGTAACCATCATGCAACGGTAATCTTCATGTAACTGTAACCTTCATGCAACTCCTGTACACTGTACTTATACCCTAGAACTGCACACCCTGACCACAGGGGGTGAACTTGTGGGAGACACTCCTCACCTAGGTTTCCAGGTATAAAAGGGGAGGTCCCACCCAGGGTCAGCACTCCTTCGTTCTGGGAATAAAGGTTAAGGTCACAGAGTGACTGTGTCTGCAATACATGCCTCGTATGAATTTGTAGTAAGGTGCAGGGACACCACAGGGACAATGGAAAGGGGATTGACAATTCACGCCATCACGAGGAACAATGTGATGGGACCATTAACACCCACCATCAGAGTGTTTAGAAACAATCAAATGGGCAATCAGAGAGGAATGCCTGGTAACAGTCCCTTTGTTAACAACAATCTCAGCTCATGCTGGAGGTGTGGGGTAGACATACTGCAAAAAGCTGCAGGTTTCAGCAATATACCTGTAGGATTTGTAACGTCAGTGGACATTTGGCCAGGATGTGCAAAAAGGCTGTAGCGAGGCTAATCTGTGAGACAGAGGAACCAGACGCGGGGTCTGCAATGCAGGATGATGCCTGGGGAAAAGCCATGGATGCTGAAGTTCAGCCGGTTCATGTGGCTGACGTCCACAGCTCATACACTAAAATGCCACCCATGATGATGAAAGTTTTATCGAATGGCATCCCGGTGCACATGGAGCTGAATACGGGAGCTAGCCAGTCACTTATGAGCGCCCAACAATTTGAGAGACTATGGCCAGCGGAACTCCTCATGAAGCGCACACTTAAAACGCGGCTGTCCCTCATTCACCCAGCCCTGGCAGACATTGTTGAGGGCAAGCACCAGTCCCAAACCGAGTTCCATGATCGAAACTCAAGGGGGAGGTGTATAGAAATGGATAATCCAGTATTTGTTCTTAATCATGCTTTGGGACCCAAGTGGCTTGTGAGCACAGTAATTGGCAAAGAAGGGAATAGAGTCATAGTGGTCAGACTAAACATGGGCAGATATGCTGCAAACACTTGGACCAAGTAAAGAAAAGGTTCAACATAGACACGGAGGAACCTGAAGAAGAGCATGAGATGTCACCCACACCACTGCCAGTGGACGAGCAACAAGGACAATCCACAGCATGCACAGTCCCTGCGGCCAGCCCGGACAGGCCAGAACCACCTCAGGTGACAGAGACGCATGCCAAGGCTCAACTATCAGAGCCCCACTGGTAGCTTCCCTTGTGAAGCACAGTCTCTGCAGGCACTGCCCTGGGGGACAATTTGAACAGGAATGCCTCTGCCTTTTTACTCCAGTGTGAGGGCGCGAGCAGGCGATTGCTAGGCCGAAGTATCAGCATCAAATGCTCTCAGGTTAGGTGAAAACTCATACTTAGTTTTCTCTACTCCATTAATGTGCCTTAGTCCCAACTGTATCAGCCTTGGGTCAGTGGTAGATACATCATCTCTGAGTCAGAGCTTTGTGGCTTCATACACCCACTCCAGAGACTTGAGCACAAAATCCAGGCCGCTACTCCAGTGCAGTGCTGAGGGAGTGCTGCACTGTCGCAGGTGCTGTCTTTAGCGTGGGATATTAAATTGCGGCTAAGCCTGCCCTCTTAGGTGGACATAAAAGACAGTTCGAAGAAGAGCAGGGGAGTTCTCCCCGGTGTTCTGGACAATAGTTATCCCTCAACCAACATCACTAAAAACAAATGAACTGATCATTATCCCAGGGGACCACAGGGTTTCGGGGGGGTGGGTGGAGGGTTTCAGTTGTGATACACAAGGTATCGCAATTGTGTAGGACAGGCTAGATGGACCAGAGGGTCTTTACCTGTCCGTCATTTTTCATTTGTTCGTATGTTCGTACATTGCTGCTGTGGAACCTTGATGTGCACAAATCAACCGCTGCGTTTCTCTACATTATAGCAGTGATTATACTTCAAAAAATACTTCATCGACTGTAACGTGCTTTGGGATCTTGTGAAAGGCACTATACAAATGCAACTCTTCCTTTGTTCTTTAACCTCAGAAGAATGCCACCCAACATACCCGTGTGGCACATTTCCATTCCCCACAGCCGCCGCCCATTGGTCTCCCTGAGTGAGTTTGCCAATCTGATCCCACCTAGTGCCAAATGAGGGCAAGTCCTCTGAGGATTGGGTTGAGCCTCAGTTCATGTTTACATCTTACAAACGGCAGAGGCTTAGTTTCATCCTGTCAGGCTGCTATGGGTATGGAGCCAGGGCCAAGGGCAGCAGTCAGTCCCTCCAACGAGACCTTTCTACATTGTGTGCTCGTCACTGGGACACTACAGTCGCTGGGGATGTTCGTCTGCCCACCTGGGGATCGCTTGCCGTGTAGGAGTTCCGAGTAGCGCACTTGCTTTGGGAGTCTGGTGTCGGGCATACGGACAATGTGGCCCACCCACCGGAGCTGGTCGAGTGTGGTCAGTGCTTCGATGCTGGGGATGTTGGCCTGAGCGAGAACACTGACCCGGGGGATTTGCAGGATCTTGCGGAGGCAGCGCTGGTAACATCCCCTCAAAGCCTTCCTGATAAAATGCAACATCCCCACTGACACCTGGGAGTCCCTGGCCAAAGACCGCCCTAATTGGTGGAAGAGCTTCCGGGAGGGCGCTGAGCACCTCGAGTCTCGTCGCCGAGAGCATGCAGAAACCAAGCGCAGACAGCGGAAGGAGCGTGCAGCAAACCAGTCCCACCCACCCACCCTTTCCCTCAACCACTGTCTGTCCCACCTGTGACTGAGACTGTAATTCCCGTATTGGACTGTTCAGTCACCTGTAGAGTGGAAGCAAGTCTTCCTCGATTCCGAGGGATAATGACAGTTGCTGATTTAGCAGCAGCAGCACCAATATCACAACTGCACTGACACAGGAGAGCTGCAGCGTACCTGACAAGCCCACGTACTCTCTCACTGCTTAATTAACATCTTCTTCAGTTTGGAAACATGAATAATTCATATTTTTAGCCCAGTATGTAAGTACAGCTCCTTAACCGAATCACTGAACTTTTCAAAGGATTTGCACGTTGTTCAATTTTCACTTACTTTTGAACCCTATTAACATCTGTCTATCATAAGTCTCCATATAGTAGCCGTTCCCTCCAGCTCCTTCCCCGGTTGATTTGCAATGCGAGTCCTACCTGGAGCAAATGCTCTCATGTTCTTCTACTGTGACTGTTCTATTAAAAATATCAGCGGTTGCTGTGAACCAGGGTTTCTCTATACCCGAGGCGAGAAACATATCGCTGGTTAAAAACAGTGCGCTGGGATGTTCCTGTTGTATTACTGTATCCCTCTCATCTCTTTCCAATCCTTGTTTGCCTGACTGCCTCTCTTTCACGGAAGGTTTGTCTGTGAGTGTTTTTCTTGCCTCAGACAGCCAGGCTGCACAGTAGGTCTGTCAATGTGGTTCAGTCGGTAGCTCACTGGCCTCTGAGTCAAAACGCTGTGAGTACAATCCTCACTCCAGAGACTTGGATTTATATAGTGCCTTTCACGACCACCGGATGTCTCACAGCGCTTTACAGCCAATGAAGTACTTTTGAAGTGTAGTCACTGTTGTAATGTGGGAAACGCGGCAGCCAATTTGTGTACAGCAAGCTCCCACTCACAGCAATGTGATATTTTTTTGTTATGCTAATTGAGGGATTAATATTGGCCATTCATCATTCATCGGCAGTCCCTCCGAATCGAAGAAGACTTGCTTCCACTCCTAAAGTGAGTTCTTTGGTGGCTCAACAGTCCAACACGAGAGTCACAGACTCTGTCACAGGTGGGACAGATATTCGTCGGAGGAAGGGAGGGGTGGGACTGATTTGCCGCACGCTCCTTCCACTGTCTGCGCCTGACCTCTTCACGCTCGCAGCGTTGAGATTCGAGGAGCTCAACGCCCTCCCAGATGCACTTTCTCCACCTATGGCGGTCTTCGGCCAGGGTCTCCCAGGTGTCAGTGGCGATGTCGCACTTCACCAGGGAGGATTTGAGGGTGTCCTTGTAACGTTTCCACTGCCCACCTTTGACTCATTGGCCATGAAGGAGCTCCGCGTCGAGCAATTGCTTAGGGAGTCTCGTGTCTGGCATGCGAACTATGTGGGACACCGGGGAGAACTCCCCTGCTCTCCTTAGAAGTAGTGCCATGGGATCTTTTGCACCCACCTGAGAGAGCAGACAGGGCAGCAGCCTCGGTTTAACATCTCATCCGAAAGACGGCACCTCCAACAGTGCAGCACTCCCTCAGTACTGCGCTGGACTGTCAGCCTAGATTTATGTGCTCAGGTCCCTGGAGTGGGACTTGAACCCACAACCTTCTGACTCAAAGGCCAGGGTGCTACCCACTGAGCCACGGCTGACACGCACTCCTGACTGGTGTTAGTGTTGTGGACCTTCGTGTGAGCCAGGCAGACTAGACAGTCCCAAGTTTGATTCCTGGCCAATTTGCTGGCATTAGCAGGGGTAGCAGGGTGGATGGTGCAATTGCTCTGGTACATAACTGGGCTAAGGAGGGCATCATAATCACTCTGCAGTGACTCTGCAATGACCCCTGCTGGAAAGACATGGTTGGATGACTGCGGTACTAGAAGTACCTGTGGGGCCATACTCCAGCAATAGGCTTGCCACCTCTGGTTGCATGTGTTCCGAGAGGTTTGATCACATGATAGCCCGCTTCCAACTGCCCTGCCCCCATGCTCCCGCCATCGGTCATCTGACACGTCCGTTCCTCACGACACACAGCCTACCCACGCCAATCGGAAAGTGAACAGGCTCTTTGTTACCCGATTGGTTGATTCCTGATTGCCTTTACCAATTGCCTTTACCAAAAGCCTCGATTTCAAAATTCTCATCCTTATTTACAAATCCCTCCATGGCCTCGCCCCCCTCCCTATCTCTGTAATCTCCTCCAGCCCCACAACCCCCTCCCTGCCACACCCGCCCGACCCAGGAACTCTGCGCTCCTCTAATTCTGCCCTCCTGAGCATCACTGATTATAATTGCTCAACCATTGGTGGCTGTGCCTTCTGTTGCCTAGGCCCTAAGCTCTGGAACTCCCCCTCTAAACCTCTCTGCCTCTCTACCTCTATTTCCTCCTTCAAGACGTTCCTCCTTGACCAACTTTTGATCAGCTGCCCTAATTTCTACTTATGCGGCTCGGTGTCAAATTTTTATCTCACAATACTCCTGTGAAGCGCCTTGGGACGTTTCACTACGTTAAAGGCGCTATATAAATACAAGTTGTTGTTGTTTATTCCCATCTCCAATATGTTCACAGCTAATGAACAAAAGTGTTCAAAGAAAATTTAAAAACATACGATATTTTTAATGTCCCTTTTCTCCCGGGATGTCCTGGAGACGAATCTTCAATTCCTAGAGTCTCCGGGGCAGTCAGGGAGGATTGGGAACCCTATCTAGCCGGGAGCATTCCGGTCATATCAGGAAAGAGGTGACAGAATCACAGAGAGAAAACATCGCTAAAACATTAGGGGGTAATAATTGAAGGAATATTAAGTGCACTGAAGGTAATGGTCGGACAAAATATATGTATTCTCTGATAAATGCTGCAAGCAATTTTGTTTAAATTTACGTTCATAACAAATTGACATGTGGCTTGACTTGTTTTTAGTGTACTATTTTGCAGATTGTCTTCAGCAAATGTCTGTACTCAATGAAGGAGATAACTTTAATTGGAGCTAAAAAAAAATCAATAAAAGTAGCTGCCTGCAAAATGTGGAAGTCTCCTGATTAAAAAAGTGTTCGTGGCACTCCTGAAAGAAATGCAGAGTTGATTTTTACTAAGTGACAGACACCTGTGACGCAATGTTAAATGATTTCACATCTCCGCACCTCCCCCCTGCACCCCCCCAAGCTTTTTCCCCTTCTCTCCTGAGGGCACTGACTCCTGCTGAGGCACAGTTCGACAGACCTCAATACACACATTTAAAAAGACGGGCGGGCGATTAGAGAGCATTGGCCTCATCAATCAAATAATAACAATGACTTGCATTTATATAGCGCCTTTAACATGGTAAAATGTCCCAAGGTGCTTCAAGAATGGAAATAGATTGGGAATGAGCACCAAACTAGGAGGTGACCAAAAGCCTGCATGGAGAAGGTGGCTTCTGAGCAGATTTTAAAGGTGGAGAGGGAAATGGCGAGTCGGAGGGGTTGAGGGAACGACTTCTAGAGAGTAACGCTGAGGCTGTGCTGCCCAGGGTGGGGCAAAGGGAGGGGCTGATACACAAAGGGCCAGAGACAGTGGACCAAAAGACATGGCAGGAGATACAAAGTTGGAGGAAGTTACAGAGGTAGAGTGGGGCAAACCCTTGGAGTAGAAGACGAGGGCAAGGATTTTAACGTTGATTCATTGGGGATAGGGAAAGAAAATAGGTTAGTGTGGACAGGGTTAGAGGATGACCATGATGTTTACCGCAGCTCCAGCCTCAAGCTCCAAACTGCTCCTCTGACTGAGGTCCTGTGGGAAGGAGGCAGGAAGGAGGACAGTAGGAGTATGTTTGAGTGTGTGTGTACGTATTGGTACATGTGGCGGAGCCTAGTCTCCAGTCGAACTCCCTTGCCACTGGACCAAGACCTTGCTCCGTCAAGCCCGTGCGGTGGCTGGTGTGCAACGGCCACCCCACGTTAAAAGAATTCACGCACAGGCATCTTCCACTGTTTAAAATGAGTTAATCCGCCACCTGAGTACTCATTTTTAGTATGGAAGCAAGTCATCCTCGACCCCGTGGGACTGACAATGATGATTACCGTAGGGTGTATCCAGGCCATGGAGCGGGTTGGGACTGCATTGTTCTGTTCAGCACATTCTGCAGGGCGAGTTTCACTTAATGACCCCACTTAAAGCAGCCATGCCCATTTCCCAGGCCAATTAAATGGAATGGGCCCGATATCATCATCGATGACTCATTTTCAGCAGCAATACTTAAAGCAGCCTTGCTCTCAAGTCATGCGAAGGTTGTTAGAGGAGGCTGGAACCTGGAATCCAAAGGGCTGAGTAATCTTCTCAAGCAGCAATGGACAGCTAAAGGGACCGCGGTTTTCAGACACATCCCGACATACTCTAGTGGAGGCAGTCAGAGTATGCCGGGAGGTCCTCTTCCCTGCAGATAGGCCAAGGAGGCCTCCCCAGAAGACCAAACGAGCCTGGCTGGATATAAAACAGGAGGTCAGCAGCAGGGATGTGGTCAGGAGTAACTGGATCCAGTGCAGGAAAAGATTCAATGATCTGATGAGGTTAGGAAAGGTGAGTGCAAAGCCACTCTCACCTTCACCCTGATGTGCCTGTCACCACATCCCTATCACTCTACCTTCCCAAGCCTGCTTCTGCACATCATTCCTCACACCAACATACCTTGCATACCCACCCATCCCTCTCTCTGTCTATGCACTGACTCACATCCCCATCTGACTAACCACCCCTCACACTCACCCTCACCCTAATGTAATCAGAGCAGGTAACACCGCAGAAGAAGGCCATTTGGGATTGGCACCCCACTCCCTCATAGTCACCCTCTACAGATGTAACCCATCCATTCCTTACACTCATTCCATCACTCTCACTCAAACATCTCTTCTTTCCTTCCTTGCGGGAGAAAAGAGCCCAGATCAAGCAGAAGAGACAGAGAACTGGAGGTGGCCCTCCAGTCTGTACCCAACTAACACCAGCAGAGGAGGGGCCCCTGGAGATCACGGGAGTTGGAGAGATGCGGGCAGTGGGAGGCAAAGAGAGGAAGATGACTGTCTAGCCGGAGGAGGAATATGAGCTCTCAGAGCACCCTCTCTTCAGAAGAACCAAGCACACCCACCACCGATGCAGATACACACACCTGGGTGGGTCCCACGTGAGATAGAGTAGTGTTGTCACCTGGTGTCTCTCACATCACAAGTGAGCAAGAGCAGATGATGGAGACAGGGACAGCAGTGGAGACTCCTCGCCGGAGGGTGCAGGACGCTCCCAGCTCTGCTCAGTTGCATGCAGACGCTGAGCCTCGGGGACCATCGGGAAAGAGGGCGATCCTGGAGGGGCAGCAACAATTGCAGGAGGCTGTTACACGTTTTGCAGCCGCAATGTCACCAAACGTGCAGAGAATGGAGGAGTCCATCGCCAACAGAGCACTACCGTGTCGCAGGTGATGGCGACGATGTGTTGTTCCATGGACAGGATGGCCACATGCACGGAGCAGTTAATGTGCCAGTCACATGAGCACATACAGGCTGTGGGCAACAGACGTCAGATGCACATAGACCTCCTCTCGAGGAGGGATATAAACGTAGACTTGGGCATTAATTGCCCCACTGCTGTGCAGCAAACTGCTCTCCAGCTCCTTGGGGAAGTGCGGGTGGCCCATGAGAGGGATGATGGTGAGAGGGAACATGGAAGTGGGGGCTCCTCTCAAAGTGCTCCCACTTCTCCCCCATTGCCTCCCCCTCAGTCAGAGCTCCACACGCTTCCTCGGCTGAGTCTGTCCCTGCACAGTTACAGGAGGAGCAGACTTTGGAGGGGCCATCACAGGCTCCAAATCACAGGTAAGTGAGCAGCTTTCCTCTACCTGAAGCCACAGGGGTCACACCTCATAGAAGCATGCGGAAAAGAAAAATGATTCAAAAGTAGATGCAAAAGGGTATGCACATGGACGTATGAAAAAATGTTACTGTTAAGTTTCAGTTCTTTTGAGAACACATATAAATGTATTTTTTGCATCATTTTCTGGTCTTGGCCATTTTTGCCTGCTACCCGGGAAGTGGCTCTGTCACTTGGGGTGAATGGTGAGACATTACCTAACCTCGAGCATTGGGGCTTTGGCTGAGAGGAATGGCTTGTTCATTGTAGGCATGCTTTATAGTGTTGTTGTGGGTGGGAACAGCATGTGGCAGCCAGTGGAGCAAGTTAAGTAAATTGGGCCATGCTGAGGCCATCCCAAGTCTCCAGCTTAGCAACGTGCGCCATCTCCACCTCAGGTTCCTCCTCCCCGGCCTCCTCCTCCTCCTCCTCCTCATCTTCCACCTCCTCCCCCTCCTCCTCCTCCTCCCCGGCCTCCACCTCCTCCTCTTCCTCCTCCTCCTCCTCCTCCTCATCTTCCACCTCCTCCCCATCTTCTACCTCCTCCTCCTCCTCCTCATCTTCCACCTCCTCCCCATCTTCCACCTCCTCCTCCTCCTCCTCCTCGTCTTCCACCTCCTCCTCCACTCCTCCTCCTCCTCCCCGGCCTCCACCTCCTCCCCATCTTCCTCCTCCTCCTCCTCCTCTTCCATCTCTTCCTCCTCCTCCTCCTCCTCTTCCACCTGCTGCTCCCCCTCCTCCTCCTTCTCTGAAGAGGTGAGCACTCTGCACCTTGCTCCTCCTGCAGCTCCAATCCTCACTGTTGCTCGATGTTGTGCAGGGCGCAGCAGATGACAATGATTCTGGAGACCCTGGCTCATGCGTACTGAAAGGCTCCTCCAAATCTGTCAAGGCATCTGAAGCGCATCTACAGCATGCCGACTGCTTGCTCAATAACACATCTGGTGGAGATGTGGCTCTCATTATATGCTCCTCAGCCTCAGTACTTGGCATCCTCAAGGGTGTCATGAACCACTTATTCAGTGGATAGCCCTTATCTCCAAGCAACCAGGGAATCACCTTTTTATGGTTGCAGACCAGCTACACATTGAGGGAGTGGAAGCCCTGGTGGTTAACAAAGACTCCTGGGTGATGATGGGGTGCCCTGATGGCCACACATGTGCAGTTGATGTTGCTCTGTAACTGTGGGAAGTCAGCCAGAGACACAAAGCCAAGCACCCGCTCAGTAACACTGGCTTCATCAGTGGCAAAGCAAACATACCGGGCTGACTTGTGAAACATGGTATCCATCACCTGGGTGATGCATCCCTGGACGACCAACTGCGAGATCCCACAAACGTCTGTAGATCCCTGGAAGTAGCTTGAGGTGAAGAAGTTGAAGATGGTGGTGGCTTTGACAGCTACAGGTAAAGCACGTCCACCAGGACCTCTGGGCAGCAGATCTTGTTCCAGCAATCTGCCAATTTCTGTGATGACCTGGCGCGATAGTCTGAGCCTCCTAAAGCACTGCTGCTCAGTCATGTTGAGGAAGCTCATCCGCTGCCTGTATATCCTGTGTTAGAGGTATCGCCTCCGGCACGCTGCAGCCCTGTGCTGACCCTCTCTCTCCTGGGAAGCATCAGGTTGCTGAGGAGAAGGCTGCTGTTGTGGTTGGTATTATTGGTGCTGAGGTCCAGCTTGGTCCGATTCTGAGGTCCGAGACAGTATAACAGCACCCAGGCTGATATAATAGATGGCAGGTAAAATGGAGATCAGAGAGTCAATCCCTCAATGTTGCGATAGTGAGTAGCAATATGGTGAGAGTGGCTTCCAAGGTTTCAGAAATGGCCAGCAAACTGCTGACACCGAAATCTATGGACAGAATGAAGTGAGCAAGAGCCTTTCCATGAGGCAAGTAATGAGGTGTAATGTGGGAGTATTTATGGGCTTTTCCCAGCTCTCAATGGATGGACTCACCAATGGCCACTGAGCTTCTGCCTTCCCTTCACAGGCGAGGTTCCCGGGCTGCGTGAATCCCATGCTCCTGCAATAAAGGTCAAAAGTTGGCATTAAAAACCCTCTTAAGGGTCTTTAAACAAGCATTTAATGATTTCAATGAGGTCGTCGGCCTCTGCCATTCGAGTCATAGAAACATAGAAACATAGAAAATAGGTGCAGGAGTAGGCCATTCGGCCCTTCGAGCCTGCACCACCATTCAATATGATCATGGTTGATCATGCAACTTCAGGATCCCATTCCTGCTCTCTCGCCATACCCCTTGATCCCTTTAGCCATAAGGGCCACATCTAAATTCCTTCTGAATATATCTAACGAACTGGCCTAAACAACTTTCTGTGGTAGAGAATTCCACAGGTTCACAATTCTCTGAGTGAAGAAGTTTCTCCTAATCTCGGTCCTAAATGGCTTACCCCTTATCCTTAGACTGTGACCCCTGGTTCTGGGCTTCCCTAACATCAGGAACATTTTTCCTGCATCGAACCTGTCCAATCCCATCAGAATTTTATATGTTTCTATGATATCCCCTCTCATTCTTCTAAATTCCAGTGAATATAAGCCTAGTCGATCCAGTCTTTCTTCATATGTCAGTCCTGCCATCCCGGGAATCAGTCTGGTGAACCTTCGCTGCACTCCCTCAATAGCAAGAATGCAAGAATGTCCTTCCTCAGATTAGGGGACCAAAACTGAACACAATATTCAAGGTGTGGCCTCACCAAGGCCCTGTACAACTGCAGTAAGACCTCCCTGCTCCTATACTCAAATCCTCTCGCTATGAAGGCCAACATGCCATTTGCCTTCTTCACCACCTGCTGTACCTGCCTGCCAACTTTCAATGACTGATGTACCATGACACCCAGATCTTGTTGCACCTCCCCTTTTCCTAATCTGTCACCATTCAGATAATATTCTACCTTCCTGTTTTTGCCACCAAAGTGGATAACCTCACATTTATCTACATTATATTGCATTTGCCATGCATTTGCCCACTCACCTAACCTGTCCAAGTCACCTTGCAGCCTCTTAGCATTGCGCCTTCAAAGCCGCCCGAGTAAAATGCGCGAGGGAACGGGATGACGGTGGGTTCCCGACACGCTCGCTATTGCCAGGATTTTTACTGCCGATCCATCCCCAAACCCACATGCGGTAACGTGAAAATTCCAGTCTTAGTGCGGGACATCTGAGCTTTGGGTAAGTTGGAGTTTAGGGAGGGTGGAGGTTGGGCGGCTGGCACAGAGGGGCATTGGCAAAATTGAGGCTGTAGGTAACAAAAGCATGGATAAGAGTTTCCGCAGAAGTGGGAGTGAGGTAGGGATGGAGATGGAAGGAAGAAATCTTGGTTATGGACAAGCATGGATAATGCATCACAGTGGCCTTCACAGCAGATATCATTGATGACTTTGGCCAGGGCTGGCTCTTGCTGTGAGAAGGATAGAAGCTGAATTGAGGGATTGAAAGAGTTATGAGAGAGATGGGTAGGTGACAATGCAGGAATCTTGTGCAGCACCTTACTCATGTCACTACTAACTCCTAGGGAAGGCACAACACTGAGAAACAAAACCTGAGACCAATTTCAGAAGAGACTCAACTTTGTAAACCTTCCAAGACCAGGAAACCCCCTCACCCCATCCATATGGTACTCAGAACTCTACATGGACTAACGTTTTGTACAAATGAATTACTTCCTGGGACTTGTGCTGTATGTCTTGAGCTGGACATCACAAAATGCTCTTTGCCTATTGCACTTGCACTGCACAATGTGCCGATGGTTTAATGAGCGTATCCACTAGACCTCCCCGATCCCTCTCCTGGGTTGTTTCCTGTTGTCGGTTCTCATTTAGCTTGTGCTCCCACAGTTTGTTTTCTTGCCCCAGCTTCATGACATGCCATTTTTCTACATTAAACATCTCCTACTTTTTGAGCCAATCTCTCAAACTGGCCCGATCCTTCGGCTACCATTTATGACCCTTCCCAGTTTGGTATTACGAGCCAACCCAGAAACCCAGTCTGTTGCTTCCTCCAAATCATTGAAATACATTCACAGTGCAATGGCCCTCGAACCAATCCATGCGATACCTGCTAATGACTTCTTTCCATGTTGGTGCTGCTCCCATGATAACTACCCTTTGCCTCCATTGACTCAACCAGTTCCTTAACCACTTGAAAAACATTCCTCCCACTCCATGCCTTGCACACAATTTGCTGCATGGTTCACTGTCAAAAGCTTTGCTGAAGTCTCGGTATATTCAATCAAATAAGTTCCCCTTGTCAACTAACTCCATTATATCCTCAAAGAGCTCTGGTAGATTTGTCAAGAAAGGTCTATCAGTTTAAATCCATGCTGACTACTACTTATCACACTATTTTTCTCTTGATGCATCATCATTCTGTCTTTCAGGATTTTTTCTATCATTTTAAAAACTATTGATGTCAATCACATGCCTATAGTTGCCGGAGTTATCCTCCTGTCCCCTTTAACAAATCATCACCACATTTACCTCTCTCCAGTCCCTTGGCCTTAACGCTCCATATTCAGCGATTCCCTTATGATATCCAACTGGCTTTGCTTGCTGCCATCTTTAAGTATAGGTTAATTAAGTGGTTGAAGAGAAAGGGAATAAAGGGATATGGGAATGGGGTGGGCATGTTAGATTAGGAATATTGCTCATGTGGAGGATAAACGAACACGAATTGGTTGGGCCGTGTTGGAATGTCTATGTAATACTCTGTTGTGATGTCCATTAGGGTCGGGTCGGGTGCAGTGCTCCCTCTAATGTTAACAGGCTGCGAGAGCCATTCAGAATTCTGCACATGGGCTTTTTATCTATTTAAAAACTGGGACATTGAATAAATTTAAGACAGAAATAGACAGTTTCTTAAACGATAAGGGGATAAGGGGTTATGCGGAGCGGGCGGGGAAGTGGAGCTGAGTCCATGATCAGATCAGCCATGATCTTATTGAATGGCGGAGCAGGCTCGAGGGGCCTTATGGCCCACTCCTGTTCCTATTTCTTATGTTCTTATGTTCTCATCATCATAGGCAGTCCCTCGTAACGAGGATGACTTGCTTCCATGCCAAAAAAGGATGAGTTCACAGGACCGAAGGACTGGATATTCCAGGTCCCGAACTACATATTGAATGTACGTGGATCTTTTTAACATGTGGTGACCGTTGCACACCAGCCACCACATGGGCTTGACAGAGCCAGGTCTTGGTCCAGTGGCAAGGATTACCCAAGATGACTGGAGACCAGCTCTGCTGCATGGGCCCAGTGCGCACACATATCGCAGTGTGGGCTGGCCCGTGCTGACCCTGGGCCCTTGCCTCTTCTGGGCCCCGAACTCACGCCTCTCCTGGGCCCCGATCACGTCCCTCTACAATCTCTCGCCGCTCCTTCGCCCCGTGCTCGCCACTCCTGCTGTACCTGCCCACGTTCCAATCACTGACCTGGACCTTGATGATGTCCCTCTTCACTGCTGTCGCCCTCCTGCACCAGCTCGCGCTGTACCTTGCAGTGGCATGTCGCCATGCTGCCCCTGGCTACCACTCACCGCTCCTTTTATGGCCCCGACCTGCCGATAATGGGACCTGTCGAGCAGCGGCCATGGGCAGCATGGCGACCCCGACCTGCCAGAGACCATCAGCGGCAGGTCTATTTAAAAGCCGCTCCTCCATTCCTTGGCCATATTTATTATATCTCTCCTTTCTCCCCTATTTTCCCTAAATATATTGATAGAAACCTTTCATGTTCATTTTTACATTTGCTACAATGCAAATAATTTCATTATCTCTTGGCTTCTAATTGATTTATTTACCTCTTTCCTGAACTCATTCCTGTCTTTAATCACCCCTGTAGTTTTATGTTCAATGTAAGACCTTTTCTTATTCCTTATGCTGAGCATGTTTTCCTTGTTGCCCTACAATTGGCTCCTTCATATACTGCACTTTGGCCTAACCCATAGATTCGTTTTGAAGTCCCTTAATTATGTTGTTAAATATATTCCATTTCCCTCTGTACTGACCCCATCTATGTATGTCAATCCATCATTCGTAGTTCCATCTTCATTTCCTGAAAACCTTCCATCCTGAGGTCAAATCTCTTTGTTCTACTTCTCTCCTTTTCGACTGTAAGTCCTATTTTAAACTCAGTGTTAGCTAGCTGCCCTCCAACTGTATCCACCAGTCCTTGGCTATTGTACCATAGCATGTCTCGTATTACTTCTGCCATATTGTTCTCATAGCCTTATGAGTCGTGGAGCAGTCCACAAACATGTACAGAACTAGCACTTCATTCTTCAAATTCCCACTGTAATCTTTTACTTTAATCCCAGACAAATGTAATTCTCCCATTGCACTAGTATTAGCTATCTTACACCTTCCCCTAATATGAGTATAAACTGACCTATCTAAATCCTCTATCTGAGCTGATGCCCTATAATAGGCTCCCTTTTTCTTCTTCAGTCTGACCACAAATTTGCAATGAGAAGATGCTCCTATTGCACACAGTTCAGCTGTCATGTATTCAACTGTTATTGTAACCTATAAGCTGACCACTGACCACAGGGGGCGAACTTGTGGGAGACACTCCTAACCTGGACTTTCCGGTATAAAAGGGGAAGCTCCACCCACCGTCTGTCTCTTGAGCTCTTGATAATAAAGGTAACTGGTCACAGAATGATCTTTTCTCAAGTTTGGGCCTCGTGTGCATTTATACTGTATAGTAAGGACATATTATTGGCGACGAGAAACTGGGATTTAAACCACACGAGCATGGCCACTCGCAGCACAGAAGAGAGGTACTGTGTTGGTGATGATTGGGACAACTTTATTGAGAGACTACAGCAAAGTTTCGTCATTAGGAATGGTTGGGACAGGATTCGGCCGACAAACGCAGGGCTCATCTCCTGACGGTTTGTGGATCCAGAACGTACTCCCTGATGAAGGACCTTTTAGCGCCAGAGAAGCCGGCGGACAAGACGTTCGAAGAGCACAGTAAGTTCATCGGGGAACACCTTAAACCGGCGAGCAGCATGCACGTGGCGAGACACCGGTTTTACACAAACCAGCGGCGAGAAGGGCAAAGCATTCCAGACTTTGTGGCAGATCTCCGGTGACTGGCGAGCCTATGTAAGTTCACATATGCATGCAGAGCGGAGATGCTGCAAGACTTTTTTATTGAGGGCATCGGGAACGCTGGGGTTTTCAGGAAACTGATTGAGACCAAAGACTTGACCTTTGAAGCGGCGGCTCTGATAGCCCAGACATTTATCTCAGGGGAGGAAGAGACCAGAATGAATTATGGCAAAAATCTTGGCTCAAATGCGGCAAACGACCAGGGAGTTAACATTGTTAACGCAGCACACAGTTCTCTAGGCAGACAAGGGCAATCGGACATGCCCCAGCATGTAGTCGAACCCAAGGGGGGAATTCAAAAGAAACAATGGCTAGCTGAATGGCGATTTATGCCATCGCAATGGACAATACGGCCAGTAATGGGGCCCTCAACACCTGTTAATGGTGTGCTTAAGGACAGTTACAGAGACAGTCAGAGACAATCGACTGGTAATGGACCTTTTGTTTCCAACAACGGGGCCTCCAGCTCATTCTGGAGGTGTGGAGGCAAACACCCAGCCAGAGCTTGCAGGATCAGCAATATACCTGCAGAAACTGCAACATCAGTGGTCACTTGGCGCGTATGTGCAGGAAGCCTGCAGCCAGGTCGATGTAGGAGGAGGATGGGCCTGATGTAAGCCCTACAAGGCCAAATGAACACTGGGGAAATCGCTGGAAACTGAAGTTCAGCGAGTTCATGTGGAGCACATATACAGTTCATATACCAGGACGCCACCGATAATGATGAAAGTGCTCCTCAATGGCATCCCAGTATTAATGGAGCTAGACACGGGGGCCAGCCAGTCCCTGATGAGTATCAAACAGTTTGAAAGGTTGTGGGTGTCCAAGGCCAGGAGGCCAAAATTATTGCCGATTGACGCACTGCTACGGACATATATAAAGGAGATCATTCCGGTGCTAGGCAGCGCCACGGTAGTCGTGACCCACAAAGATTCGGAGAACAGGTTGCCACTCTGGATTGTCAAAGGGGACAGTCCCGCACTACTGGGGAGGAGTTGGCTTGCTGTCATGAACTGGAAATGGAGCGATGTCAATGCAATTTCTTCTGTGGAGCGAGTATCATTCTCACAGGTCCTGGACAAATTTGACTCATTATTTGAACCCAGATTCGGCACTTTCATGGGGACCAAGGTAGTGATTCACATGAACCCAGACGCCAGGCCAGTACACCACAAGGCCAGAACGGTGCCATACGTGATGCGGAAAAAGATAGAATGCGAATTGGACCGCCTGCTGAGGGAAGGCATCATCTCGCCAGTTGAATTCAGTGACTGGGCGAGCCCGATCGTGTCGGTGCTCAAGGCAGATGGGTCGGTCAGGGTACGTGGCGATTACAAGGCCACCATCAATCGGGTGTCACTCCAAGACCAGTACCCGCTACCAAGAGCGGAGGACATCTTTGCGACGCTATCCGGTGGCAAACTTTTTTCAAAATTGGACCTGACCTCAGCTTACATGACCCAGGAGCTGGCGAGTGAGTCGAAGAAGCTGACTACCATCATGACACACAAGGGATTGTTTGAGTATAACAGATGTCCGTTCGGGATTCGTTCAGCCACCGCGATCTTTCAGCGAAATATGGAAAGCCTCCTCAAGTCGATTCCAAGGACGGTGGTTTTTCAAGACGACATCCTCATCATGGGTCGCGATACTGAAGAACACCTCCACAATCTGGAGGAGGTGCTACGCAGACTGGACCAGGTAGGGCTGCGACTGAAAAAGGCGAAGTGCGTCTTCTTAGCTCCAGAGGTATAATTTGTGAGGAGGAGGGTAGCAGCAGACGGGATCAGACCTACTGCATCCAAAACGGAAGCGATCCAGAAAGCACCCAGACCCCGTAACACATCGGAGCTGCGTTCGTTCCTGGGGCTCCTGAACTATTTTGGTAACTTTCTTCCCAAATTGAGCACACTGTGAGAGCCACTACATGTGCTCCGACGCAAAGATCGCGATTGGGTCTGGGGGGACAGCCAGGAAAGGGCTTTTGATAGAGCGCGCAATTTGTTATGCTCCAACAAACTGTTGACGCTATATGACCCATGTAAGAAACTTGATTTAACATGCGATACGTCGTCCTATGGGGTCGGGTGTGTGTTGCAGCATGTGAATGTCAATGGTCAGTTACAGCTAGTAGCTTATGCCTCCAGCAGGCAGAAAGGGGCTACGGGATGGTAGAAAAGGAAGCGCTAGCATGTGTATATGCGGTAAAACAAATGCACCAGTACCTGTTTGGCAGGAAATTTGAGCTGGAGACAGATCACAAACCCCTAACATCTCTTTTGGCTGACAACAAGGCCATAAATGCAAATGCATCGGCCCGCATACAGAGGTGGGCACTTACGTTAGCCACCTATGACTACACAATTCGGCACAGACCGGGCACTGAAAACTGTGCCGATGCACTCAGCAGGCTACCACTAGCCACCACTGAGGGGGCAGCTGAGCATGATGCTGAGATGGCCATGGCTGTTGAAGCTTTCGAAAGCGAAGGCTCACCTGTGACAGCCCGTCAGATTAAGGTCTGGACAAATAAAGACCCGCTACTGCCTTTAGTTAAGAAATGTGTTCTGAATGGGGACTGGCAGCCACATACGGGGCATGCCCTGAGGAGTTTAAACAATTTCATAGGCGCAAGGATGAACTCTCGATTCAGGCCGATTGCCTACTATGGGGAAACCGAGTAGTCATGCCCCAGATGGGCAGAGAGATGTTTATCAGAGAACTTCACAATGAGCACCCGGGCATTGTCATGATGAAGGCAATTGCCAGGTCACATGTTTGGTGGCCAGGGATAGATGCAGACTTTGTGTTCGCAGGTGCAACACGTGTGCTCAGCTGGGCAACGCACCCAGGGAAGCCCCCCTTAGCCCCTGGTCCTGGCCCGCCAAGCCATGGTCACGCATCCATGTGGACTATGCAGGTCCTTTCATGGGAAAAATGTTTTTGGTTGTAGTAGACGCTTACTCCAAATGGATTGAGTGTGCCATTTTAAATTCAAGCACATCCTCTGCCACGGTAGAAAGTCTACGGGCAATGTTCGCCGCCCATGATCTACCAGACGTCTTGGTCAGCGACAATGGCCCGTGCTTCACAAGCACTGAATTCCAGGACTTCATGGCAGGCAATGGAATCAACCATGTCAGAACGGCACCGTTCAAGCCGGCCTCAAACGGCCAGGCAGAACGAGCAGTGCAGATAATCAAACAGGGGATGTTCAGAATCCAAGGGGGTTCCCTACAAAGCCGCTTATCATGCCTCCTGTTGGCCAATAGATCCCGACCACACTCGTTCACAGGGGTTCCACCCACAGAGCTGCTAATGAAAAGGACACTCAAAACCAGGTTATCCCTTATACACCCTACTATGAAAGAAATTGTTGAGATCAGGCGTCAGTCACAATGTGACTACCATGACAGGAATGCGAGGGCGCGATATATTGATGTCAATGACCCTGTTTTTGTCCTTAATTACATTGCAGGGCCCAAATGGCTTGCAAGCACTGTGATTGCCAAAGAGGGGAATAGGGTTTTGGTAGTTAATGGACAAATCTGCCGCAAACACATGGATCAAACTAAAAGGAGGTTCAGCAACCCCATAGAAGAAGCAGAGGAAGAGCACGACATAGAGTTTACTCCACCACAGGTGACCGAGCACCGGAACCAAGTGGAGGAGAGCCCAGTCACTGTGGGCAGTCCAGACAGGCCTGAGGCACCGCAAACAGCAGACACTCAGGCCAGCGCCTAACAACCGGAGCCCCAACTCAGGCGCTCTACAAGGGAGCGTAAACCACCAGAGAGACTTAACCTGTGATCCCAATAAGACTTTGAGGGGTAGGTGATGTCATGTATTCAACTGTCATTGTAACCCATGTATAAGCTGACCTAAGTTGTACACCTTGAGAACACTGACCACAGGGGGTGAACTTGTGGGAGACACTCCTAACCTGGACTTTCCGGTATAAAAGGGGAAGCTCCACCCACCGTCTGTCTCTTGAGCTCTTGGTAATAAAGGTAACTGGTCACAGAGTGACCTTCTCTCAAGTATGGGCCTCGTGTGCATTTATACTGTATAGTAAGGACATATTATCAGCCATCCCTGATACTGTAGATATGAGGAGTAAGACATTCTGCCAATCAAAAGAGGTGCCACATGCACAACAACTGGAGCTGGGCAGACACCTAGCCATCTTAGACACCCTCTCCAATGGTGCCATTGTCCTAAATTCTGTTGGTGGTCTCCATCACTCTCCTCCCTCCACCCTAAGACCAGCTGGCCAGCCTAACCATACAGAGAAGGAGAGATAACCACCCTGCTTTCCCTACACCACCAACAAACCAACAGTTACCCCGCCCCCCCTCCCCCCCCAGCCCCACCCTGCAGAGTGAAGCGTGACCAAGTGGCCACACAGCTTCAAGGGAACATTGGTCAGGTGCTACCTTTCCTTTTAGTGTCCTTGGTCCGTTATTACCTCTTTGCTGATATTGCCTAATTCTATTGTGTGCAATTGTCTAAATTCGCCCCTTTGCCATTGAAATTCTGACCCTACTTGGGAAAGACAGTAGGGTCAAATTAAGCCTTAGTCCCTTGCTTGTTGGGTAGCCATGTACCTTTATTTGTTGGGTTTTAACTGCACATGGCTAGATCGTCAGCGTCCAAAGAATTATCAAAGTTTCAAAATTGCTTTAAAAATGTATTTTGATACAAATATATTTGCAGTTGTCAAAATGCACAGCTGCAGCCAAAGCCAAGCCCAAGCTTTCTTGGGAAATGGCAGTACTGGAGGTGGGGGCTTCTTCAAACATTGAGACAGGTCCTACACCTCAAAAGTACTTCATCGCTTGTAAAATGCTTTGTGTAGTCCTGAGGTCATAAAAGGCTTTATATAAATGAACCGAGAAGGACAAGGGCATACCACCACCTCCACGTTCCCCTCCAAGTCACACACCATCCTGACTTGGAAACATATCGCCGTTCCTTCATCGTCACTGGGTCAATATCCTGGAACTCCCTCCCTAGCAGCACTGTGGGAGCATCTTCACCACACGGACTGCAGCGGTTCAAGAAGGTGGCTCACCACTACCTTCTCAAGGGGCAATTAGGGATGGGCAATAAATGCCGGCCTTGCCAGCGATGCCCACATCCCGTGAACAAATGTAAAAAATTGATTTTCTTTCTTTTTCTTACTATCATGGATTAGTTGTAATCTGTTTCCATTCTTTAATCTGAACTGATGCAAGTCCTTTTCCTTCCCCATCATCCCTCCATAAAGTGCGGCCTTCAACCTGTTTTGTTTCTAGGCATTTCTGAAGGTTCAAGCTACAGATAAGTGAACTACAATCTGAATTGACTGGATCACATCCAAAACCTAATTAAACACTACTGGGCTGCTAGATGGAGCATCAAGCCAGGATAGCTAAGTCCATTCACTCATAAAATAGTTTGTGTTCCACATTGACTGATGGTGACAGTGTTACCAATAAGTGACTCATAGAAGGAGATATAAAAGATTCATCTTTTTTTCTAAATGGAGGGCTTTTAGTGAGTTCAGAAAGCAAATCTGGGGAGAAGCATTTTGGAGCTAGCGAAAAGTGTCTGGAAGCATCTTTTTCAGCCATGTTAATAGGCTCGCAACAGCTCCATCTGTGGGTCAGTTCTGAGGGACATGAGAAAGTTGTGGTGCAGGATTGAAAAGAGTTCTCAGACTCACTGCTTAGACATCACTCAACCAATGCCCCATGGCTGAGGGAGTTAGACACACTGCAATTGGAAGGGCTGGGCCTATAGTGATGGACCAATAACAACAACAACTTGAACTTATATAGCGCCATTAACGTAGTAAGATGTCCCATTGGAGAGTTATCAAACAAAATTTGACACCGAGCTACATAAGGAGATATTAGGCCAGGTGCTCAAAAGCTCGGTTAAAGAAGTAGGTTTTAAGGAGCGTCTTAAAGTAGGAATGAGAGGTAGAGAGGTGGAGAGGTTTAGGCAAGGAGTTCAGGAGCTTGGGGTCTTGGCAGCTGAAGTCAAGGCCGCCAATGGTGGAGCGATTAAAATTGGGGATGTGCAAGAGGCCAGAATTGGAGGAGCGCAGAGATCCAATAAGGGTGTCACCAAACAATGATCATCAGCCGTATTATAAAATAGAAAGAAAGACTTGCATTTATATAGCGCCTTTCACAACCACCGGACGTCTCAAAGCGCTTTACAAGCAATGGAGTACTTTTGGAGTATGGTCACTGTTGTAATGCAGGAAAGAAACACGTAGTCCAATCAAACTAAAAGATCAACATAAGCAAAAAAACCCTGATAGATGCAAAGAGAACCTTCCCAACTAAATCATCGTGTTATTATCCATGTCTATAAGACACTGTATGCCCTGATCGCTAAAGTCAGGAGGGCTGGGGACTGTTAGCCAGTTGGATGTATTTGGCCTCGGCCGGTTTTAATCATTGTTGTTGTTCAATTGGTCATGCCCCAAGTATCAAATTTTAGCAAAGTGTTGGTAAGGGGGGAGAGAGATCACGTGTGGACTCAAAAATGTGACTACTTCTATTTTATGGAATTGTTAATTATTTGTGCATTTTCTGGTTCATTGGAACCATTTATACCAATCTCTACACTGCCCCTCTCAACCGGAGGGCAGTGTGCATCGACCAGGGACATTTTTGCAAAATTGAATGGGGCTCTGCCATTCTGGCCTCATTGTGCCTGGAGGTGGGCCCTCCTGCTGCTGCTTGTTGATTGGCTGAGACCGATCGACAGCCCTAGTGATTGACACTCCTGACCTCAAGGAACAAAGTCAAATGTTGAAACAGTTGAGCAGTCGGCTTACCGAAGCTTGGAGGGTGTCAAGAGATGTATAGAGCAAGCAGTCAGAATGTTCCACCACTGGACTACTTACAGTGTCCCAGATGTGCTGATGCAACTAATTTCTTTTGTGTTTGCTGAACAATTCTAGCTTTCACCGTCAAATTCCATATTTACTGTTACGCTGCTGAATTTTTCCATTCCCATTTTGTGATAGTACAATATTTATCTCTGGAGCTACGAATCAGGTCATTACTTGCTGCACGCACTGTTAGTTTTCTGGCAAATTGCCCAAACATCTTCCAGCAACATCCTCAGATGAGCTGCTCTCGCAAGGCTGTGTGTGCACGTGTGTGCTTACAGAGACCAAGTACCTCCAGGGACCTGTCTGCAGTGCAGGGAACAATAAGAACTTTTGTTCAGCTGATTAACTCCCTTACAAGACTACTTTGTTTGCAGCTAGCTTGGGGATAGCAACTGATAGAGTGCTGCAGAGTTCTAAGGAGATCACGAAAAATGCAGGCAGGTTTGTTAGGTGGGTCTTTGACAAGTGCTGAATATTCTGCTGTTCCTCATTGTATGTTGGTTTACTGCACATTTAAATTGCTCTTATATTCACCTTCGGGAATAAGCTGAAGAATGTGTAGATATGTCGCACTAAAGGCGTTTAATGTTTGTTGTGATGCTTTGGAGTAAATCTGGTAATTTTCACAGGACTAATATTTTGCAGGTTTAAAGAAGAAAATGTGCTTGGTTTTAATTCTGCGCCTGGCCATTCTTGGTCTTTGAAATAAATGTGACAGAAACACAATGGTTTAATTCTCACGTCAAATATGAAACCTGTCGGAAAAAGGTTTGCAGTATGTTGTTCACTAGATGTCACTTAGCTGCATTTGGTGAACACATTTGCTTGTTTTACTGTGGTAATGTAATTGTGGATAGGAAGCTGCAGTTGACATCGCGTCCTGTAGCCAGTACTTCAGCCATTCAAGGTGTACTATGACCTTGAAAGGTGAAAGACAGAGGGATGTTAAGGGTGCTGGAGTTAAGGGGGTGGAGATCACTACTTACAGAAGGCAGGTAATGCAGGCAATTCAGGGCCAAAGTGATCTTTTGGACTAGTTTCGATCGCCTAGATGGATCGGAGAGGAATTTCCCATTTTTTCCCCCCAAATTGGTCTGGATTTTTAAATTTTGTTTTGCTTCTCCCAGAAAATATCATAGTTTCAGGTGGGGTGGAGAATGTATATATTCTGATACACAAGGTATTGCAATTGTGTTAGACAGGTGCCATGTATCCTACATGGTTACTACTTGCACTATTACAAGGTGTGCCACCAGAGGGCACTGCAGTGGGAGACTTGTAGGTTACCTGTACAGGAGCGCGTAACCCTGATCCAGGAGCAACTCAAGCCCAAGGAGAGCATCCTCACAGCCAGACACAGGTTCTACACCCACCGACGGCCCGAAGGCCAGGAAATCACGAAATACGCTGCAGACCTCAGGAGGCTGGCGGCACCGTGCGAGTTCGGCGACCACCTCAACGAAGCGCTGCGGGACATTTTCGTCATTGGAATCGGCCATGAGGGCCTTCTTCATAAGCTACTGTCTGCGGATACCACAGTCACACTGCAGAAGGCTATCTCTGTGAACCAGGCATTCATGACCTCGACCTGCGGCTCTAGGCAGATGACTCATCCTCAGGACTCAAACCCGGCAGGTACTGTGCACAGAGTGATGCCTTTTAGAGGCTGGACTGTAGAATACGAACCTTCTCAGGGAAGTGAGAACAGGCCCCCGAGTCCCTTGACTCAGAGTCCGCCGAGGGGGGCTAGTCGAGTAGCTCCATGTTGGCGTTGTGGAGGGAATCATAGGGCTCACCAGTGCCGTTTTAAAGACCATGTGTGTAAAGGCTGCAGCACAAAGAGCCACCTCCAGCGAATATGAAAGAGAAATATGACTCACTGTGTCGGTGAAGAGTTTGCAGATGGCCATGAATCCAGCATGGATTATGAACCGATAGGCAGAGAGGCAGCTCAGCCCCACAATGAGGTATATAGCATGTTTACCTGCACCACCGAGTGTTCCCCATTGAGGATGGAAGCCGAGATAGATGGTGTTCCAGTCTTCCTGGAAGTGGACACGGGGGCGAGCCAGTCAGTGATGAATCAAGAAGCCTTTGAGAGGCAATGGGACAATCAAGCTGAATGACCCAAGTTGGTCCCGGTTCAGACAAAGCTGCGCACCTACACCGATGAACTTATCCCAGTCGTTGGTAGCGTGAATGTAAAGGTACTCCATGATACCGCGGTGCACAAGTTACCTCTGTGGATTGTTGCATGTGATAGACCAACGCTACTCGGAAGAAGGTGGATGGAGAAGATCCATTGGAAGTGGGAAGACTTCATCCCTCCAACGATCAACGTCCTCCGCGCTCAGAGGTAAAGCAAGCCCCCACCTGAGGGTGGACCGAGCACCAGAGAGCAGACCAGCACGGCACCCGAGGCACAGACCGCCCAGCATGACTGCGTGGAGATGATCCACCCGAACGCATCTTCCAGGCTCCAGTGGCAAGGCTCCGGAGGAAGAAAATCGGATCCAAAGGCAACTTCCCAGCTTCGGTGGCAGAACCCGGGGAGAAGAGGATCACAGCAGCCGACATCGTGGATGGAGGAAAGGTGGCACCCAAACCATGAGGTGATGCACTGAAGGAAAAGATGGCGATGGCCAGACCACGACGTGCAGCGCTGATGGAGCAACACGTGGCACCAAACGGAGAAGCGGATTGGGGTAAAGAAAGCAAGGCTCTCTTAAAGGAGGCCTGCAACCCACCACACTTAAAGGGACAGTTCCACATTTTCAAACATTGTAAGAGCAACTGTGAGTTAGATGTAAAATGTGAAATTGATGATCAGCATTGTGCACATGCAATATGCAAAGAAAAGGCGCGTGATCGCGATCGGAGCTACAGGTTATTTACAATGAGCAATGAAACATTGTGCGATGTAGGATTTCAACTGCATACAGTCAATGCAGCAGGCAGACACCCATCGGGAGCACACAGGTCCAGCGAGCTACCCAATGTAGTAGCCTGCGTCCCTGAGACCAGAGTTATGCACCATGTAGTGTGGCTACAAGCAGCCAATACATACGAGCTGCAGAGCAAGCGATCTCAGGAGGGCAACGGCACCGGTATCGATACCCTGCTCTACCTCTCAGGCACCCAATGGCACCAACCGCCACGAGCCTGAAAGAGCAAACTGTGCTAAGGCGCAGCCCCCAGACCCCATCGCCACCAAGGCAATACCCGGGAACGAAGGGTCACCCTAAACAATTCTCCAAAGGGGACCAGGACCAGCCAGGATCCCAAACCAAATAACGCCCAGGCAAGTAAGTCAGCAGTTCCTTGTGCACTGCTAGACGACTGCTCCTTAGGGAGCAGCAGCGACCCAGGGTGCAAAGAAAGGACAGGGAGATCACAGGCATCTGTGAACCTGCCCGACGCTAGGAGCAACGGCAACAGCCCCGAGAGCAGGCAACTTGAGCCAACCGGGTTCCCACTGCCAGCACTGGGCACCGCGCCGCCACCAGACTGCCTGGACACCATCCAGCAGTTCTGGAACTAGCTTGTCCTTACACACCGGTTACCGATCCCCAGTACGTATCAATAATGTGTCCCACCAGTCGAATGTACTTGCCTCACAACTGAACCACAAATGTAATGCAACTTTTTTTTTCTGGACTTAATGTATATAAATGTAATGAGCCTCCGGCATAATCTATACATGGGTGGGGGAGAGAATGGAGTGGTCATGGATACACACAAACAGAAACCACCAGCACTCCTGCCAACGAAACACCAACCACTCACCCAAGATAGAAACGACCCGCCAAGGGTCAACCAGATAGAGCTAAGCCCAGAGCACAGTCAATACAGAGGCGATTTGCACTAAAGGCTTGGGGAAGAGTGATGTCATGTATCCTACATGGTTACTTTTTGCACTATTACAAGGTGTGCCATCAGAGGGCACCGCAGTGGGAGACTTGCAGGTTACCTGTACAGGTGTGCCTGGCCTAGTATAAATGACAGGTCACCATGTGTGATCCTCACTCTGGAGTTATCAATAAAAGACTAAGGTCACTACAGTTCAAGTACAACACATTGCCTCGTGGAGTCATTATCAGAGCATCTAAAGACATAACAACAGGTTCAATGGACCAGAGGGTCTTCACCTGTCCGTCATTCTTCGTATTCGTATGATTGTAAATTGGCTATCTGATCTATTTGTTTACCTTCTGTAATGTATGCACCTGTGAGTATGCTCACTAGGTTATAGAGTTGAGTTGTGAGTGGCTTAGCCAGTCACTCAATAAAACCCCAGTCAGTTGGGTTCGGGGGATCCACGATGAGGCAGGTTGTTGAACTGGTAATGTGTAGTGCAATTGTTAAACCTTTGCTAATAAACCTTTGCTAAGAAATACCACCAATGATGTCTGCATAAAATCCTGCAAATCCCTTGGGAGGATAGACGCACCAATGTCAGTGTTCTCGACCAGGGAAACATCCCCAGCATCGAGGCACTGACCACACTCGACTAGCTCTGTTGGGCGGGCAACATTGTCCGCATGCCCGACACAAGACTCCCAAAGCAAGCGCTCTACTCGGAACTCCTACATGGAAAGCGATCCCCAGGTGGGCAGAGGAAATGTTTTAAGGACACCCTCAAAACCTCCTTGATAAAGTTCATCATCCCCACCAATACCTGGGAGTCCCTAGCCAAAGACTGCCCTAAGTGGAGGAAGTGCATCCGGGAGGGCGCTGAGCACCTCGAGTCTCGTCGCCGAGAGCATGCAGAAACCAAGCGCAGGCAGTGGAAGGAGTGTGCGGCAAACCAGACTCCCCACCTGTGACAGAGACTGTAATTCCTGTATTGGACTGTACAGTCACCTGAGAACTCATTTTTAGAGTGGAAGCAATTCTTCCTCAATTTCGAGGGACTGCCTATGATGATGAATGAACCAATTAGTTCTTAATAGCAATGTGTTGCTATGAATTCTTAAGCACAGAACCCATTAAGCTAATATATTACAGCTTCGGCTGTGAAGCTCATTTGAATAGTCCATGATGAACGTCCTAGTCCACACATCCACACATTCTTGATTACTCAGTTCATGTGTCTTCCCTTGGTTTTCTCTCACTGCACTCTCTCATGCATGTTCTTGGTTACTCTATCTCAGTCTCTCCCCTGCACATTCTTCATTAATCTGTCTCTGTTTACTCTCCTGCATGATTTGGGTCACTCAATCTATTTGCTGTCTCTTCCTTTTTCAAGCTTACTCTCTTTCTGTTCTCCATCCTGCATGTTCGATGTTACTCTATGTCTGCATTCACTCCTGCCTGTTCCAGGCTGTGCTCACTGATTGGTTCCCGGCCCACCAGCACCTCAATTTCAAAATTATCATCCTCGTCATCAAATCCCTCCATGGCCTCTCCCTATCTCTGTAATCTCCTCCAGGCCTACCTCCAACCCTCTGAGAACTCTACGTTCCTCCAATTCTGGCCTCTTGTGCATCGCCAACTTCCTTCACCCCACCATTAGCGGCCATGCCTTCAGCTCTCCAGGCCCTAAGCTCTGGAATAACCTCCCTAAACCTCTTTGCCAGTGTACCTCTCTCTTTCCCTTTAAGACTCTGCTTAGAATCTACTGTTATGTATGCAACCCTTGGCAACCTGTATCACACCACCACCAGAGGGCCTACCTGTTGGAGTCCCAAGGGATCCCAGCATCCCTTGGGAGCACTGTATATAAGCAGGCCTCCCACACTGTACCAACACTCTGGAGTTCAATTAAAAGAGCTAAGGTCACACTTACTCATTGCATACAGTAGTCAGTTTCATCCTTTATTATAAGCACAATAATTGGCGACGAGGTAACGAACAACTGCGCAAAAATGCAAAGAACAGTTGGTATCCTGGAAAAATTCTCAGAAGGGGATGATTGGGAGGCCTTTGTGGAGAGACTCGACCAATACTTCATGGCCAACGAGCTGGAAGGGGATGAGAATGCTGCCAAATGAAGGGCGATCCTCCTTACCGTCTTTGAGGCAACAACCTATGGCCTCATGAAGAATCTCCTAGCTCCGGTGAAACCAACAACCAGAAGAATTGTGTAGGTTGGTCCGGGACATCTAAATCTGAAGGAAAGCGTTTTGATGGCGAGGTATCGATTCTACACGTGTCAATGGTCGGAGGGCCAGGAAGTGGTGAGCTACGTCGCCGAACAAAGGCGCCTTGCATGACATTGCGAATTCAATAGATTCCTTGAACAAATGCTGAGAGACTTTTTTGTGCTTGGCATTGGCCATGAGGTTATCCTTCTCAAACTAGTGACTGTTGAAAGACCAAATCTGAGTAAAGCCATAACGATAGCCGAGGCATTTATGTCCACCAGGGATAACACCAAACAAATTTCGCAGCATTAAGAGGTTTCGTAAAGTACTGTGCACAAAGTAACGTCGTTTTCAAGCAGGAATGCATGTGGCAGAACGTACACGCCGGCTGTTGCTGCACGACCTCAGATGACCCAGAGTCCGCCATCAATCGTTAATGCGAGGCAGTTAACAACCTGTTGGCGTTGTGGTGGTGAGCATCGGGCCCATCAATGGAGCTTCAAACAAGATGCGTGCAAAGGCTGCAGAACAATGGGACACCTCCAGCGAATGTTCAGCCAAGCTGCAAACCCTGCAAACCACCACGTTGCAGAGGACGATCGATCCATGGTGGATCTGGCTGAACTCGAGACTCGAATCGAGGAGGCAAAAGTGTACAGGGTACACACCTTCACCACGAAATGTCCACCGATCATGGTAAAAGTTAAACTGAACGGAATTGCAGTATCCATGGAACTGGGCACGGTGGCAAGTCAGTCTATCATGAGCAAAATGGCCTTCGACAGGTTGTGGTGCAACAAGGCACACAGACCCAAGCTCAGCCCCATTCACACCAAGCTAAGAACTTACACCAAAGAGCTGATCCCTGTAATTGGCAGCGCAGCAGTAAAAGTCTCCTATGATGGAGCAGTGCACGAACTCCCACTATGGATCCTGCCAGGGGATGGCCCCACACTGTTCGGCAGAACCTGGCTGGGAAAAATCCGCTGGAACTGGGATGACATCCGAGCGCTTTCGTCTATTGACGACACCTCATTTGCCCAGGTTCTGAGCAGATTCCCATCATTGTTCGAGCCAGGCATTGGAAGTTTCTCAGGGGCGAAGGTATAGACCCACTTGGATCCCGGTACACGACCCATCCACCACAAGGCTCGGGCGGTACCGTATATGATGCGAGACAAAGTGGAAATTGAGCTGGACAGGCCACAGCAAAAAGGTATCATCGCACCAGTGAAATTCAATGAGTGGGCCAGTCCAATTGTCCCAGTACTCAAAGGTGACGGCACGATCAGAATTTGTGGGGACTATAAAGTAACGATAAATCATTTTTCGCTACAGGATCAGTACCCGCTACCCAAAGCAGACGACCTATTTGCGACCCTGGCTGGAGGAAAGACGTTCACCAAGTTGGACTGACCTCGGCCTACATGACGCAGGAGCTGTAGGAATCTTCGAAAGGCCTCACCCTCATCAACACGCACAAAGGTCTGTTTATCTATAACTGATGCCCATTTGGGATTCGTTTGGCCGTGGCAATTTTCCAATGGAACATGGAGAGCCTGCTAAAGTCGGTTCTACGCACCGTGATTTTCCAGGGCGACATACTGGTCACAAGTCGGGACACCATCGAACACTTGAAGAACCTGGAAGAGATTCTAAGTCGGCTAGATCACGTGGGACTCGGGTTGAAATGCTCGAAGTGTGTTTTCCTGGCACCAGAGCTCGAGTTCTTAGGAAGAAGAATCGCGGCAGACTGCATCAGACCCACCGACACCAAGACAGAGGCAATCAAGAACGTGCCGAAACCACAGAACGTGATGGAGCTGCAATCGTTCCTGGGACTCTTCAACTATTTCGGTAATTTCCTGCCCGGCTTAAGCACCTTGCTAGAACCAAGGGAAACGACTGGGTATGGGGAAATTCACAAGAGGCTACCTTTGAGAAAGCCAGAAATCAGTTATGTTCAAACTGCTTGTTCTGTATAACCCATGTAAACGATTAGTGCTAGCTTGCGATGCGTCAGCATATGGGGTCGGGCCTGTGTTACAACAGGCTAACGAATCAGGGATTTTGCAACCGGTCGCCTATGCATTCAGGAGTTTGTCCACCACCGAAAGGGCCTACAGCATGATTGAAAAAGAAGCTCTGGCGTGTGTTTACAGGGTGAAAAAAAATGCACCAGTATTTGTTTGGTCTCAAGTCTGAGCTAGAAACTGACCATAAACCGCTCATATCGCTATTCTCAGAGAGCAAAGGGATTAACACCAATACCTCTACCCACATCCAAAGATGGGTGCTCATGCTGTCGGCATACAACAATGTAATCTGCCACAGACCGGGCACAGAGAACTGCGCTGATGCTCTCAGTCGGCTAACATTGCCCACCACCGGGGTCGAAATGGCTCAGCCTGCAGACTTGCTTATGGTGATGGATGCATTTGAAAATGAAAAGTCACCCATTACGGCCTACCAGATCAGGACCTGGACCAGCCAGAATCCTTTACTGTCCCTTGTAAAAAACTGTGTCCTCCATGGGAGCTGGTCCAGCGTCCCAGCGGAGATGCAGGAAGAGATTAATCCGTTTCACAGGCGCAAAGGCGAAATGTCCCTACAGGTGGACTGTCTTTTGTGGGGTAGAAGCGTGGTCTTGCCCAAGAAAGGCAGAGAAATGTTCATACGTGACCTACACAGCACCCACCCAGGCATAGTAATGATGAAAGCCATAGCCAGATCCCATGTATGATGGCCTGGCATCGACTCAGATTTAGAGTCATGCGTGCGCCAATGCAACGCTTGCTCTCAACTGAACAATGCACCCAAAGAAGCACCGCTAAGTTGTGGTCGTGGCCCTCCAAACCATGGCCTAGGATCCACGTGGACTTTGCGGGCCCATTTTTAGGCAAAATGTTCTTGGTTGTTATGGATGCTTATTCAAAATGGATTGAATGTGTAATAATGTCTGTAAGCACGTCCACCGCCACCATCGAAAGCCTACAAGCCATGTTTGCCACACATGGCCTGCCTGACGCCCTTGTCAGCAACAATGGGACGTGTTTCACCAGTGCGAAATTCAAGGAATTCATGACCCGCAATGGGATCAAGCACATCACATCTGCCCCGTTCAAGCCCACATCCAATATTCTGGCAGAACAGGCAGTTCAAACCATCAAGCAAAGCTTGAAATGCGTGTCAGAAGGCTCGCTGCAGATCCGACTGTCCCGAGTCCTGCTCAGCTACTGCGCCAGACCCCACTCGCTCACCGGGGTTCCCCCAGCTGACCTGCTCATGAAAAGGGCGCTCAAAACAAGGCTCTTTCTTGTCCACCTTGATCTCCATGATTACGTCGAGGGCAGGCATCAACAAAGCATGTACCATGATCGCGCAAATTTGTCATGCGATATTGAGGTCAATGACCCTGTATTTGTACTCAATTATGGACATGGTCCCAAGTGGCTTGCTGGCACGGTCATAGCCAAAGAATGGAGTAGGGTGTTTCAGGTCAAATTGGCCAATGGACTAACATGCAGAAAGCATTTGGACCAAACCAAAGCATTTGCGGTTCACTAACAGCTACGAGCAACCAACTTCAACCCTCCAGCACACACAGAAGTGGCAACCGACATCACGGTTGATCAGGAAGCCGAACTCACCATCACCAGCAGCCCGGCAAGGCCAGTTGCTCAGCAGCCCAGTGAAGAACCAACCAACTCACCCACACCTGCATTTGTACCAAGACGATCGACAAGAGAGCGAAAAGCCCCAGATTGTCTCACCCTGTAAATAAGTGTACTATTGACTTTATGAGGCAGTGATGTTATGTATGTAACCCTTGGCAACCTGTATCACACCACCACCAGAGGGCCTACCTGTTGGAGTCCCAAAGGATCCCAGCATCCCTTGGCAGCACTGAATATAAGCAGGCCTCCCACGCTGTACAACACTCTGGAGTTCAATTAAAGGAGCTAGGGTCACACTTACTCATTGCATACAGTACTCAGTTTCATCCTTTATTATGAGCATAATACCTACGTCTTTGATCAAACATTTCATGAGCTGGCCTAATGCCTCCGTCTTTGGTTCAGCATCACATTTTGTTTGATAATGCTCCTGTGACGCACCTAAGGACTTTTTACTACATTGAAAGGCACTATATAAATGCACATAGATGTTGTTGTTACCCTCTTGCCATTCTCTATCCCGCATGTAATTTATGCAACTATGAGTCTGCTCACAGATTTGCAGAGCTGTTGAGTTGGGAGTGGCTTAGCCAATCACGTGATGTTCACAAGAATCAATAAAACCCCAGCCAGTTGGGTTCGGGGAATCCACAATGAGGCAGGTGGTCATGTGCCTGGTGGATGAACCGATAATGTGTAGTGTGATCATTAAGCCTTTTGCTAATAAACTCATCAGCATAGACAGTCCCTTGAAATCAAGGAAGACTTGCTTCCACTCCAAAAATGAGTTCTTAGGTGACTGAACAGTCCAATACGGGAATTACAGTCTCTATCACAGGTGGGACAGACAGTGGTTGAAGTAAGGGTGGATGGGACTGGTCTGCCGCACGCTCCTTCCGCTGTCTGCACTTGTTTTCTGCATGCTCTCGGCAACGACACTCGAGGTGCTCAGCGCCCTCCCGGATGCACTTCCTCCACTTAGGGCGGTCTTGGGCCAGGGACTCCCAGGTGTCGTGGGGATGTTGCACTTTATCAAGGAGGCTTTGAGGGTGTCCTTGAAATGTTTCCTCTGCCCACCTGGGGATCGCTTGCCATGTAGGAGTTCCGAGTAGAGCGCTTGCTTTGGGAGTCTTGTGTCAGGCATGCGAACAATGCGGCCCGTCCAGCGGAGCTGGTCGAGTGTGGTCAGTGCCTCGATGCTGGGGATGTTGGCCTGGTCGAGGACACTAATGTTGGTGCGTTGGTTCTCCCAGGGGATTTGCAGGATCTTGCTGAGACATCGTTGGTGGTATTTCTCCAACAATTTGAGGTGTCTACTGTATATGGTCCACATCTCTGAATTACTACAGCCCTGTAGACCATGAGCTTGGCAGATTTGAGGGCCTGATCTTCGAATACTCTTTTCCTCAGGCGGCCGACGGCTGCACTGGCGCACTGGAGGCGGTGTTGACTCTCGTCGTCGATGTCTGCCCTTGCTGATAATAGGCTCCCGAGGTATGGAAAGTGGTCCATGTTGTCCAGGGCCGCGCTGTGGATCTTGATGACTGGGGGGCAGTGCTGTGTGGCAGGGTCAGGTTGATGGAGGATCTTTGTCTTACAGATGTTTAGTGTAAGGCCCATGCTTTCGTACGCCTCGGTGAAGGTGTTGACTATGACTTGGAGTTCAGTCTCTGAATGTGCGCAGACGCTTGCGTCGTCCGTTGACTAGCTCTTAATAGCAATGCATTGCTATAAATTCTTAAGCAAAGAACCCATGAAGCAAATACATTACACTGCATGTTTGAGCTTACTCCTTGCTGGTACTGTCTCTTGCATAATCCAGGTTGTAACACTGTTCAGTCTTTGCTGATGCCCATTACAGCCCTTCATGTTTTCAGCACTTCCCCTGGCTTCACAAGCTTTCCCGAGATGTATACATTCACTGGTGTCACCGCCACTCACCAGTCCCTCAGTCTTCTCACCAGTTAGCTTGTACTTTTAGCTATTCCCATGCTACAAGATGGCGTTCAGCCGATGGCCACTCAGAACTGCCAGTACAACTGGCCATTTAGCTCGGGAGACCGGGACTGTTGAATTGAGACTTACTAAAAGGAGCGATTGTGAAATGCATTTTGATTGTTTCAAACCAGTATCTATGGTTGTGGACTCACAGCACGGTACATACTGGCCTTAATGAGGATGAAGTGGACAATCGCAAAGGAAGAGGCCACAGTGCGGTTGGTGTTGGAAATGGAAATATATCGATGGGGCGGATTTTCCCATCTTCTGCGCTCCATTCTTCATCCCTGGGTGGGCGGTCAGCCTCCAGCGTGCTGCAGCGACCCTTGGGTCCGGTTTAGCGGTGGCGCGGAGCAGCACCGGCCGGAAGAGCTGCGCCCGGTGTACAACGCCGCTGTCATGACACCGACACGCTTTTTGACTCCCATCCTGGGGAATCGGGCGGGGAACCTATACCAACTGCAGAGGTAAGTAATGCAGTCCTAAGGTAAGTGCGACCGTTTTTTCAATTAATTTATTTTGCGATTTGTGTTGTGATGGCGTGGGCAATGTTTAGGGAATGTTTTTGTGGGGTTTTATTCAGTTTCCCCCGCCCCCCCGCCCAAGGTGTCTCTGGGAGCGATCCCGGCCAGCTCTGGAGATCGGGAGTTTCCCATGCTAGCCCCCGAGAGAGGTGTACAACGGTTCCCTTAGCACTGCGTCCCCCGACTCAGGGCCCAGTTGCCCAATGTTACTGACTGAGGCGCAAACTGTTCCCGGACGCTAACTTTACCGCCCCGCCAACATTACCGCCCCAAAATCATCAAAGCCGACCATCCAACCTATCATGCTGGTACAAAAGGTGATGCTGTGTTTAGGTTGGGGCTGAGCACATTGTTCGGGCAGAGTAGGAGGAGCTTTACTCTGCATGTAACCTGATCTGACAGTGCTCGATGCTGATACCGGATACCTAAAATGGAAAACATGCCACTAATATCCCTCAGCTTGATGAGCATTATATTCCCCCGGGGGTGAAAGAATGACTGTAGCATTGAAACCAGCTAATTAGGCCCTAGAGTTAGATTAATCCCTGGAGCAATATTAACATTCATGAGTTGAACTTCACCAATTGGAGATTACAGTTGAACAACAGTTGATCAATAGTCAATTATCATATCATTTGACGGCTAAAGACGGAGAGAGAGCTCAGCACAACCATTTGAATGAGCAAATGGAAAAGGGAAAATGAGCACTGATGCATCAGTCAATAATTGAGGCAGATGCCTGGCATCAAAGGATTGAGTTATGAGGCAAATCTGGAGAAACTGGGCTCTTCAGAGAGGGAATGGGAAATATTGTTTGCAGTGCTATGGGGAAAGAGCAGGAGTGTGGGATTAATTGGCAAGCTCTATTCAAAGAGCTGGCACAGGCACGATGGACCGAAGGGACTCCTTCTGTGCAGTATGATTCTATGATTTAGCCTTGAAAGGAGGCGAAGGAGAGGGCTCCTTATAGAAGCATGCCAGGGATTAAACAGTATAAATAAGGTTAACCTACTCTACGGTCTGCTCGGATATTAGAACAAGGGTGACTTGGGTTAAAACTGGTAAAAGGAAAGTTTGGAACAGACATGAAGAAGGGTCTCTTCACATAGAGTGAATAACACTCGGAGAGCTCTCCCAAGTAGGGTAGTGGGGACCAGGACAATGGAATAATTGAGGAGACTTTTAGCTCGGCCCAGACTCTGTGGACCAGATGACAGCAAACTGGCAGCATTTGCCGCCATTTGGCCTTTGAAACTGACCGCGGCACTTCAGGAGTTCGTGTCCGCGCAGCCTAATGCGGGGAACCTGAAGTTGCAGTCTGTCTTTCACTGCTCCTACACAGACTACACTGTGCACCCCCCCTCCCCCCAGCCGCATCCCCCCCCCCCCACCCACCACCAGCCCACCCACAGAGCCGCTTTCCCCCATGTGAAAGCCCTGATCTTTGTTTTGCTCTCTCTAACACTTTTAATAAGTTAGAATTTTAGGAGCTTACCCACTTCCTAGTCCGCTGCCTGTTAGAATTCTGCATTTTGATTGGTTGCTGAGGCCACGTGCTGACGTCACCACAGCTCTTTGCTGGGAATCCCCATTAACCTGCGTTGATTTCAATTACATGTCAGGAAACCTAACATTCACCGCTGACAGCACATTCCGGGCCTGCGATGGGAGGACTATTGGGTTGTTAATATTAACGGGTAAGCAACGTGGTGCCAAATGTACTCACTCTGTGATATTATACAGTAACCTTTTGTTTCTGAGGTGAATGCTTCACTTGTAAACATCACTGTAATCAACAAAAAATACCTGCTCTATCTCCACAATATTCCCTCCTTTGAACCCTTTAACTAATTTACCAGAATGATACCAGAACTGAGCGGGTATACCAACCAGGAAAGACTGAGCAGGCTGGGGCTCTTCTCTCTAGAAAAGTGAAGACTGGGGAGTGACCTGATAGAGGTCTATAGATTATGAAAGGGTTTGATAGGGTAGACTGTCGGCTAGCTCAGTTGGTTATTTGCCAAAGGTTCTATTTTGAATCCCAGCAGAGCCCATTCAGTGTTTCATTCCCCTGAGGTGGGGAAAGCAGAGGTACAAACATATAGAAATGACGGAGAGGAAAAGATCAGTTGGGTCACCATGCTAAGTGCTAAGCGATCCCACAACCAGGTCAAGGCTCTGCATTCCTGCCACATCCAGTCGTGAATGGCGGTGGACAATTAAACAACTAACGGGAGGAGGAGGCTCCATGAATATCCCCATCCTTATTTATAATGGAGCCCAGCACACGAGTGCAAAATGCTGAAGGGTTTACAACCATCTTCAGCCAGAAGTTCCAAATGTATGATGCATTTCGGCCTCCTCCTCAGAAACCAGTCTTCAGCCAAATTGATTCACTCCACGTGATATCAAGAAACGGCTAAGTGCACTGGTTACAGCAAAGGCTATGAGCCATTACAACATCCTGGCTGTCATAAGAACATAAGAAATAGGAGCAGGAGTAGGCCATACGGCCCCTCGAGCCTGCTCCGCCATTTAATAAGATCATGGCTGATCTGATCATGGACTCAGCTCCACTTCCCTGCCTCCATCTGCCAAATTTTTGCCCACTATATCCCTTTGCAGATTTTTTGTGTCCTCCTCACAATTTGCTTTCCCAGCCATCTTTATATCATCAGAAAACTTGGCTACATTACACTTGGTCCCTTCATCCAAGTCATTAATATAGATTATAAATAGTTGAGGACCCAGCACCGATCCCTGCAGCACCCCACTAGTTACAGTTTGCCAACTGGAAAATTACGCTTATCCTGACTCTCTGTTTTCTGTTAGTTAGCCAACCCTAACTAACATGATAATATATTACTCCCAATCCCGTGAGCTCTTATCTTGTGTAGTAACCTTTTATGTGGGACCTTATCAAATGCCTTCTGGAAATCCAAATACACCACACCCACTGGTTCCTCCTTATCCACCCAGCTCGTTACATCCTCAAAGAACTCCAGCAAATTAGTCAAACATGATTTCCCTTTCATAAAACCATGCTGACTCTGCTTGATTGAATTATGCTTTTCCAAATGTCCCACTACAACTTCCTTAATAACGGACTCCAGTATTTTCTTGTGCTGCAGAACTAGCCGAGCCTCTAGCCAAACTGTTCCAGTACAGCTACAACACTGGCATCTACCCAATAATGTGGAAAACTGCCCAGGTATGTCCTGTCCTTAAAAAGCAGGACAAATCCAATCCAACCAATTACCGCTCCATCAGTCTACTCTCAATCATCAGCAAAATTATGGAAGATTTCGTCGATAGTGCTATCAAGGGGCACTTACACACCAATAGCCTTCTCACCGATGCTCAGTTTCGGTTCCGCCAAGACCCCTCGCCTCCAGACCTCATTACTGCCTTGGACAAAACATGGTCAAAAGAGCTGAAATGCAGAGGTGAGGTGAGAGTGACTGCCCTTGACATCCAGGTAACATTTGACCAAGTGTGTCATCAAGGAGAACCTAGTAAAATTGAAGTCATTGGGAATCAGGGGGACAACTCTTCACTGGCTGGAGTCATACCCAGCACAAAGGAAGATGGTTGTGGTGATTGGAGGTCAATCATCACAGCCCCAGGACATCGCTGCAGGAGTTCCTCAGGGCAGTGCTCTAGGCCCAACCATCTTCAGTTGCTTCATCAATGACCTTCCCTCTATCATAAGGATGATGAAGCAGTCCATGCCCACATGCATTAAAACCTGGACAACATTCAGGCTTGGGCTGATAAGTGGCAAGTTACATTTGCGCCATACAAGTGCCAGGCAATGACTGTCTCCAACAAGAGAGAGTCTAACCACCTCCCCTTGACATTCAATAGCATTACCATCGCCGAATCCCCCACCATCAACATCCTGGGGGTCACCATTGACCAGAAACTTAGCTGGACCAGCCACATAAATACTGTGGCTACAAGAACAGGTCAGAGGCTGGGTATTCTGCAGCGAGTGTCTCACCTCCTGACTCCCCAAAGCCTTTCCACCATCTACAAGGCACAAGTCAGGAATGTGATGGAATACTCTCCACTTGCCTGGATGAGTGTAGCTCCAACAACACTCAAGAAGCTCGACACCATCCAGGGTAAAGCTGCTTGTTTGATTTGCACCTCATCCACCACCTTAAACACTCACTCCCTCCACCACCGGCACACCGTAGCTGCAATGTGTACCATCTACAAAAAGCGCTGCAGCAACTCACCAAGGCTTCTTCGGCAAACCCGTGACCTCTGCCACTTAGAAGGACAAGGGCAGTAGGCACATGGGAACACCACCACCTGCACGTTCCCCTCCAAGTCACACATCATCCTGACTTGGAAGCATATCGCCATTCCTTTATTGTCACAGGGTCAAAATCCTGGAACTCCCTCCCTAACAGCACTATGGGAGCATCTTCACCACACGGACTGCAGCGGTTCAAGAAGGCGGCTCACCACCACCTTCTCAAGGGCAATTAGGGATGGGCAATAAATACTGGCCTTGCCAACGACATCCACATCCCAGGAACTAATTTTTTTAAAGCCAGTCCCATACTAATGATGGCTGGAGCATCATTGCTAGACATTTTCCACTCCCTCCCCTCCCCAACCCCTGCCCCCCAACCCTACCCAAAAGCCATGTAATCTCCTGGGAGAGGCAAACAAAGACAGAGATGAAAAATAAAGAAAAAATACTCTTAAAAATTCCCCTCGGACCTCCTCAGGTGTTTGAAGCCAGTCCAGAAGATAAATGAATTAACGGTTAATCCACTTACCTTTTATATGATGCGACCTCTGCCCTCGATAAGATTAAAAAGTCTCCCTTTTTCAGGTGTGCAGAGTCAGCGCCCAGCACACCAGCTGGCAATGCACTGCAGAGGCTCACTACTCTCTGGGCAATGAAGAACCATCTCACGTTCTGCTCTTGTCTGGTTTACATGCCTGTCCCTTGGTCCTCCCCAACCAGAATAACCTATCAATAGGCATGCAATTTAGCCCTTTAATTGTTTTATAAACCTCTACCAGGTTGCCTTGTCTGCAGCATCGACCACAGTGTGTCATCCTTGTTTTCACATCTCTCTATGGCCCGATCTCTGTAATCTCCTCCAGCCCTACAATGCTCCAAGATCCCTGCACTCCTCCAATTCTAGCCTCTTGAGCATCCACGATTTGCATCGCTCCACCATTGACAGCCGTGTCTGCAGCTGCCTGGGCCCTAAGCTCTGTAATTCCCTCCCTCAACCTCTCTGCCCCTCTACCTCTCTCCCCTCCTTTAATACGCTCCTTAAAACCTAATTCTTTCACCAATCTTTTGGTCATCTGTCCTAATATCTCTTTATATGGCTCAGTGCATAATTTGTTTGATTACGCTCCTGTGAAGCACACTGGGATGTTTTACTATGTTAAAGGTGCTATATAAATGCAAGTTGATATTGTTATTGTCTCCTTACACCACTCCAAAAACCTGTGTGAAATGCTACTTGCATCAGTAGAAGGTGATTATGTCCAATGAGTCCTTGACACGTCTTCTGTTTGGAATGTGGATGCATGGTACATCTGATTGTGAAAGTTATAAATTATTCATAATTAATTAACAGTTGCCGACTTGCTGCTGTGGTTTAAGGTGTGAACAAACCAGGCTATTGAATGCTATCACTAATTCTTTTATATCAAGCAGTGATTAGTTACTATCATGTGCAAACTATCTCCAGTTACTCGATCAGGTCTCTCCACTATCCTGGTTTAATCAGGATACCCGTACAATAACCAGTGTCACGGAGACAAACAGTAGCAATGTTGATAGGAGGCTCCCGAGATATGGGAAGTGGACCACCTTGTCCAGGGCCGCGCCGTGGATCTTGATGTCTGGGGGGCACTGCTGTGCGGCGATCACAGGCTGGTGGGAGGACCTCTGTCTTGCTGATGTTTAGCGTAAGGCCCATGCTTTCGTACGCCTCAGTAAATACGTCGACTATATCCTGGAGTTCAGCCTCCGTATGTGCGCAGACACAGGCGTCGTCCATGTACTGTAGCTCGACGACAGAGGTTGGGGTGTTCTTGGACCTGGCCTGGAGATGGCGAAGGTTGAACAGGTTCCCACTGGTTCTGTAGTTTAGTTCCACTCCTGCGGGAAGCTTGTTGACTGTGAGGTGGAGCATGGCGGTGAGAAAGATTGAGAAGAGGGTTGGGACGATGACGTAGCCCTGTTTGACCCCAGTCCGGGCGTAGATTGGGTCTGTAATGGATCTGTTGGTAAGGATCACGGCCTGCATGTCATCGTGGAGCAGGCGGAGGATGGTGACGAACTTTTGGGGGCATCCAAAACGGATGCCAGACACGAGACTCCCAAAGCAAACGCTCTATTTGGAACTCCTTCACGGCAAATGAGCCAAAGATGGGCGGCGGAAACGTTACAAGGACACCCTGAAAGCCTCCCTGATAAAGTGCAACATCCCCACTAACACCTGGGAGTCCCTGGCCAAAGACCACTCTTAGTGGAGGAAGAGCATCCGGGAGGGCGCTGAGCACCTCGAGTCTCATCGCCGAGAGCATGCAGAAATCAAGCGCAGGCAGCAGAAGGAACGTACGACAAACCAGTCCCACCCACCCCTTTCCCTCAACGACTATCTGTCCCACCTGTGACAGGGACTGTGATTCTCATATTGGACTGTTCAGCCACCTAAGGACTCATTTTTAAGAGTGAAAGCAAGTCTTCCTCGATTCCGAGGGACTGCCTATGATGATGATGAGACAAACAGCAGCGGTGATGGCGTGCTCATGGACCTCAGTTACACCCTTTGAACAGTGCACTGAGAAAAAGAAAGAACTTGCATTTATATAGCGCCTTTCACAACCTCAGGATGTCCCAAAGCGCTTTACAGCCAATGAAGTACATTTGAAGTATAGTCACTGTTTTAATTTAGAAAACACAGCAGCCAATGTTTGCATAGCATGAGCCCACAAAGCAAAGAAATACATGGCCTGACCTATTTTAGTGATGTTATCTGAGGAACAAATATTAGGCAGGACACCTCCGCTGCTCTTTTTCAAACATTGCCATGGGATATTTTACACTGCCCCCTCCCGATCCTACGGGTTTTGCGTCCTGTCTGAAAGAGAGCACCTCTGACAGTGCAGCACTCCCTCACGACTGGACTGAAGTGTCAGCTTGAATTATGGGCTTGAGTCTCTGGAGTGGGACTTGAACCCACAACCTTCGGACTCAGAAGCAGCACACTGAACCACAGCTGCTACTACCAGGGCCCACTGGGCAGGCTGGTCGTGTTCGCAGGGCAATATAACCAAACTGCCTTCTTCATATTTTGCCTTTCTTTTTTATGCTTCAAGCAGAGAGAGAGACAGAGACAGAGAGAGCAGGTCCAATATAAATCAAATCACAGCCACTGAAACTGCTGAGCAGGCCAAAAGTTGGCTCTCTTCCAAGTTATACAGTGGATCTTAGTTACTGTTCTTGAGGCACAGAGCAACCTGTCTTCTCACGAAAACCTGGCTAAGCCAATTAAAGCCTGACTCCAGCATGGAATTGACCAGTTTTGATTCTCATCTATTTAAGGTGGAGATAGACAGATTATTGAACGATAATGGAGTCAGAAGTTATGGGGAAGGGGCAGGGAAGTGGAGTTGAGGCAAAGATCAGATTAGCCATGGTCTTATTGAATGGCGGAGCAGGCTCGAGAGGCCGAATGGCCTACTCTTACTCCTATTTTCTTATGTTCTTATGTTCACAATTCCTACTCACGTCAGATGAATACTTGATTAAATGAATGGTGCTCACCTCAGATTAACATCTCATTGTCTAGTTGCATTGTCGGATGTGAGACTTCAGCGATCATCAAGTGACTACAGATGTTTTGCCTCTCTTTGACTTTGTTTTTCATTATTCCTTTTCTATCTCTTTACTTCAACTGGACTTGGGGCTTGCTAAGTGACTAGCATGTAATGATTAAGCAAACTATACAGAACAAACTATAAAAATTAATTTATAGTGAGCCTTGGATTCCGATTGTGTATCTTGATTATGATGTTTGTTATTGGTCAGTCAGATATCTTGAACATGTGAAAACCCATTACCTTGTTTGAGAGTTTCCAAATCAAACTATTGAAGAATATTACCTCCCCTGTATGACTTGTGTTGGCCCAATGTAGAACACACACTCCTTTCTGTTATGTATGCAATAAAGGTTCAAACTGAGTACTGTTTAACTAAGCAAGGTACGACCTTGGCTCTGCTTTATTTAGGCCCAAAGTGCCTGACTCTCAAAATGGCTGGCCTTTTATACCTGAGCAGCGCCATGTGCGTGCTGCTCAGTGGCCTCCAACAATGACGCCATCTGGTGGCTATAAACAGAATGTACATACATGATACTTTCCTGTATGGGCAACCCACACTGTAAGCTTTCTGGAGAAACTCTCTTTGCTCTTTAGGGTAATCAGAGGTAAGATCAACAGAGGTTTTAAACTTTTTTTTATAACTAATTGGTTTTATTAACGTTATAATACAAGTTTTACAGCTGGAGATACATGCGCCCTTGATTAGAAGCACACCTCGAAATTCAGACTGGCCAATTCTTCTGCTTCTTCGGGAGACTGAGAGGTTATCAATCCATCGGCATTTTGCATAGACTGTCTCTGGCCTGTCTCCCTCCTGTCTCCCAGCCAGTCTCTGGACTGTGTTCTCAAAATCACTTCAGAATGGCTGCACTTATACCATTCTTGCTGACAAAAACAAGCTTTTCAGTAACGTTCCACTCTCACTTTCCCATGGTTTGCTACTGAAACAGCGAATGATGTTGATGATGGTTTCCTCCAGTCTTTGGACTCAATTTTCCCCAATGCCGTTTTTTTGCGTATTGCCAGAGTTACACCCATTTTTTTGGCCCTGACTACTCCAAAAAATAAGTAACAAGTTTCCCCATTCTATTTATTGAAATTAGCACCGCGCAGCCTGTCCTTTAGCTTCGGGGGTGGAGCCTAATGTCTGCACCGAAAAACGATGCCCCCTCCTTACCCTTCTGCACATGCGCGAAAACAAAAAGGGTGATTTTGGCGTGACTGCTACAGGCGAGCATGCCCAGTACAGCTCCCGGTCTGCATTCAGACATTTTTAAAGAGCCAGTTGTGTGTGAGAACTTTAATTCTCATTGGAAAAATCGGAGCTGCAATACAATATGCAACGCGGCTCAAGGACCAAGAATTTCTCACAGGACGAAGTGGAGGTACTGGTTACTGTGATTGAGGGCAGATGGCACGAGCTGGACACCAGCAGAGGTCACATAAAAGTTCCACAAAAGAAATGAAGAAACGCTGGAACCAACTTGCAGAAGATTACTGTGCAGTGGTGACCACCCCGAGGTCTGGAGGCCAGTGCAAAAAGAAGTGGCAGGACCTTGGTCAAGCAATTAGTGTAAGTAATATTTTCATTTATTCACTGGAATTGCAATTGTAAATGTGACCATCTATATGTCCCACCCAGCAGAAAGACACCCTCTCTAAAAAGTTATATTTTCATCTTTGCAGACGCAGGAGGCACACAACAAAAAGGAAAGAACTCGAACAGGAGGCAGCAAATTTGCAGCCACTGACACACTTGGAAGACAGGGTCGCTGCTTTGATGGTACTGCCTGGAGAAAAGCAACCACCACTGCACAAGCTGGGCCCACAGTCAAGGGAGGAGGTATGTCCTGCAAATTCCACAGTCTGGCTTTGCTAAATGTTAAGTACTGCGCAGGCTAGCCATGCTTCGGTTCATGGGGATGTCTCCATCAGTTACGCTTCGATTGATGTAATGTGCTATCATTCATCGTGGTCCTTCAAATCAGCCTGCTGCCTGCGCTGTGAGCCTACTCATGTCACCCACCCTGCCCCCTCCTCTGCTGCTAACCATTTGTCTGTTCTGTTATATTTTGAAGAACTTGAGGCCAAACCTGGCGATGCAGAAGAAGATTCAGATGCGGACGAGCCTGAAGAGAACATCTTCCAATCCCACCTTCCAGACCAAGAGCATGGGGTTGAGGGAAAGGGGGAGGGGTTGGATGTAGCCCCCACTGTTATACTCACTTTGGAGGAGGTGCAGGTGCCGCCCATTGAGGTGCCAGCCCCTTTCCTGAGTGGTTTGAGTGTTGGGACAGTCCATGGTTTCCCACCGTCCGAGGCTGCGGGTCCCAGTGAGATGCAGTGAACCACACCCAGGCTGAGGAGGGGAAGGAGAGCTCGATCGCGCTCTCCTGAGGTGCAGGATCTAACAGATGTGGTTCAGATGATGGCAATGAGTGCGGGGAGCATTGACCTTACCCGATCACTCCTGGACACCATCAGTGGGGTGGGTGATGAGGTATCGGGAATGTCTCAGGCAGCAGACACAATGACAGGGCACATGAGGGAGGGAATGCCGCAGGTAGCTGATACACTGTCGGCGAACATGAGGGAGGGAATGTTGGAGGTAGTTGAGACACTGTCAGGGCACATGAGGGAGGGAATGTCGGAGTTAGCTGCTGCAATAAGGGAACATGCCCAGACCCAGCGTCCATTGACAGAATCAACTGCCACTCCCACTTCAATCCCCAGACCAGCCTCTGAAGAGGCCCAAGCCGGGCCTTCCACATTACCGGCTGCCCACCCTCCCCCCTCCCTCCACCAAGAAGTGCGTATTACCCAAGATGTTCGAAGGAATAAGCTTGGTACCAATCCGAGAAATGCTGCACCACCGCCTGCGGGCAGGGGTGGAGTCAACAGCACCAAGCGCAGCAGGCGGTCTTAGAATAAGGCGGAGGAGAAATGGGTGTAGCCTTTCTTTCCTGCTGCTGCTGCTGCTGCTGCTGCTGTTGTTGTTGTTGTTGTTGTTGTTATTGTTATTATTGTTGTTACTGTTCTCAAATTAAATGTTTTTTTGTAAGTTATGTAAAATTACAAGTTTTAACGTTTGTAAGTGATCTTAAAGCTTTTAAGTGATCTTAGAGTTTGAAAGTGATCATAAACATAGAAACATAGAAACAAAGAAAAAAGGTGCAGGAGTAGGCCATTCGAGCCTGCACCACCATTCAATAAGATCATGGCTGATCATTCACCTCAGTAGCCCCATTCCTGCTTTCTCTCCATAACTCTTGATCCCTTTAGCCGTAAGGGCCATATCTAACTCCCTCTTGAATATATCCAATGAACTGACATCAACAACTCTCTGAGGTAGGGAATTCCACAGGTTAACAACTCACTGAGTGAAGAAGCTTCTCCTCATCTCAGTCCTAAATGGCTTACCCTTTATCGTTAGACTGTGTCCCCTGGTTCTGGACTTCCCCAACATCGGGAACATTCTTCCTGCATTTAACCTGTCCAGTCCCGTCAGAATTTTATATGTTTCTATGTGATCCCCTCTCATCCTTCTAAACTCCAGTGAATACAGACCCAGTTGATCCAGTCTCTCCTCATATGTCAGTCCTGCCATCCCTGGAATTAGTCTGGTGAACCTTCACTGCATTCCCTCAATAGCAAGAACGTCCTTCCTCAGATTAGGAGAACAAAATTGTACACAATATTCCAGGTGAGGACTCACCAAGGCCCTGTACAACTGCAGTAAGACCTCCCTGCTCCTGTACTCAAATCCCCTAGCTATGAAGACCAACATACCATTTGCCTTCTTCACCGCCTGCTGTACCTGCATGCCCACTTTCAGTGACTGATGTACCATGACACCCAGGTCTCGCTGCACCTCCCCTTTTCCTAATCTGCCGGCATTCAGATAATATTCTGCCTTCCTGTTTTTGCCCCCAAAGTGGATAACCTCACATTTATCCACATTATACTGCATCTGCCACTCGTTTGCCCACTCACCTAACCTGTCCAAGTTACCCTGCAGCCTTTTAGCATCCTCCTCACAGCTCACACCGCCACCCAGCTTAGTGTCATCTGCAAACTTGGAGATATTACACTCAATTCCTTCATCTAAATCATTAACGTATATTGTAAATAGCTGGGGTCCCAGCACTGAGCCCTGCGACACCCCACTAGTCACTGCCTGCCATTCTGAAAAGACCCGTTTAACCTGACTCTCTGCTTCCTGTCTGCCAACCAGTTCTCTCTCCACGTCAGTATATTATCCCCAATACCATGTGCTTTAATTTTGCACACTAATCTCTTGTGTGGAACCTTGTCAAAAGCCTTTTCAAAGTCCAAATACACCACATCCACTGGTTCTCCCTTGTCCATGCTACCAGTTACATCCTCAAAAAATTCTAGAAGATTTGTCAAGCAGGATTTCCCTTTCATAAATCTATGCTGACTTGGATGTCAGATCCCGTCACTGTTTTCCAAATGTGCTGCTATTTCATCTTTAATAATTGATTCCAACATTTTCCCACTACTGATGTCAGGCTAACCGGTCTATAATTACCCACCTTCTCTCTCCCTCCCTTTTTAAAAAGTGGTGTTACATTAGCTACCCTCCAGTCCATAGGAACCAATCCAGAGTCGGTAGACTGTTGGAAAATTATCACCAATGCATCCACTATTTCTAGGGCCACTTCCTTAAATATTCTGGGATGCAGACTATCAGGCTCTGGGGAGTTATTAGCCTTCAATCCCATCAATTTCCCGAACACAATTTCCTGTCTAATAAGGATTTCCTTCAGTTCCTCCTTCTCACTAGACCCTCGGTCCCTTAGTATTTCCAGAAGGTTATTTGTGTCAACCTTCGTGAGGACAGAACCAAAGTATTTGTTTAACTGGTCCGCCATTTCTTTGTCCCCCATTATAAATTCACCTGAATCTGATTGCATTGGGAAGGTTCAGAAAAAAAATATACCATGAAAAAAGAAGGAGGCTACTCGGAGTTTGAGGTTGCCATGGAGAATCATCATCATCATAGGCAGTCCCTCGGAATCGAGGAAGACTTGCTTCCACTCTTAAAATGAGTCCTTAGGTGGCTGAATAGTCCCTGTCACAGGTGGGACAGATAGTCATTGAGGGTAAGGGAGGATGGGACAGGTTTGCTGCACGCTCTTTCCGCTGCCTGCTTGATTTCTGCATGCACTCGGTGATTAGACTCAAGGTGCTCAGCGCCCTCCCGGATGCACTTCCTCCACTCAGGGCGGTCTTTGGCCAGGGACTCCCAGGTGTCAGTGGGGATGTTGCACTTTATCAGGAAGGCTTTGAGGGTGTCCTTGTAACATTTCCTCTGCCCACCTTTGGCTCGTTTGTCATGAAGGAGCTCCACGTGTAGCACTTGCTTCGGGAGTCTCGTGTCTGGCATGCGAACAATGTAGCCTGCCCAGCAGAGCTGATCGAGTGTGGAGCCATGGAGAAATAAAACTGTTAGAAACCAATCAAAATTGAAGAAGAGGGCCTATGTGCATTATAAGAATAAAAAGAATAAAAAATAAAGGAGAAATTGAGAAAGAGGTTAAGAATGATAAGGAAAGCTAAGCAGGAGTAAAAGGGAAATAAAATGTTTTAAAAATCAAAAGGAGCAGTAAGGTAATTTACAAATATATCAGTAAATTTGTTAAAAGTGAGAAGGGACCTTGAGAGGAGAAGATTGTCAATTTGTGAAGGATGATCAAAAAATTGGCAGAGGTATTTAATAAATATTTCACAGCGGTCTTTATTAACGTGAAGCATATCGGACAGGAGGTGAATCCTGAAGTGGTTGAGAGAGAGTGAGAGAGATGAGCGATATTGCGATGGATAAAAGGGAACTTTTAGGTAAGTTAGTTAAGTTAAAGGAAGATGAAACGCCTGGCAGGATACATCCTGGGATCCTGAGAGAGATAAGGCAGGAAATTGCCGAGGCCCCAGCAATTGTATTTCAGGCTTTATTGAGTGTGGGTAAGTGCCGGAGGGTTGGCGCATGGCCAATGCAGTGCTGTACTTATTTTTGGAAAGGGACACAGAGCCAATCTGGGTAATTACAGGCCAGTTAGCTTAACATCTGTGGTTGGGAAAATGTTAGAGTCTCTAATTAAGGATGAAATTACCACATTACCGAGATCTGGATAAAATAGAAGTAGTCAGCACAGATTTCTAAAGAGTCGATCGTTCTCGACAGATCTCATTGAATTATTTGAGGACGTGGTCTGTGGGGGAAATGCAGTGGATGTAGTGCACATGGAATTTATTAAAGCCTTTTACATTACGAAGTATTACAGCACAGAAACAGGCCATTCGGTCCAACAGCTCCATGCCAGTGTTTATGCTCCACACGAGCCACGCCATCTAACCTCATCAATATAACCTTCCATTCCTTTCTCCCTCATGGACTTATCTATATCCCCCTTAAATGCTTCTATGTATTCCCCCCACAACCACTTCCTATGGCAGCGAGTTCCACATTCTCACCACTCCCAGAGGAAACAAGTTTCTCCTGAATTCCCCATTGGATTTTTTATTGACTATCTTATATTTATGGCCCACAAGTAGAAGCATCTTCTCTACGTCTACACTATCGAACGAACCTTCATCATTTTAAAGCTCTATCAGGTCATCCTTCAGCCTTCTCTTTTCTGGAGAAAAAACCCCAGCCTGTTCAGTATTTCCTGAGTTTAACTGCTCTTGAATCTTTGAATCAGAGCCCAGACTATCTTTATCTTTTTTTTGGAGTCATATGTTACAATCACCTGCGAGAAATTTGCCTGGAATAAGTGTGATGTGATGGGTTAGCATGGGGATACTTGGACCAGGGCGTACAGACAAAATTCAATCGCTAATTTAATGGCATACATTCTGCCCTTTTGTAATAATACTTGATTTAATATTATTATTATTTATAGCTAAATAGCAAAGCCTAGAGAGCAGAGAAATAGTGTGGTTGGAGTATAGTGGTTTCTGTACGGAATGAGCAGTTAAGAGTTTCCCCTGAACTCGCTTGGATTTATTAGTGACCATCTTATATTTTTGGCCCCTAGTTCTGGTCTTGCCTGCAAGAGGACTCAGCTTCTCTACGTCTACCCTATCGAAACCTTTCATAATCTTGAAGACCTCAATCAGATCACCCTTCAGTCATCTCTTTTCTAGAGAAATGAGCCGCAGCCTGTTCAACCTTTCCTGATGGGGATACGCTTTGGTATCACTCTAATAAACCTCCTCCAATGCCTCTATATCCTATATCCAAAGGTGGGCAGAGGAAACGTTACAGGGACACCCTCAAAGCCTCCCTGATAAAATGCGACATCCCCACTGACACCTGGGAGTCCCTGGCCAAAGACCGCCTAAAGTGGAGGAAGTGCATCTGGGAGGGCTCTGAGCACCTCGAGTCTCATCGCCGAGAGCATGCAGAGATCAAGCGCAGGCAGCAGAAAGAGCGTGCGGCAAACCAATCCTACCCGCCCCTTCCCTCAACGACTATCTGTCCCACCTGTGACAGGGACTATGATTCTCATATTGGACTGTTCAGCCACCTAAGGACTCATTTTAAGAGGGGAACCAAGTCTTCCTCAATTCCAAGGGACTGCCTATGATGATGATTGTGGTGTCCCTGCACCTTGTCACACAAAATCACACGAGGCATGTATTGCAGATACAGTCACTGCGTGACCTTAACCTTTATTCACAGGACCAAGAAGTGATGACCCTGCGTGGGACCTCCCTTTAAATACCTGAATGCCCAGGTGAGGAGTGTCTCCCACCAGTTCACCCCCTGTGGTCAAGGTGTGCATTTCTAGAATATATGTACAGTGTGCAGTGATTACATGAAGGTTACAGTTACATGAAGGTTACAGTTGTCTTTTTGTGTCAAAGGATAAGTCTTTCAGGTGGTCGACATTCTCTTGTGGAGCGCCGCAGTTGGGGCTCTGGTGGCTGAGCATGCGTCTCTGTCACCTGAGGTGATTCCGGCCTGTCCGGGCTGGCCGCAGGGACTGTGCATGCTGTGGATTGTCCTAGTTGCTCATCCACTGGCAGTGGTGTGGGTGACATCTCATGCTCTTCCTCAGGTTCCTCAGTGTCTATGCTGAATCTTTTTTTTACTTGGGCCAAATGTTTGCAGCATATCTGCCATTGTTGAGTCTGACCACTATGACCCTATTCCCTTCTTTGCCAATTACGGTGCCCTCAAGCCACTTGGGTCCCAAAGCATGGTTAAGAACAAATACCGGGTCATCCATTTCTATACACCTCCCCCTTGAGTTACGATCATGGCACTCGGTTTGGGACTGGCGCTTGCCCTCAACAATGTCTGCCAGGGCTGGATGAATGAGGGACAGCCGCGTTTTAAGCGTGCGTTTCATGAGGAGTTCCGCTGGCGGGACTCCCATGAGCGAGTTCGGGCGGGACCTATAGGCCAGCAGGAGGTGCGATAGGCGGTACTGAAGGGAGGGTCCTTGGATTCAAAGCATGCCTTGTTTTATGACTTGGACCGCACGTTCCGCCTGGCCATTGGAAGCCGGCTTGAATGGCGCTGTCTGGACGGGTTTGATACCATTACCCGACATAAACTCCTGGAATTCATGGCTGGTGAAGCACGGGCCATTGTCGCTGACCAGAATGTCCGGCAAGCCGTGGGTCGCGAAAACCGTGCGCAGACTCTCCACGGTGATGGATGTCGTGCACGAGTTTAATATGATGCACTTGATCCATTTCGAGTATGCATCGACAACGATCAGGAACATTTTTCCCATGAATGGGCCCGCATAGTCTACGTAAATACATGACCACGGCCTGGTGGACCAGGGCCACGGGCTGAGTGGTGCCTCTCTGGGGGCATTGCCCAGCTGGGCACATGTCGTGCACCTGCGAACCCAGTGTTCCAGGTCTGAGTCAATTCCCGGCCACCATACATGTGGTGGGCAATGGCCTTCATTAGCATGATGCCAGGGTGCTCGCTGTGGAGTTCCTTGATGAACGCTTCCCTTCCTTTCTGGGGCATGACTACCCAGCTGCCCCACAGCAGGCAGTCGGCTTGGATGGAGAGCTCATCCATCCATCTCTGAAACGGTCTGACCTCCTCAGGGCACGCCCCATGTGCAGGCACCCAATCCCCAGTCAGAACACATTTCTTTATCATGGACAGAATGGGGTCTCTGTTGGTCCAGATTTTGATCTGGCGGGCTGTGATGGGGGAGCCTGCGGTGTCAAAAGCCTCGACGGCCATGACCATCTCAGCGCTTTGCTCCGACGCCCCCTCCGTAGTGGCCAGTGGGAGCCTGCTGAGTGCGTCAGCGCAATTTTCGGTGCCTGGCCGGTGCCGTATGGTGCGGTCATACGCAGCCAGCGTGAGAGCCCATCGCTGTATGCGAAATGACGCATTGGCATTGACAGCCTTGCTGTCAGACAACAGAGATGTTAATGGTTTGTGGTCCGTTTCTAACTCGAACCGTCTACCGAAAAGGTACTGGTGTATCTTTTTCACCCCATAAACACAAGTGAGTGCTTCCTTTTCAACCATGCCGTATCCACGCTCTGCTGGGAGAGTGACCTGGAGGCATAAGCCACCGGTTGGAGTCGGCCGTCATCGTTACCCTGCTGCAACACACACCCAACCCTGTAGGATGATGTATCACACGTTAAAACCAGTTTTTTACAGGGGTTGTACAGCTTGTTAGAACAAAGCAGGTTCCTCGCCCTATTGAAAGCCCGTTCTTGACAGTCCCCCCAAAACCATTCACAACATTTACGCAGGAGCACGTGTAACGGCTCCAACAATGTGCTTAAATTTGGCAGAAAGTTCCCGAAATAGTTCAAAAGTCCCAGGAATGATCGCAACTCCGATGTGTTGCCGGGCCTGGGCGCACGACGGATCACCTCCGTTTTAGATTCAGTGGGCCGGATCCCGTCTGCACCAACCCTCCTGCCCAATAACTCGACCTCTGGGGCCAAAAACACACACTTGGCCTTTTTCAGCCGCAAGCCTACCCGGTCCAGTCGGCGTAGCACCTCCTCCAGGTTGTGGAGGTGTTCCTCGGTGTCTCGACCCGTTATTAGGATGTCGTCTTGGAATACGATCATTCCAGGAATGGATTGGAGCAAGCTTTCCATGTTCCTCTGAAAGATAGCAGCCGCCGAACGAATGCCAAACGGACATCTGTTGTAGATAAATAGCCCCTTGTGCGTCGTGATGGTGGTCAGAAGCTTGGATTCTTCAGCCAGTTCCTGAGTCATGTAGGCTGAAGTGAGGTCCAACTTAGTGAACAGCTTGCCACCTGCCAGCGTGACAAAAAGGTCCTCCGCTCTCAGAAGCGGGTATTGGTCCTGCAATGACACTCGGTTGATGGTGGCCTTGTAGTCGCCACAAATCCTGACCGAGTCATCCGCTTTAAGGACAGGAACGATGGGGCTTGCCCAGTCACTGAATTCCACAGGCAAAATTATGCCCTCTCTGAGCAGCCTGTCCAATTCACTTTCAATTTTCTCACGCATCACATACGGCACCGCTCTGGCTTTGTGGTGCACTGGTCTGGCGTCCGGGGTGATGCGTATCACTACTTTGGTGCTCCTAAAAGTTCCGACATCGGGTTGAAACAGTGACCCGAATTTTTGTAGGACCTGTGAGCATGAACCTCGCTCCACAGATGAAATGGCGTGCACATCCCCCCATTTCCAATTCATCTCGGCTAGCCAGCACCTCCCCAAAAGTGCAGAGCCGTTTCCCAGGCCAATCCAGAGTGGCAGCCAGTTCTGTGATCTATTATGTGTGACCACCAAGTTTGCACTGCCTAGCACTGGGATGATCTCTTTGGCGTACGTCCATAGCTGCGTGTCAATACATTCCAGTTTGGGCCTGCTAGCTGTGTGGTCATAGTCTCTCAAATTGTTAGGCGCTCATAAGTGACTGGCTGGCTCCTGTGTCCAGCTCCATGTGCACCGGGATGCCATTCAATAAAACTTCCATCATCATGGGTGGCGTTTTGGTGTATGAGCTGTGGACGTCAGCCACATGAACCCGCTGAACCTCAGCATCCATGGTTTTGCCCCAAGCATCATCCTACATCGCAGACCCTTCGTTTGGTTCCTCTGTCTCGTAGATTAGCCTCGCTACAGCCTTTCTGCACATTCTGGCCAAATGTCCACTGACGTTAAAATTCCTACTGATAATTTTCTGGAACCTGCAGCTTTTCGCAGTATTTCTATCCCCGCACCTCCAGCATGAGCTGAGATTGTTGTTAACAGAAGGACTGTTACCAGATATTCCTCTCTGATTGTCCCTTTGGTTGTTTCTAAGCACTCTGATGGTGGGTGTTAATGGTCTCACCACGGGACGCATTGTTCCTCGTGATGGCGTGAATTGCCAATCCCCTTTCCATTGTCCCTGTTGCGGGCCCACCTAGAGCCTGTTGCTGCCTGGGCGGTTTCGAAATGCCCTTGCCTGCCTGCGGGGTCCTGAGCCACGTTCACCATGTTAACTCCCTGGTCCATCACCATGTTGGAACCAGGGCTGCACGCGTAAATTAGCTTGGTCTCCTCTTCCCCTGTAATGAAGGTCTGAGCTATCAACGCCGCCCTTTCTAAAGTCAAGTCCTTGGTCTCTGTGAGCTTCCTGAAAATCCCGGCATGACTAATGCCCTCAATGAAGAAATCCCTTAACATCTCCCTCCTGCAGGCGTCTGTGAACTTAGAGACTGGCCAAGCGCCGCAGGTCCGCAACGAAGTCCGAGATGTTTTGTCCCTCCCAACGCCAGTGTGTATAGAACTGATGCCGGGCCATATGTACTCTACCCGCCGGTTTGAGATGTTCACTGATCAGTTGGCTGAGCTCTTCGAAGGACTTGTCCGCCGGTTTCTCGGGTGCGAGCAGGTCTTTCATCAGCGCATACGTCTTTGGTCCGCAGCTGGTCAGTAGATGCACCATCCGCTTGTCAGCCGCTGCTGCTCCCAACCAGTCCTTTGTAGCAAAGCTCTGCTGGAGTCTCTCCACGAAATCGTCCCAGTCCTCACCCACACAGTAACGTTCCTCTGTGCTACCGGTGGCCATCCTCGTGGTTCGGTGATTCCCGTTTCTCGTCGCCAAATGTGGTGTCCCTGCACCTTGCTACTGAATCACACAAGGCATGTACTGCAGACACGGTCACTGCGTGACCTTTCTTTATTCCCAGGACCAAGAAATGATGACCCTGCGTGGGACCTCCCTTTAAATACCTGAATGCCCAGGTGAGGAGAGTCTCCCACAAGTCCACTCCCTGTGGTCAAGGTGTGCTTTTCTAGGATATATGTACAGTGTGCAGTGGTTACATGAAGGTTACAGTTACATGAAGGTTACAGTTGTATGATGGTTATATACATGACAATGATGATGATATCCTATTTATAATATGGAGACCAGAACTGTTCAGAGTACTCCAAGTGTGGTCTAATCAGGATTTTGTACAAGCTTAATATAACTTCTCTGCTTTTCAGTTCTATCCCTCAGGAAATGAACCCCAGCACTTTGCTTGCTTTTTTATGGCCTTATTAATCTGCGTCACTACCTTTAGTGATCTGTGTATCTGTACCCATAAAGATTATTGGGGAAAATGAAAGGGCATGAAATTATGGGGAGGATAGAAAATTGGATTAAACATTGGTTAGTAGGGAGAAAATAACGAATAGGAGTTAAGGAGAGGTATCAGAGTGGTTGGAAGTGGGTAGTGGTGTCCCTCAGGGTTCTGTTCTGGGACCACTTCCGTTCACTGTACATATCAGTGATTTGGATACGGACCTAGAGGAAGTGATGTCGTAATTTGCAGGCGATACCAAATTAGGAGGTATAGTTATTTCTTTAGAAGACCGAAGGAAGCTACAAAGGAATATTGAACAGATAGAGGAATGGGCTAAAAAGTGGCAGATGAAATTCAATATGAATAAGTGTGAAGTGATACATTTTGCTAAATAAAATAACAGCAGTACTTATACTCTGAGTGGAAGTAGGCTGGGTGTGGAGAGCAGCACCCCAGCTTGATAAGGCTGTAGAAAAAAGTTAATAAAGAGCATTTTATCACGAGGTATAGATTATAAAAAAACAAGAGATAATGATGAGCCTATGCTAAATCTTGATGAGACATCGTGTGCTGCAAAACAAAGAACCTCTCAAAGGGCTCAATTTTCACCTGTATTTGCGCCGTTTTTTTTGGAGTAGGCTGCTTTTTCTGGCCTAACTTAAAAATCCCCTGTTTTCCCAATCAATTTGCACCAGTTAGTTATTTTTTTTTAGATAAGTTTTTTTTTCCTCAAAATGGGGCGTTACCAGCCACCTATGCCACTTCTGGCCATTTAGGCAACTTTGGCCAGCTGACAGTTACTCCATTTCTACTTAGGCCAGCGTATGTGGCCTCTCGAGAAAACCCTTGCGGGGAGTTAAAGAAGTCGGTGCAGGTAAGTACATTGGAGGCCATTCAGCCTGGGCTAGAGGCGGGAAGCGGCGCGAACCTGGACCGGCATGAAATCGGGGGCCACAGAGCGGCGGGAAGGCACCGGAGAGGTTTGGCGAGTGAAGGGAGAGAGGGAGCATTCTGCCCGGCAAGCATGCATTTGGGGGCCACATAGCGGGAAGGCACTGCACTGGGGACCGGAGAGGCTCTGCGGGGAGGGAGGGAGGAGCAAACTCATTGACAGACACTCACTCAGGGGCCACAGACCAAACCAGGAAGGTACTCACCACAGCGGACCAGGAAGACACCTCACGGCCGATTGCCAACGTGGTGCTTGAGTGCGCATGCTTGGCCATTTCAGCGACGTCAAGAACGTCAGTTTTTTCCCCCGCGCATGCGCAGAAGGCCCGGCTCCTTTTTCCAGCACAGACCGCAGGCTCCACCCCGCCCCCCCCCAACCCGAGGTGACTGGCCATGTTGCACGGCTGCAGATTACAGCCCAAACATCGGGGAAACTTCGGAGATTTTTTTCTGGCGCATTTTTTTATCTAATTAAGCGCCGCAACTCTGGCAATACGCCAGAAAACGGGCTCGGGGAAAATTGAGCCCCTAGTCTCTCTGTTGGTTGGCAGGAATCATCCACCAACAAAAAATTCAGCTGGGGAATCCAGAGATCCTATCCTTGTCTGCCAATGTGATATATTCTTTACTACATCACAAACACACACATGCATAAGATGGCTCGACAGGAACTTGTTATCATGTGACCCTTGTCACATGACCCTTTATTGTATTTACATCAGCGGTTGCAATACCACAGTAGTCCACTAGGGGAAGCTCTATATTACAGATTTGCTCACATGGATGGTAAACATCGAGGCGGACTTTTTGGGACGAATGACCTGTTTCTGTGTTGTGACTTCCATGTATCACATGCAGGTTTGAGCCCTCGATAGATAAGCAGTGTTAGGTTCCACAGTATAGGAAGGATATTGAGGCAATAGAGAGGGGACAATGCAGATTCACTCGGATACTGCCTTGTCAGAGTAAATATAAGTGTAACAGAAAGCTTGAAAAACTGAGGCTTTTTTGTTAGAACAGAGATTATGGGGCGATATAATAGAAGAGCTTAAATTCTGTAAGGATGAGACAGGATGAAGAGAAGCAGACTGTTTCCGGTAGTTGTGTGATCTAGAATACGGTGCCATTGATACAAGATTAAATATCAGAGGTTTAGAACAGAGAACCTTCTTCACAGAGAGAGTTGTGAGGCTGTGGGAATCACTTTCAGGGTTACTGGATGAATCAGAAATTGCTAACATTCAACATTAGATTGGATCGGTGGATGAAGGAAAAGGGGTTGAATGGATATGGGAACAGGGTGGGTAAATGTGCTTAGGACTGTTTGCTCATATGGACGGTAAATATCGAGACGGACATTTTGGGATGAATGACCTGTTTCCGTGTTGTGACTTCCGTGTATCACGTGCAGGTTTGAGCCTTCGATTGATAAACAGTAGGCTCCAAGATTTTCACGAGCAGTGAAGTTGAGCAGCCCAACTCCCCATAAGATGCGCAATGGCATGCTGCCATCCTCCTGACCACTGCGTGGGCACGCACATTATCCTGCCGACGCGTCTGTTCACCAGTTGGGGGTGTGGAGCAAGGTACTTGTACATGAAACACAAAAGGATAGTATGCAGGCATAGCAAGTGATCAGGAAGGCCAATGGAATCTTGGCCTTTATTGCAAAGGTGATGGAGTATAGAAGCAGGGAAGTCTTGCTACAGCTGTACAGGTTATTGGTGAGGCCACACCTGGAATACTCGGTGCAGTTTTGGTTTCCATATTTACGAAAGGATATACTTGCTTTGGAGGCAGCTCAGAGAAGGTTGACTAGGTTGATTCCGGAGATGAGGGGGTTATTTTATGAGGAAAGGTTGGGTAGGTTGGGCCTCTACTCATTGGAATTCAGCAGAATGAGAGGTAATCTTATCGAAACGTATAAGATTATGAGGGGGCTTGACAAGGTGGATGCAGGGAGGATGTTTCCACCGATGGGGGAGACTAGAACTAGAGGGCATGATCTTAGAATAAAGGGCCGCCCATTTAAAACTGAGATGAGGAGAAATTTCTTCTCTCAAAGGGTTGTAAATCTGTGGAATTCACTGCCTCAGAGAGCTGTGGAAGCCGGGACATTGAATAAATTTAAGACAGAAATAGACAGTTTCTTAAATGATAAGGGAATAAGGGGTCATGGGGAGTGGGCGGGGAAGTGGAGCTGAGTCCATGATCGGATCAGCCATGATCTTATTGAATGGCGGAGCAGGCTCGAGGGGCCGTATGGCCTACTCCTGTTCCTATTTCTTATGTTCTTATGTAACAGATGCTAGCCTCTCGGCAACCCTATCATGGGAGGCCCCAAGCCCTGGATATATGGGCCTGTGGTTTCTTACCCAGCCTTTCAGAAGCTGTCATCCCAATTTCCAATGGGTATCTGCTTTTGGGGTGGCCCAAGGCCCTACGACGAGCATCATGCCAGCCACCTTTGATGATCTAGATGTGCAAATCCAATGCTACTTAATCATCAACAACTATTTCATCCAGGTGTTTCGGATAAGACATTAAACCGAGGCCCCCTCTGCTCTCTCAGGTGGGTATAAAAGAAATCTCTCGACACTATTCGAAGAAGAGCAGTGGAGTTCTCCCCGGTGTCCTGGCCAATATTTATACATCAACCAAAATCACTAAAATAGATTATCTGGTCATTATCACATTGCTGTTTGTGGGAGCTTGCTGTGCACAAATTGGCTGCGGCGTTTCCTACATTACAACAGTGACTACACTCCAAAGTACTTCATTGGCTGTAAAGCACTTTGGGGCATCCTGTGTTATATAAATGCAAGTCTTTTTCCCTTTTGATGGGCACAAGCAAAGAGGCTGTGAGGCAGATTCCCAGTCCAAGGTACTCGGGGGTAGCTTGTTGTAGGCTAGAGCACCTTCTCCCTTGTCACTTCTTCACTTATTGGATGACTGCTGGAAAGAAGAAAGAATTTGCATTTATGAACTTGCATTTCTGAAGTCCAAAAGCGTTACATGTTGACTCACTTTACCTTATCTCTTCTTCGAGCTCGCCACATATTAGCTTTATTGTACCGAGGGGAGGCCGCCCAAAAAACTCAGCAGCAGCCGGCGGCAGTGGGCGGTAAGGCCACCAAGTTCGGGCCTATTGTTCTTCACGACACCTATTATATGGTAGCTCATTACACTATGTATTATCGATAGGAGCAGTATTTGCTATCATAGCTGGCTTTATTCACCGATTCCCACTATTCTCAGGATATACTCTTCACTCTACTGGAACAAAAAACCCAATTCTTAGTAATATTTATCGGAGTAAATTTAACCTTCTTCCCTCAACATTTTCTGGGTTTTGCTGGAATACTATGATGATATTCCGTTTACCCAGACACATATGCTCTTTGAAATACAGTCTCTTCAAGCGGTTCACTAATTTCCTTAGTCGCTGTGATTATATTCTTATTAATCATTTGAGAAGCATTTGCCTCAAACCGAGAAGTTCAATCTGTGGAGTTACCTCAGAAAACCTCGAGTTGGAAGGATTCTGTCATGTATGTAACCTTTATGTAACACTACTGCAATACTGTATATACATAAGAAATGCACACTTTGACCACAGGGAGTGAACTTGTGGGAGACACTCCTCACCTGGTCACCCAGGTATATAAAGGGAGGTCCCACGCAGGGTCATCACTTCTTGGTCCTGTGAATAAAGGTTCAGGTCATGGAGTGACCTGTCCATAGAATGTGCCTCGTGTGGATTTGTGGTATTGTGTAAGGACTTTACATTGGCGACGAGAAACAGGAATCAACGACTCACGAGAATGGCCACCGGCAGCACAGATGAACGGTACTGCGTTGGTGAGGACTGGGGCGATTTCATTGAGAGGCTCCAGCAGAGTTTTGTCACGAAGGACTGGCTGGGAGATGCAGCGGCCGACAAGCAAAGGGCCCATCTGCTGACCAGCTGTGGACCCAAGACTTACGCGCTCATGAAAGACCTGCTAGCACCTGAGAAGCCGGTGGACAAAACCTTTGAAGAGCTCAGCAAACTAATCGGTGAGCACCTCAAACCGGCGTGCAGCGTACACATGGCCCAACACAGTTTCTATACACACCAACGTCGGGAAGGACAGAGCATACCCGATTTCGTTGCGGACCTCCGGCGCTTGGCCAGCCTCTGTAAGTTCACAGACGCCTGCAGGGGGGAGATGCTAAGGGATTTCTTTATTGAGGGCATCGGTCATGCTGGGATTTTCAGAAAGCTAATTGAGACCAAGGACTTGACCTTGGAAGCGGCGGTGTTGATGGCTCAGACTTTTATGGCGGGGGAGGAGGAAACCAAGATAATATACGCACGCAATTCTGCCTCCAACGTGGCAATGGATCAGGGAGTCAATATCATAAACGCGACACAGAGCCCCGCAGGCAGACAAGGGCAGTTCGATACACCCCAGGCAGCAATAGACCCAAGAGTAAGTCTCCAACAGAGACAATGGCAGGCTGAACGGACATTTACGCTCCCCCAGTGGACAATGCGGCCCGGGATGGGGCCATTGACACCCACTAACAGGGTGCTCAAGAGCAGTCACAGGGACAATCAGCGAGGAATGCCTTGTAACAGCTCTTTTGTTCACAACAATGGGAATCTCAGTTCATGCTGGAGGTGTGGAGGCAGACATGCTGCCAGGACTTGCAGGTTTCAACAGTTTGTCTGCAGAAATTGTAACCTCAGTGGCCATTTAGCCAAAATGTGCAGAAAGCCTGTAACCAGGCTAATATATGAGGCGGATGAACCAGATGAGGGGTCTGCGAGGCAGGATGACGCTTGGGGCAAATCAATGGATGCTGAAGTTCAGCGGGTTCATGTGCAAACATTCACAGTTTTTAAAAAAATGTTATTATCCAATTTCGTTCCAGATCAACTCTAACGCCAAAGATCACTTTGCGCCAATGTGTTTGATCTTAGGCCAAAAGGCCGAGAGGCGAAGTTGCACCGTTCCTGGAAATATTGCAATACCAGGTTGGTGCATGGAGTGGACGGGGCATGCCCCTGATCCAGCTCCCTGTCCAAAAATCAATTCAATATCATGTCCCCATAGGGGATATTAAACTGATAAGAACAGATACTACACTTGAACTTAGCCAAAAGGCCGAGTTCCTCTACCAAAACGCCACCTATGATGATGAAAATCCTATTAAACGGCATCCCTGTATGCATGGAGCTGGACACGGGGGCCAGCCAGTCACTCATGAGTGTTCAACAATTCGAAAAGCTGTGGCCACTCAAAGCCAGCAGACCAAAACTAGAACGCAGTGAGACGCAATTACGGACGTACACCAAAGAAATCATTCCAGTGCTAGGCAATGCAATGTTGGCAGTCACACATAATGAATCGGTGAACCGGCTGCCACTCTGGATTGTCCCGGGCAATGGTCCCGTACTGTTTGGGAGGAGCTGGTTAGCTGAGATGAACTGGAAATGGGGGAATGTGCACGCCATGTCATCTGTGGAGTGAAGTTCATGCTCACAGGTCCTACAGCAATTTGAGTCACTATTTCAACCTGCCGTTGGGACGTTCAAAGGTACCAAAGTAGTGCTACGCATCACCCCGGACGCCAGACCAGTGCACTACAAAGCCAGAGCTGTGCCGTATGTGATGCAGGAGAAAATTGAGAGTGAGTTAGACCGGTTGCTGAGAGAGGGCATCATCTCGCCCATTGAATTCAGCGACTGGGCGAGCCCCATCGTTCCCGTCCTAAAAGCGGATGGCTCGGTCAGGATCTGTGGCGACCACAAGGCCACTATCAACCGGGTGTCGCTAAAGACCAATACCTGCTCCCGAGAGCGGAGGACCTTTTTGCCACGCTGGCAGGCGGCAAGCTGTTCACCAAGTTGGATCTCACTTCAGCCTACATGACCCAAGAAATGGCCGACGATTCTAAACTACTGACCACCATCCCACGCACTAGGGACTGTTTGTTTACAACAGATGTCCGTTTGGCATTTGATCAGCGGTCGCGATTTTTCAAAGAAACATGAAAAGCCTGCTCAAATCCATTCCCGGAACAATCGTATTTCAGGACGACATCCTCATCACCGGTCGTGACACCGAGGAACATCTCCACAATCTTGAGGAGGTGCTACGCCGACTGGACCGGATAGGCCTGCAACTCAAGAAGTCTAAGTGTGTGTTTTTGGTCCCAGAGGTCGAGTTTCTGGGCAGGAGGGTTGGTGCAGACGGGATTCGGCCTACCGAATCCAAAACGGAGGCGATTCGACGAGCGCCCAGGCCCTGCAACACATCGGAGTTGCGTTCATTTCTGGGACTCTTGAACTATTTCAGGAACTTTCTGCCGAAGTTAAGCACATTGTTGGAGCCGCTACACATGCTCCTGCATAAGGGTTGCGATTGGTTTTGGGGGGACTGTCAGGAACGGGCTTTCAATCAGGCGCGGAACCTACTTTGTTCAAATAAGTTGTTGACCCTGTAAGACCCCAGTAAGAAATTGGTTCTGACATGAGATGCAGCGTCCTATGAGGTTGCAGCAGGGTAACGCTGAGGGCCAACTACAAGCTGTGGCTTATGCCTCCAGGTCGCTCTCTCAAGCAGAACGGGGATATGGGATGGTTGAGAAGGAAGCACTCGCATGTGTCTATGTGGTGAAAAAGATGCATCAGGACCTTTTTGGGAGGGGATTCGAATTAGAAATGGACCACAAGCCGTTAACATCCCTGCTGTCAGACAGCAAGGCTGTCAATGCCAATGCGTCAGCTCGCAAACAGCAATAGGCTCTCACACTTGCTACGTATGACAACACCATCCGGCACCGGCCCGGCACCGAAAACTTCTTTAACACGCTCAGCAGGCTTCCACTGGCCACCACTGAGAGGGCAGCGGAGCAAAACGCTGAGATGGTCATGGCCGTTGATGCCTTTGACAGCACAGGCTCCCCCATCACAGCCCGCCAGATCAAAATCTGGACCAACAGAGATCCCCTCCTATCCCTGATTAAGAAATGTGTCCTGTTTGGGGATTGGGCGCCCGCACACCGAGCATGCCCTGAGGAGGTCAGACCGTTTCACAGACAGATGGATGAGCTCTCCGTCCAAGCCGACTGCCTACTATGGGGCAGCTGGGTAGTCATGCCCCAGAGGGGCAGGGAAGCATTCATCAGGGAACTCAACAGCAAGCACCCGGGCATCGTGCTGATGAAGGCCATTGCCCGGTCACATGTGTGGTGGCCGGGAATTGATTCAGACCTGGAACACTGTGTTCACAGGTGCACGACGTGTGCCCAGCTAGGTAATGCCCCCAGGGAGGCCCCGCTCAGCCCGTGGCCCTGGCCCACCTGACCATGGTCACGTATTCATGTAGACTATGCGGGCCGTTCATGGGAAAAATGTTTCTCATTGTGGTTGATGCGTACTCAAAATGGATCGAGTGCATCATTTTGAATTCGTGCACGACATCCACCACCGTGGAGAGTCTGCGCGCGGTCTTTGCGACCCACGGCTTGCCGGACATCCTTGTTAGCGATAATGGCCTATGTTTCACAAGCTACGAATACCGGGAGTTCATGTCGGGTAATGGCATTAACCGTGTCAGGACAGCACCATTCAAGCCGGCCTCCAATGGCCAGGCGGAACATGCGGTCCAAATCATAAAACAAGGCATGCTCCGGATTCAAGGACCCTCCTTTCAATGCCGCCTATTGCGCCTCCTGCTGGCCTATAGATCACAACCGCACTCTCTCACGGAGGTCCCGCCCGCAGAGCTACTCATGAAACGAACACTCAAAACTCGGCTGTCTCTCATTCATCCAGTCCTGTCCGACATTGTTGAGGGCAAGCGCCAGTCCCAAAACGAGTACCATGACCGAAATTCAAGGGGGAGAGGTATAGAAATTGATGACCCCGTATTTGTTCTCAGTCACGTTTTGGGGCCCAAATGGCTTGAGGGCACTGTAATAGACAAAGAGGGGAATAGGGTCATAGTGGTTAAACTTAACAATGGGCAGATATGCCGCAAGCATCTGGACCAAGTAAAAAAAAGGTTCAGCATGGACACTGAGGAACCTGAGGAAGATCATGAGATGGTATTCACGAGCAACAAGAACATTCAGCAGCATGCACAGTCCCTGCGGTCAGCCCGGACAGGCCGGAATCACCACAGGTGACAGACACGCATACCAAGGCTCAACAACCAGAGCCCCAACTGCGGCGCTCCACGAGAGACCGCAGACCACCCGAGAGACTTAACCTATGATCCCAATAAGATGTTGAGGGGGAGGTGATGTCATGTATGTAACCTTTATGTAACACTACTGCAATACTGTATATACGTAAGAAATGCACACCTTGACCACAGGGAGTGAACTTGTGGGAGACATCCTCACCTGGTCATCCAGGTATATAAAGGGAGGTCCCATGCAGGGTCATCACTTCTTGGTCCTGTGAATAAAGGTTCAGGTCATGGAGTGACCTTGTCCATAGAATGTGCCTCGTGTGGATTTGTGGTATTGTGTAAGGACTTTACAGATTCCCACTGACCCGATTATGGATGGCAGAGATTTCGGGCACCGCCCAACTGTTCACGCCCCGTCTGCGCTGCTCACCGGGAGTTCCCGAGCAGTAATGACCAAACTGGAGTTATTGGGATTTACCTTGCAGTGGTAAGCCGCCATGCTGCCCACGGCCGCCGCTCGCTGCTCCTTTTATGGCCCTGACTTGCCGCTGATGGTCTCTCGCAGCGTGGCGGCATGTCACTGCAAGGTACAGCGCGAGCTGGTGCAGGAGGGCGACGGCAGCGAAGCGGGACCTCATCAAGGTCAAGGTCGGTGATTGGAGCGTGGGCAGGTACAGCAGGAGTGGCGAGGTCAGGGCAAAGGAGCAGCGAGAGATTGTAGAGAGACATGATCGGGGCCCAGGAGAGGCAAGGGCCCAGGGGCAACACGGGCCAGCCCACACTGCGATATGTGTGCTCACTAGGTCCGTGCAGCAGAGCTGGTCTCCAGTCGTCTTGGTTAATCCTTGCCACAGGACCAAGACCGAGTTCTGTCAAGCCCGTGTGGTGGCTGGTGTGCAACGGCCATCACACGTTAAGAAAATCATCCACGCACAGACAGCTTACACCCTACATTATGTCGCTCAGGACCTGGAATATTCGGTCCTTCATTGAAACACCTGTGAACTCATTCTTTTTTAGCGTGGAAGCAAGTGTTCCTCGTTTCGAGGGACTGCTTATGATGATTGGGATTTATTGCAGGTCTGGAAACAGACCAGCAGAGTTACATGCCTCAGGCTGTGAAACACAACAGTTACATGCCTCAATCAGTTTAAAAATGCAACCACACAGAAAACGTAGTACACAGACCTGTTGATGACTCTACTGGACACTTATTTCCAATTCCATTTCACAACCCTGGAGATCCTTCAAAAGTCGTCGATCCAGCCGGCAAGATCGCTCCCTCGGCCGGACACATGAGTTCAGCGCTCAGCTCCCACCTCCCCCCGGGCAAGTACCTCTCCTCCCCGGTCTTGGTGCACGGGGAATCAGGGAAGCCTTGCCTTGCTCTTCCAATGGTTTTGAGTAGATTTTATTTTAAAAAGTCGAATATGTGCATCTTCCACCCTTCAACATGCAGCTCGAGATCCGGAATGTCGGGTCCGTCAATGAAACACCTGTGAACTCATCCCTTTTTGGTGTGGAAGCAAGTCATCCTCGATACAAGGGACTGCCGAAGAAGAAGAAAAATGTCCTTATTGGGGAAACTCTCAAAAACAGCGATATTGTTGGTTTTGACGCTGAGTGACGTCACAAAAATGGTCCTCAAAAAAATCGGCCCTTATTTTGTAAGGACGGAGTTACACCACTGGTGAAACTAGCAAAATGGCCTTAAATTTATTTAGCTCCAAAAAAAACTTTTAGCTCCGACAAATGGAGCTAGATCGATCGTCACTGTGGCGAAGTTCTAGCCCTATGCACCTTACTTCTGAGCACAGAGAAGCAGGACAAGCGTGCATGTGGCTTTGCCAGGATAGCGGGCTTCCCCCTGGTGCAGGGCACCATCGACTGCACCCACGTGGCTTTGTGGGTGCTGAATAACAAGCCTGAGATCTTCCGTAACCCCAAAGGCTACCACTCACTTAATGTGCAGGTGGCGTATGACCACACCCACCTAATCCTCACCGTCAATGCCCACTATCCTTCATCCTGCGCCAGTCCGGTGTGCCAGCAATCATCCAGCCACCACATCACGCTCGAGGCTGGCTGCTCAGAGACAAGGGCTCTCCGCTGTCCTCCTGGCTCATGTCTCCCCCCCGCAATCCCAACACTCGTGCCCAGCATGCGTATAATGCTGTCACCAGGAACATCATTGAGCAGTCCATTGGCCTACTGAAGCAATGGTTCCGCTGCCTTAACCGCTCAGGAGGAGCCCTCCAGTACTCGGCTGAGCGGGTGGCCCATTTCGTGGTGACCTGCTGCATGCCCCACAACTTGGCCATTAAGAGGGCACAGACCTTGCCACCAGGGATTGCGGCACCACCTCAGGAGGCGGACGAGGGAGAGGAAGAGGAGGTCGAAGAGGAAGATGAGCAAGAGGACGAGTCGGGAGGAGGCAGGCAGCCAATCCCCCTTCCGGATGACTCTTCGTGAACAGCTCATCCCACTCTTATTCTAATGAATGAAACCCCAGATCCCCGTAGCTCACCACATCCCCATCATACCATCCCTCTGTCACGGAATATCACAGCATCCTCCCGGGCACAAAGCTGAAATGAGAGACACCACAAAAAATTCACCCCAAAATTAATACATTTATCAAAAATAAGTGAACACATATTTAAAGCAAAATATTGTCCCAGAAATCCCGGCCTCACTGGGCCCGCAAGTCCTTTCTACGGACCCGGGAAGGCATCAGAAAAGCCGGTTTTCGGCGCGCAATGCGCATGCACTGAAAAGCCAGGTTTCCGATCTGTCAAGTTTCTGGCTTGACAGATCCTCCGTATCTCAGGAGCGAGGACATTTGCCAGGGCAAGATTGCGGGATTGATCCATATCTTTCCCAGCAAATGGCCTGAAAACTCTTGCGCCTGATAAAAGCCAGCGCATAGCTTACGGTTACAGGCGTAAGAGTTTAAAATACACAAAAACATTTTACAATAATGTTATAAAAATACATTTTATTGTTAAAAACCCTCCCCACTTCGGTAAGTTTATTTTAAAGCAAAATTAAGAAAACTTTTTTAAAAATCAGGAAAGTATATATTTTTTTAAATACATTAATAGCTTTCATTTAAATTAATAAAAATATATTGTGCATTTTTCTATCTTTTATTAGTGTTTGGGGGTGTTTCTCATTCATAGTAATGGGAGTTTCAAACTTACGAAACTCCTATTACTGTGAATGAAAATATACTGCACCTGATTGGCTGCCCAGAGCCATGTGACTCCAGCTCCAGCCCTGCACATGTCCCGACGTGCACGTGCTGCGATGCGCAGTCAGTGGAGGCCTCAGGACTGGGATCTCGCGTGGCCGCAGCAGCTTCAGGTCGGTGGGCATCTTTTTTCTAAAATCTATTTGAATGCCCACGGGAAGGAGAAACCAGGATTTCTGGGCCATTAACTAATCACCCATGTGCAATCCCTCAGTGCCTGCTGTTTGTGTGCCTTTTCCGACTCTAGTACTCCAACAAAATGTTCCCTCAGTTGGCTGCAGCATGGCTGGTGGAAGGTTGCTGAGTTTCCATGCAGGAGATGGCCTTTCAGGATGACGTTGAGCAGCTCTGGCCCGAGGAGGCCCGGCTGCAGACTGTACCACCTCGACATGGACGGCAACAGTCTGGGCTGGCTGGCAGACAGGCAACGGAAATGGCAATGGCGGATTGGCAGTGGTGGGAACAGGAATGCTGTCATCTTGGGAGATGACAGCAGGGTCATAAGAACATAGAATTAGGTACTGGAGTAGGCCATTCGGCCCTTCGAGCTTGCACCGTCATTCAATAAGATCATGACTGATCTTCGACCGCAACACTTTCCTGCACTGTTCCCATATCCCTTGATTCCCTTAATATCCAAAAATCTATCGATCTCTGTCTTGAATGTACTCAAAGACTGAGCCTCCACAGCTCTCTGGGGTAGAGAATTCCAAAGATTCACCACCCTCTGAGTGAAGAAATTTCTCCTCATCTCAGTCCTAAATGGCCGACCCCTTATTCTGAGACTGTGACCCTGGTTCTAGACTCCACAGCCAGAGGAAACATCCTCCCTGCATCTACTCTGTGAAGCTCTGGGTCCTGCTCCACTGACCCACTGCCATTCCTCCGGGGTGGTGCCTCAGCATTGCTAACAATCTGTTGGAGCACAGATTGTTGGCCTGCTGTGACACCCTGCAAGCCTCGGTCGACAGTGGTAAACCCAGCCACAATGGCAACAGTCAGAGCTTGGGTGGCTTCAAGCTGAGATTGCATGAGAGCAGTCTGAGCTCCCGCCGCAGCACAAAGACATTGGGTCACTTCCACCTGTGATGCAATGGAAACTGTGACATCACCCATCATGCGCACCATCACAGTCTCTTCAGGAGTCCTTCCAGGCTGTAAATCCTGGGCTCCGAGCTCTGTGCAGAGCCCTGTGCAATGTTGGAGGCGGACTCCTCCATGCTCCTTGACATTGCCAAGATGCTTTTTGGCAGGCCGCCCCATCGAGGTCCTCATCCGAGTCCTGTGCAGCAGAACTCACGGGGGAACACCCTCTCTGGGGAGCTGTCTCCAGAGCTACCCTCTCCCTCTGGCCCTGCTGCAGCCCACTCTGCCTCACCCTGTGCAGATCCCACTACTACACTAGCCTCTCATGTTCACTTTGTGCCAGTTTCTGAGCTGGTGTTTGCGAGTGACAATGCAGTGTTTTCTTCCCGAGGTATGGGAAATGGTCCACGTTGTCCAGGGCCACGCCGCGGATCTTGATGACTGGGGGGGCAGTGTTGTGCGGTGAGGACAGGCTGGTGGAGGACCTTTGTCTCACTGATGTTTAGCGTAAGGCCCATGCTTTTGTACGCCTCAGTAAATACGTCGACTATGTCCTGGAGTTCAGCCTCTGTATGTGCGCAGACGCAGGCGTCGTCCACGTACTCAACAAGAGCAGACATTGACGACAAGATCCAACACCGCCTCCAGTGCACCAGTGCAGCCTTCAGCTGCCTGAGGAAAAGAGTGTTTGAAGACCAGGCCCTCAAATCTGCCACCAAGCTCATGGTCTACAGGGCGGGAATAATACCCGCCCTCCTGTATGGCTCAGAGACATGGACAATGTACAATAGACACCTCAAGTCGCTGGAAAAATACCACCAACAATGCCTCTGCAAGATCCTACAAATCCCCTGGGAGAACAGACGCATCAACATTAGCGTCCTTGACCAGGCCAACATCCCCAGCATTGAAGCACTGACCACACTTGATCAGCTCCGCTGGGCAGGCCACATTGTCCGCATGCCAGACACGAGACTCCCAAAGCAAGCGTCTACTCCGGACTCCTTCAAGGCAAACAAGCCAAAGATGGGCAGAGGAAACGTTACAAGGACACCCTCAAAGCCTCCTTGATAAAATGCAACATCCCCACTGACACCTGGGAGTCCCTGACCAAGGACCGCCCTAAGTGGAGGAAGCGCATCCGGGAGGGCGCTGAGCACCTCGAGTCTCATCGCCGAGAGCATGCAGAAATCAAGCGCAGGCAGCGGAAGGAGTGTGCGACAACCTGTCCCACCCACCCCTTCCCTCAACCACTGTCTGTCCCACCTGTGACAGAGACTGTGGTTCTCATATTGAGCTGTTCAGCCACCTAAGGTCTAATTTTAAGAGTGGCAGCAAGTCTTCCTCGATTCCAAGGGACTGCCTAAGATGATGATGGATTTCTTCCTCCTCTTCTTCTCTCCCCTCGCTTTCTGCAGTGCCCTTGAGGACAGGCTGCTCGGGTGCTTGTTGATTATCTGAGAGCAGAAATGCACAAGAGCGGGGCCGGGGGAAAACCAGATATGCATGCATACAACTTGAAAGTGAGAAGAGATTGTGGGATGAGGGCGAAGTGGGATATGAGAAGAGGGATTAGGAATGAACGTACCGTTGTTGTCTCCAAGGGGTTCAACCTCACTGGTTGCCACGGCCTCTACCACATGCCACGCCATGACCTTGCTCCTCGAGCTAGCTGAAGTGTTGCATTACAACCTGCTCCCCCGCCAACCATGCCCCACCCCCGCCCCCCCCATCGCCTGTCTGTCGCTGCTCCCTCCGGTTGTGAGCCAACGTGGCCTGCAAAGAAAGAGAACTGTGTCAGTGAGTGTGGGGCAGTGTGTTTGGGCGATGTGTGTCAGTGAGTGTGGGGCAGTGTGTTTGGGTAATGTGTGTCAGTGAGTGTGGGGCACTGTGTTTGGGCGATGTGTGTCAGTGAGTGTGGGGCACTGTGTTTGGGCGATGTGTGTCAGTGAGTGTGGGGCACTGTGTTTGGGCAATGTGTGTCAGTGAGTGTGGGGCAGTGTGTTTGGGCGATGTGTGTCAGTGAGTGTGGGGCACTGTGTTTGGGCGATGTGTGTCAGTGAGTGTGGGGCACTGTGTTTGGGCAATGTGTGTCAGTGAGTGTGGGGCAGTGTGTTTGGGCGATGTGTGTCAGTGAGTGTGGGGCACTGTGTTTGGGCAATGTGTGTCAGTGATTGTGGGGCAGTGTGTTTGGGCGATGTGTGTCAGTGAGTGTGGGGCAGTGTGTTTGGGTGATGTGTGTCAGTGAGTGTGGGGCAGTGTGTTTGGGCGATGTGTGTCAGTGAGTGTGGGGCAGTGTGTTTGGGCGATGTGTGTCAGTGAGTGTGGGGCAGTGTGTTTGGGCGATGTGTGTCAGTGAGTGTGGGGCAGTGTGTTTGGGTGTTGTGTGTCAGTGAGTGTGGGGCACTGTGTTTGGGCGATGTGTGTCAGTGAGTGTGGGGCACTGTGTTTGGGTGATGTGTGTCAGTGAGTATGGGGCACTGTGTTTGGGTGATGTGTGTCAGTGAGTGTGGGGCAGTGTGTTTGGGTGATGTGTGTCAGTGAGTGTGGGGCACTGTGTTTGGGCGATGTGTGTCAGTGATTGTGGGGCAGTGTGTTTGGGTAATGTGTGTCAGTGAGTGTGGGGCAGTGTGTTTGGGTGATATATGTCAGTGAGTGTGGGGCAGTGTATTTGGGTGATGTGTGTCAGTGAGTGTGGGGCAGTGTGTTTGGGTGATGTGTGTCAGTGAGTGTGGGGCAGTGTGTTTGGGTGATGTGTGTCAGTGAGTGTGTGGCAGTGTGTTTGGGTGATGTGTGTCAGTGAGTGTGGGGCAGTGTGTTTGGGTGATGTGTGTCAGTGAGTGTGGGGCAGTGTGTTTGGGCGATGTGTGTCAGTGAGTGTGGGGCAGTGTGTTTGGGTGTTGTGTGTCAGTGAGTGTGGGGCACTGTGTTTGGGCGATGTGTGTCAGTGAGTGTGGGGCACTGTGTTTGGGCGATGTGTGTCAGTAAGTGTGGGGCACTGTGTTTGGGTGATGTGTGTCAGTGAGTGTGGGGCACTGTGTTTGGGAGATGTGTGTCAGTGAGTGTGGGGCACTGAGTTTGGGCGATGTGTGTCAGTGAGTGTGGGGCAGTGTGTTTGGGCGATGTGTGTCAGTGAGTGTGGGGCAGTGTGTTTGGGCGATGTGTGTCAGTGAGTGTGTGGCAGTGTGTTTGGGTGATGTGTGTCAGTGAGTGTGGGGCAGGGTGTTTGGGTGATGTGTGTCAGTGAGTGTGGGGCAGTGTGTTTGGGTGATGTGGGGCAGTGTGTTTGGGTGATGTGTGTCAGTGAGTGTGGGGCAGTGTGTTTGGGTGATGTGTGTCAGTGAGTGTGGGGCAGTGTGTTTGGGCGATGTGTGTCAGTGAGTGTGGGGCACTGTGTTTGGGTGATGTGTGTCAGTGAGTGTGGGGCAGTGTGTTTGGGTGATGTGTGTCAGTGAGTGTGGGGCAGTGTGTTTGGGTGATGTGTGTCAGTGAGTGTGGGGCAGTGTGTTTGGGTGATGTGTGTCAGTGAGTGTGGGGCAGTGTGTTTGGGTGATATATGTCAGTGACTGTAGGGCACTGTGTTTGGGCGATGTGTGTCAGTGAGTGTGGGGCAGTGTGTTTGGGCGATGTGTGTCAGTGAGTGTGGGGCAGTGTGTTTGGGCGATGTGTGTCAGTGAGTGTGGGGCAGTGTGTTTGGGTGATGTGCCTGCCATAGTTGAATAGCTGCCAGGGTGTGCAAGGTGTGAGCTGTGGGTGTGAGTGTTGCAGCAGTGGTAAGGTTGTGAGGGTGAAGTGAAGCAATGATTGTGAGGTGTGAGGGGTGATAGGTGGAGATGGTTGGTAGCTGAGTGCTGGGGGTGTGGGGCATTGAGCAGTGTGTGAGGCTTGTGGTGCAGATGGTGGGATATGGCATTTGCTGAAGCCTTCATTCACCTTGACCAGCCGTGTGAGGCCATTAAACTTCTTCCTGCACTGGATGCCAGTTCTTGGCACCACAGTTCTCGCAGTTATATTGTTGGCTATCTCCTGTCACATGGTACGGGAGGTGTATGGCGAGGGTTTCCTGCCACTTTGAGGGTAGAGTACAGCATGTTTCTCTCCACGGCCACAGTGAGTGCCTGCAGAGCTTTGTATGAGAACCTCCTGGCTCTCTTCCTGTTACGACTCTCTGCTTCTGCTTCTGCTTTGTGACCGTGCTCGTGCTCGTGAGTGTGAGTGTGAGTGTGTGAGTGTGAGTGTGAGTATGAGTGTGATCTTTGGGGCAGCTCCAGTTGCAACAGCCCTGACAATGAGGTGCTATAGCATCAACGCACTTCCCCTTTAGGTACTGAATAAAGCCTGTGCCACACATGACTGGGAATTAGACTGGCCCCAATATTGATCCACCAGTTGAGCAGTAAGCCATTGAGCAGCAGTTTTAGTGCTGAAATCATGGCTATAATCATGTTAATGAGGAGTGAGCATGAATTTTGCATGCTACCGAGATCATTTTGAGTTGGCGCAACTTAACATCATTTGGCCTTAACACTGCCGGTTTCGTGGCTAGATAAAATTTGTCGGACAAAATTTGACAGTCCCCGACAGTGGGGGCCCAAGTTTGTGCGAGGCAAGCACCAAGTAAAGTTAGCCTACACTACTTAAAGCCAGCCTGCACCTCTTAAAGGGGAGGTGCAATCAGGCTAGAACAGCTGCTGGGACCATTTATGGGGAAGAGTCTGACAGGACGAAGAGTGAATTATGGTGCAACCGGGAAGAGAGCATGTTTTAAGATTCTCGGACGCTGCACTGGAGGCCTTGGTGGAAGAGGTGGAGAGGAGGAGAGTGGTACTCTATCCACAAGAGTCCAGGAGGCCCTCCAGATAACCTTTGCAAAAAATTCAATGACCTCACACGAGTGGTTCAGGCCAGTAAATTAATTTTCAAATGCTTCATTCCACCAACTGCACCACTAGCCCCAGCCACTGCTCAATGCACCACACCCCCATCATTCACCGACCAATCTCTATCAGTCACAACCTCACATTTATAGCTTCACCTCACCTTCCCACACCTAGCACTGCTGTAAGTCTCACACCCAAATCTCACAGCTTGCACACAATGCCAGCTATTCCACCATGGCAGGCACATCACCCAAACAGATCGCACCACACTCACTGACACACCTCTCTCTCTCTCTCTCTTGCAAGACAAGATGGTGCACAATCAGAGACAGCAGGAGCCAACTGGCAGCGGGACAGGCACGGCTGCATGTCCTTACCCCAATAGAGGAGACAGTGGTCACCATCATTAGAGCAGTCATCACTGAGGCCGTGGCCAGTGGTGAGGCTGAAACCATCGAAGGTGACGGCATCCTCTTCCTAATCCCCTTTCTCACATCCCACTTCCCCCTCATCCCACAGTCTCTTCTGATTCACAAGCTGCAGATGGTGTAAGCATGCACCTCTTGCTTTCCCCCTTCCCCCCACCCCTCACCACAATCCTACCCTTGTGCCTTTCTCATTTCAGATACCCAAGAAATCCAGCCTGCCCAAGCAATGGTGGAACAGCAGGAGGATAATGATGAAGAAGAAACACCATCACTAGATTTCACACTCACAGCCATGAGCTCACATAATTTAGAGGGTAGCTTAGAGCCGGGATCTGCACATGGTGAGACACCGGGTGTGAGCGGCTTTCAGCCAGGGCAGGGGGCAAGGCTACTGCAGGTGTCAGCTCGCCGGAGGGTGAGGTCACACATGAGTTACATAAGTGTCATGTATTCAACCAGCATTGTAACCCATGTATAAACTGACCTAAGTTGTACACCGTGAGAACACTGACCACTAGGTGGGAGACACTCCTAACCTGGACCTTCAGAGATAAAAGGGGAAGCTCCACCCACCTTCATCACTTGAGTGCTAAGGAATAAAGGACAGGTCACAGACTGACCTTCTCTCAAGCATGGGCCTCGTGTGCATTTACACTGTATAGTAAGGACGTATCAATGGCGACAAGAAACTGGGATTTAAACCACGCGAGCATGGCCACGAGCAGAACAGATGAGAGGTACTGTGTTAAGGAATGGTTGGGACAGAGATTCAACATTGTTAAAGCAGCACACAGTTCTCCAGGCAGACAAGGGCAATTGGGCATGCCCCAACATGTAGACGAACCCAGAGGGGGAGTTCGACAGAGACAATGGCAAGCTGAACAGCGACTCACGCCATTGCAAGGGACAATGCGGCCAGTAATGGGGCCATCAACACCTGTTAATGGTGCACTCAAGGACAATAACAGGGGCAGTCAGGGATGATCAACTGGCAAGGAACCTTTTGTTTCAAACCACAACTCATGCTGGAGGCGTGGAGGCACACACTCAGCCGGATTTTGCAGAGATGAGCAAAGTACCTGCAGAAATGGACACTGGGGGAAATCGCTGGAAGCTGAAGTTCAGCGAGTTCATGTGGAGCACGTATACAGTTCATACACCAGGACGCCACCGATAATGATGAAAGTTCTCCTCAATGGCATCCCAGTATCAATGGAGCTAGACACGGGGGCCAGCCAGTCCCTGATGGGTATCAAACAGTTCGAAAAGTTGTGGGCATCCAAGGCCAGGAGGCCAAAATTATCGCCGATTGACGCACAGCTACGGACTTACACAAAGCAGATCATTCCGGTGCTAGGCAGCGCCACGGTAGTCGTGACCCACAAAGATTCGGAGAACAGACTGCCACTCTGGATTGTCCCTGGGGACGGTCCCGCACTACTGGGGAGGAGTTGGCTTGCTGTCATGAACTGGAAATGGAGCGATGTCAATGCAATTTCCTCTGTGGAGAGAGTATCATGCTCACAGATCCTGGACAAATTTGACTCATTATTTCAACCCGGCATCGGCACTTTCATGGGGGCCAAGGTAGTGATTCACATAAACCCGGACGCCAGGCCAGTACACCACAAGGTCAGAGCGATGCCGTACGTGATGTGGGAAAAGATAGAAGGCGAATTGGACCGCCTGCTGAGGGAAGGTAGCATCTCGCCAGTCGAATTCAGTGACTGGGCGAGCCCGATTGTGCCGGTGCTCAAGGCGGATGGGTCGGTCAGGATATGTGGCGATTACAAGGCCACCATCAATCGGGTGTCACTCCAAGACCAGTACCCACTACCGAGAGCGGAGGACCTCTTTGCGACGCTATCCGGTGGCAAACCTTTTTCAAAATTGGACCTGACCTCAGCTTACATGACCCAGGAGCTGGCGAGTGAGTCGAAGAAGCTGACCACCATCACGATACACAAGGGGTTGTTTGAGTACAACAGATGTCCGTTCGGGATTCGCTCGGCCGCAGCGATCTTCCAACGAAATATGGAAAGCCTCCTCAAGTCGATTCCAGGGACGGTGGTTTTTCAGGACGACATCCTCATTACGGGTTACGATACTGAAGAACACCTCCACAACCTGGAGGAGGTGCTACGCAGGCTGGACCGGGTAGGTCTGCGACTGAAAAAGGCAAAGTGCGTCTTCCTAGCTCCAGAGGTAGAATTCCTGGGGATGAGGATAGCAGCAGACGGGATCAGCCCTACTGCGTCTAAGACGGAAGCGATCCAGAGAGCACCCAGACCCCATAATACAACGGAGCTGCGTTCGTTCCTGGGGCTCCTGAACTATTTTAACTTTCTTCCCAAATTGAGCACGCTGCTAGAGCCGCTACACGCGCTCCTACGCAAAGGTCGCGAATGGGTCTGGGGGTACAGCCAGGAAAGGGCTTTTAATAGAGCACGCAATTTGTTATGTTCCAACAATCTGTTAACGCTATATGACCCATGTAAGAAACTTGTGTTAACGTACGATGCGTCGTCCTATGGTGTCGGGTGTGTGTTGCAGCATGTCAATGCCAAGGGTCAGTTACAGCCGGTAGCTTATGCCTCCAGAAGTCTGTCCCAGGCAGAAAGGGGCTACGGGATGGTAGAAAAGGAGGCGCTCGCATGTGTATATGCGGTAAAGAAAATGCACCAGTACCTGTTTGGCAGGAAATTTGAGCTGGAGACAGATCACAAACCCCTAACGTCCCTTTTGGCCAACAACAAGGCCATAAATGCAAACGCATCGGCCCGCATACAGAGGTGGGCACTCACGTTAGCCGCCTATGACTACACAATTCGGCACAGACCGGGCACCGAAAACTGCGCCGATGCACTCAGCAGGCTCCCACTAGCCACCACTGAGGGGGCTACCGAGCATGCTGCTGAGATGGTCATGGCTGTTGAAGCTTTCGGAAGCGAAGGCTCGCCCGTGACAGCCCGTCAGATTAAAGTCTGGACAAATAGACACCCGCTATTATTTCTAGTCAAGAAATGTGTCCTGAATGGGGACTGGGCAGCCAAGTACAGGGCATGCCCTGAGAAATTTAAACCATTTCACAGGCGCAAGGATGAACTCTCAATTCAGGCCGATTGCCTACTGTGGGGACACCGCGTAGTCATGCCCCAGATGGGCAGAGAGGTGTTCATCAGAGAACTCCACAATGAGCACCCGGGCATTGTCACGATGAAGGTCACACGTTTGGTGGCCAGGGATAGACGCAGATCTGGAACTTTGTGTTCGCAGGTGCAACACGTGTGCCCAGTGGGGCAATGCGCCCAGGGAAGCCCCCCTTAGCCCCTGGCCATGGCCCGCCAAGCCTTGGTCACGCATCCATGTGGACTACGCAGGTCCTTTCATGGGGAAAATGTTTTTGGTTGTACTCCAAATGGATCGAGTGTGACATTTTAAATTCAAGCACATCCTCTGCCACGGTAGAAAGTCTACGGGCAATGTTCGCCACCCACGGTCTACCGGACATCTTGGTCAGCGACAATGGCCCGTGCTTCACAAGCACTGAATTCCAGGACTTCATGGCAGGCAATGGAATTAACCATGTTAGAACGGCACCGTTCAAGCCGGCCTCAAACCGCCAGGCAGAATGAGCAGTGCAGATCATCAAACAGGGGATGCTCAGAATCCAAGGGGGTTATCTACAAACCCGCTTATCACGCCTCCTGTTGGCCTATAGATCCCGACCACACTCGCTCACAGGGGTTCCACCCGCAGAGCTACTAATGAAAAGGACGCTCAAAACCCGGCTATCCCTTATACACCCCACCATGAAAGAAATTGTCGAGAGCAGGCACCAGCCACAATATGACTACCATGACAGGAATGCGAGGGCGTGATGTATTGATGTAAATGATCCTGTTTTTGTCCTCAACTACGCTGCAGGGCCCAAATGGCTCGCAGGCACTGTGGTTGCCAAAGAGGGAAATAGGATTCTGGTAGTTAAACTTATCAATGGACAAATCTGCCGCAAACATGTGGATCAAACAAAAAGGAGGTTCAGCAACCCCATAGAAGAAGCAGAGGAAGAACACGATATAGAGTTCACTCCACCACAGGTGACCGAACACCGGAACCAAAGGGAGGAGAGCCCAGTCACTGTGGGCAGTCTGGATAGGCCTGAAGCACCGCAAACAGCAGACACTCAGGCCAGCGCTCAACAACCGGAGCCCCAACTCAGGCGCTCTACAAGGGAGCGTAAACCGCCAGAGAGACTTAACCTGTGATCCCAATAAGACTTTGGGTGGGGGAGGTGATGTCATGTATTCAACCAGCATTGTAACCCATGTATAAACTGACCTAAGTTGTACACCGTGAGAACACTGACCACTAGGTGGGAGACACTCCTAACCTGGACCTTCAGGTATAAAAGGGGAAGCTCCACCCACCTTCATCACTTGAGTGCTAAGAAATAAAGGACAGGTCACCACTGACCTTCTCTCAAGCATGGGCCTTGTGTGCATTTATACTGTATAGTAAGGACGTATCAATAAGAACATAAGAACATAAGAAATAGGAGCAGGAGTAGGCCATACGGCCCCTCGAGCCTGCTGCGCCATTTAATACAAGCATGGCTGATCCGATCATGGACTCAGGTCCACTTCCCTGCCCGCTCCTCATAACCCCTTATTCCCTTATCAGTTAAGAAACTGTCTATCTCTGTCTTAAATTTATTCAATGTCCGGCTTCCACAACTCTCTGAGGCAGCGAATTCCACAGATTTACAACCCTCTGAGAGAAGAAATTCCTCCTCATCGCAGTTTTAAATGGGCGTCAACTTATTCTAAGATTATACCTCCTAGTTCTAGTCTCCCCCATCAGTGGAAACATCCTCTCTGCATCCACTTTGTCAAGTCCTCTCATAATCTTATACGTTTTGATACAATCACCTCTCATTTTCTAAGTTCTGCTGCAGAGGACTCAGATGAGCACTTCGATGGGGCGGGCTGCAGAAGAAGGCTCATGGGTATGAACGATGAAATGTTTGGTTAATTGGCAGGCCTGCCAGAAAGCCTGCATGCAATGTCAAGGAGCACAGAGGACTCTAACAAATCAACCTTGCGCAGGGCTTTGTGCAGTAATTGGCGCCCATCCTTTCCAGCGTGGAAGTGGTGGTTAACTACATTAGCGCACTTGCAGACCCAACCTAGGGGCTGTCTAGGTTGCCTCCTCCCTTCCTCCTCCTCCTCCTCCGCAACTAGTCACCATATAGTCGAGGGCAAGGGCAGTACCCCCATGATGGCGAGGTTGTGCAGCATGCAGCAGACCACCATAACTCTTGGCACATGCTCTGCAGGCTTCCTCCAGAGCGGTTCAGGCAGTGAAAGTATTTCTTCAGGACGCCAATGGTGTGCTCTCTGACATTTCGTGTTGCGTACCAGAGACATGTGCCAGGTGGTCAATGGGTAGCCCTTGTCACCCAGTGGCCACTCAAACTGTCTGGGTTGCAGCTGTCTGCCCAATATTTGGAAAAAACCAAACAGGGAAAGCTCAGTCCATAAAGTGCAGGGCACACAATGCACACAGTGGAGGACAAACGGTGTACATAATGCGTGCATGTACAGTAAAGAACAAATTTATATTTCTATCGTGCCTTTCATACCTCAGGACATCCCAATGTGCTTCACATCAACTGAAGTGTAGTCACTGTTATAATGTAGGAAGCACACCAGCCAATTTGCGCACAGCAAGCTTCCACAAACATCAATGTGATAATGACCAGAATTTTGTTAGGTGTTGGTTGAGGGATAAATATTGACCAGGACAATTTGAAATACTGCTAGGGGACCTTTTACACCCATCTGAGAGGGCAGATGGGGTCTCAGTATAATCTCTCATCCAAAAGACGGTACCTCCAACAGTGGAACACTCCCTCAGTACTGCACTGAAGTGTCAGCCGACATTTTGTGCTCAAGTCTCTGGATTGGGCTTGAACCCACAACTTATGTAGGTCAGAGGTGAGAGAGCTCCCCACTGAGCCACTATCGAGTACAGACAATGCGGGGCACTCAATAAAAACACTGAAGAGCAAATAGTACATCAAGTGAGGCACACTGTGCAGAGCTGCAGTGCGTATATAGATATATATTATATAGCACAGTATAGTGTGGTAGAGTAGAGTACAGTCTGGTACAATTGAGTATAGTACAGAATCATATATTTTTTAATGTATTCATTTATGGGATGTGGGCCTCGCCAGAAAGGCCAGCATTTATTGCCCATCCCTAATCGCCCTTGAGAAGGTGAGCCGCCTTCTTGAACTTCTGCAGTCCGTGAAGGAACTCCCTCAGTGCTGTTAGGGAGGGAGTTCCAGAATTTTAACGCAGTGACGATGAAGGAACAGCCGATATATTTCCAAGTCAGGATGGTGTGTGACTTGGAGGGGAACGTGGAGGTGGTGGTGTTCCCATGCGCCTGCTGCCCTTGTCCTTCTAGGTGGTGGAGGTCGCGGGTTTGGGAGGTGCTGCCGAAGAAGCCTTGGCGAGTTGCTGCAGTGCATCTTGTAGATGGTACACACTGCAGCCACGGTATGTCAGTGATGGAGGGAGAGTATGTTGAAGGTGGTGAATGGGGAGCCAATCAAGTGGGCTGCTTTGTCCTGGATGGTGTCGAGATTCTTGGGTGTTGTTGGAGCTGCGCTCATGCAGGCAAGTGGAGAGTATTCCAGCACACTCCTGACTTGTGCCTTGTAGATGGTGGAAAGGCTTTGGGGAATCAGGAGGTGAGACACTCGCCGCAGAATACCCAGCCTCTGACCTGCTCTTGTAGCCACAGTATTTATGCGGCTGGTCCAGTTAAGTTTCTGGTCAATGGTGACCCCCAGGATGTTGATGGTGGGGGATTCAGTGATGGTTATGCCGTTGAATGTGAATGTGAAGGGGCAGTGGTTAGACTCTCACTTGTTGGAGATGGTCATTGCCTGGCACTTGTGCGGCGCGAATGTTACTTGCCACTTATCAGCCCAAGCCTGAATGTTGTCCAGGTCTTAATGCATGTGGGTACGGACTGCTCCATTATCTGAGGAGTTGCGAATGGCACTGAACACTGTGCAGTCATCAGCGAATATTCCCACTTCTGACCTTATGATGGAGGGAAGGTCATTGATGAAGCAGCTGAAGAGGGTTGGGCCGAGGACACTGCCCTGAGGAACTCCTGCAGCGATATCCTGGGCCTGAGATGATTGACTTCCAACAACCACACCACCTTCCTTTGTGCTGGGTATGCCTCCAGCCAGTGGAGAGTTTTCCCCCTGATTCCCATTGACTTCAGTTTTACTACGGCTCCTTGGTGCCACACTCGGTCAAATGCTGCCTTAATGTCGAGGGCAGTCACTCTCACCTCACCTCTGGAATTCAGCTCTTTTGTCCATGTTTGGACCAAGGCTGTGATGAGGTCTGGAGCCGAGTGGTCCTGGCAGATCCCAAACTGAGCATCGGTGAGCAGGTTATTGGTGTCACTTAATGGCACTGTCGACAACACCTTCTATCACTTTACTGATAATTGAGAGTGGACTGATGGGGCAGTAATTGCCAGATTGGATTTGTCTGCTTTTTGTGGGCAGGACGTACCTGGGCAATTTTCCCACATTGGTTCCACTGGGAAACATTTGGGACGGACAAGCCAGAAAACATTTGGCTGGGTGGGCAATTAAACAGACTGGCAGGTCTGCTCAGGAAGAACACCTCACGACCCAACCCGCCTGTCTGGAGCCATTCCCAGTCCGCCCATACTTGCTCAGCGTCATTCACTGTCTGACCGATCCACTTTATTTCCCCACTTTGCGTAATGGTGCCATTATCTTTCCTACCACAAACATTAAGCTAACTGGTCTATAGATCCCTGGACTTGTTCTAGCTCCCTTTTTAAATATAGAAATCGCATTAGCTCTGCAGAAGTTGGCAAAGAGAATAAGTTGGGCTGTTGCAAACTCAGCAGAAGCTGTGGCTGAAGCATTGTTGGCAAGGGGGGAGTTTGTTGTGTATGTAATTGAGAGAAGCCAAACCACTGATCATAGAAATGAGCAACAAAGCCCAACTGAATGATTGAGGCTCCAGCCAGTACCCCAAATTAAGCCACAGATTACCAACACAGCAACAAACATTTCCTATGAATTTACAATACAATGCAAGCCAATTTACGAGCATCGTATTCGCACATGGTTTTCTTCTGTTGAATTGTTTCTATTGACGAAATTACAGGTACATACAAAATTCAGATGGAGGTTCAAAACAACTTTACAACATAATTTCATTGGTCATTTCCTGCTATTTTACTCCAGGCAGACTCGCCAGTGCAGTACTGAGGGAGCGCTGCACCGTTAGAAGTGAGGCATTTCACCGAGGCCCTGTCTTTCCCCTCAGGTGGATGTAAAAGATCTGATGGCACTATTTCGAAGAAGAGGAGGGGAGTTCTCTCTGGGCCAATATTTATCCCTAAACTAACAATAACAAAACCGATTATCTGGTCATTATGAGATTGCTGTTTGTGGGACCTTACTGTGCGCAATTTGTCTGCCACATTTCCTACGTTGTAATAATGACTAGGGCCCAAGTTTGCCCAGGAGTTGCTCCGTTTTTTTTGGAGCAACTAGATTTTTTTGGAGTATCTTAAAAATCGCAAATCTGCCCATTTAATTTGCTCCAATGTAAGTGAGTTAGTTAGGTTTTTTTTAGTTTCATTTCTTTTCAAAAGGGGGCGTTACCAGCCACTTAAGCCTGTTTTGGCCATTTAAGCAAGTTTGGACAGCTAAAAGTTACTCCAAACTAACTTAGGCCAGAGTAAGTGGCCACTTGTGGCTGCACAGAAAAACCTTGCGGTGAGCTAAAAAATCAGCGCATTAAGTACATTTAAAGCACCAAAAACAAATAAAAAATACAAGGAAGCTGAGAGGACCTGCACCTAGCACCAAGCCTTACAGAGCACTAAACAACTAGATTAAAATGGATTGGTAAACTAGCAAATACATTACAGCAAGTCCTGTAAATAAGAGTTTCAGCCAAACTATTTTACAGAATTCCTTTTGCAAGCAGATGAAGAGTAAACTTGAATATAAATCAAACAAGAATTTAGGACCACATAATCAATCAATCAATAAATAAATAAACAAATAAAAAATAGAAGTCCTACCTTCAGCAAAGCTTTACTGCAGAAAAACACTAGCAGCATACCATCTCCTGCCTAGCTGCCGGCCAAATGGACAGTCTGGCTGGTGGGTGTGAGGGACCACCAGCCACAGGAGACTGCAGCCTGGGACCTTTCGGTTTGGTCCCCAATACTGGGAAAGGAGCATCAGCCCTGCTCGGTGATTAGAAAGGCTGGGGGGATGCCCTCGATTGGGAGACCTGGGGCAGGTGGGGGGTGGGGGTGAAGCTACCGGTTGGACAGGGAGGCCTGGGGCAGGGGGAGGGCAGGGCCTCCACGTCCCTGGCCATGCCGGGTTCTTTGACCAATTTTGGCCTCCGACGCACCTACCCTGGCTATCGGGTGAGTAGGCCTGCAGCTCCAGGCCACAGCTGGGAGGGGAGCTGACATCAGGAAGGGCGGGGGGAGGCATGTCCAATCATGGGGGGAGTCGGCTGATTACGGGGGTCTGATCACGGGTGGTTTACAGGTAAGCTTTGTGGTCCGGGGGCAGCACTCCTCCTCCTGACCCACAAGCAGTGCTGGGAAGGCACTTAACCTGTTTCATCCAGCCAATCTCATCTCCCTTCAGCAGCCGGGTTTCCCAGATCAACGTGTGTGTGACTGGATAAGGCAGCGGGCCGCTGATGAGGGAGCCCATTCGACCAGGGCTAGGGGCGGCGAGCTTTGGGCCCCTCCCACACAGCCTGCAGAGATTGTGGGGGCGAGGAGCTACTGCACATGCACACACACTCGAGCGTGCATGTGCAGAGGTCCCGGCACTGTTTTCAGCGCCGGGACCTGGCTGCAACCCCCACTGCTTGTGCTGCGCCACACCAAGGGCCTGCAACATTCCAGCAACAGGGAGAATAGCGAGGTAAGTTTTAGACGTGGTTTTTCTTCTACAAAGTTGGCGCACCTCACGGAGGTGCGCCATTCTAAGCGGGGGGTGGGAGGGCAAACTTGGGCCCAATACTTAAAAGTACTTCATCAGCTAAAAAAACACCTTGGGGCGTCCTGAGATTGTGAAAGGCATTCTAAAAAGAAAGAAAGACTTACATTTAAATAGCGCCTTTCACGACCACCGGACATCTCAAAGTGCTTTACAGCCAATGAAGTACTTTTGAAGTGTAGTCACTGTTGTAATGTGGGAAACACGGCAGCCAACTTACGCACAGCAAGCTCCCGCGAACAGCAATGTTTTAATGACCAGATAATCTGTTTTTTGTTATGTTGAGTGACGGATAAATATTGGCCAGGACACCAGGGATAACTCCCCTGCTCTGCTTCGAAATAGTGCCATGGGATCTTTTACATCCACCTGAGAGAGCAGATGGTTTAATGTTTCATCTGAAGTCTTTCTTTCTGTAACAGCCAAGCTGCAAGTCCCGCCTAAACTCAGATAACTCGGCACAGGTTGGGCGTCAAACCTTCTAACCTGCATGGCTTAGTAATAAACCGGTCGCTGCTTTTATGGCCGGGCACATCAGAGGATCCAGTCTGTTATTCCTAACATGTATGGCCTATCATTGTAGCCCAGCAGTGTGAGGACCTGACTGCTCCTCTGTTGTGATGGTACAGGATATGAATTCAGCAACCAGGCTGATTATCTAATTGGCCCCTCAGGGCTTTCTTGAATCAATTTCCAAGCCGTCAGGTACTGATTGTAAATGCAACAGTCCAGCAATGACCTTTCGACAGTGAACTCGAGCCTCTCATCTCTGTTTCCTTTAATGGATCTTCTTGTGTTAGTCACGTCGTCCCTGTCCTGCCTGATTGTTTTACTGATGAGTTTTACCAGGAAACTGGGTGTGCCCGTGAAGTCTATTCTTTTTAGATCGCCTGCTGATCTGTGATGAGCTGCGGTACTTGTCATTCGCAGCATTGGAATGCTACTTCTGCCAAAGGCCCTCTGCTTTTCACACGTGAACGATGTGCTCACCAAGGAGCTCGCACTGTGGGGGAAAGGAGCACTTACAATTTCAGGCCCTCAGTTTTTTTTTATTCATTCCTGAAATGTGGGCGTTGCTGGCAAGGCCAGCATTTATTGCACATCCCTAATTGCCCTGAGAAGGTGGTGGTGAGGCGCCTTCTTGAACCGCTGCAGTCCGTGTGGTGAAGATGCTCCTACAGTGCTGTAAGGGAGGGAGTTCCAGGATTCTGACCCAGCAAAGATGAAGGAATGGCCGATATATTTCCAAGTCAGGATGGCGTGTGGCTTAGAGGGGAATGTGGAGGTGGTGGTGTTCCCATACGCCTGCTGCCCTTGTCCTTCTAGGTGGCAGAGGTCACGATTTTGCGAGGTACTGCCGAAGAAGCCTTGGCGAGTTGCTGCAGTGCATCTTGTAGACAGTGCACATTGCAGCCACGGTACGTCGGTGGTGGAGAGAGTGAATGTTTGAGGTGGTGGATGGGGAGCCAATCAAGCGGGCTGTTTTGTCCTGGATGGTGTCAAGCTTCTTGAGTGTTGTTGGAACTGCGCTCATCCCGCAAGTGGAGAGTATTCCATCACATTCCTGACTTGTGCCTTGTAGATGGTGGAAAGGCTTTGGGGAGTCAGGAGGTGAGACACTCGCCACAGAATACCCAGCCTCTGACCTGCTCTTGTAGCTACATAATTTATGTGGCTGGTCCAGTTAAGTTTCTGGTCAATGGTGACCCCCAGGATGGTGATGGTGGGGGATTTGGCGATGGTAATGCCGTCATTCACCATATATATTACTTTGAGATATAGTTGGAGGTGCCATCTTTCAGATGAGACGTTAAACCAAGGCCATGTCTGCCCTCTCAAGTGTATGTGAAAGATTCCATTGCACTATATTGAAGGAGAGCAGGGGAGTTATCCCTGGTGTCCTGGCCAATATTAATCCCTCAATCAATATAACAAAAACAGATTATCTGGTCATTATCTCATTGCTGTGTGTGGGAGCTTGCTGTGCGCAAGTTGGCTGCGGTGTTTCCCACATTACAACAGTGACTATACCTTCGCTACTCTCTTCCTTTTTACATATAAAAGCTCCTACAATCTGGTTTTTTATATTTCTTGATAGTTTATTCTCATATTCTATTTTTTTCCCTTTTTTTAATCAATTTTTGGTCATCCTTTGCTGATTTCTAAAGCTCTCCCAACCCTCAGGCTTACTATCATACTACAAGCCTCTTCTTTTAATCTAATACTATCATTAACTTTTTTATTTAGCCACAGATGGATAACTTTTCCCGTTGAATTTTTATTTCTCAATGGAATGTATATTCATTGAAATTATGAAATATTTCTTTAAATGTTCACCATTGCTTATCTACATCATACCTTTTAATCTATTTTCCCAATCTACCTTAGCCAATTCACCCATTATACCTATGTAATTGGCTTTATTTAAATTTAATACACTAGTTTCATATTTAAGTATGTCACTCTCAAACTCAACGTGAAATGCTATCATATTATGATCACTCTTCCCCAGAGGATCCCTTACTATGAGATTACTAATTAACCATGTTTCATTACAAAAGATAAGACCTAAAATGTCATGTTCTCTGGTTGGTTCCACGACGTATTCTAGGAAACTGTCTCGAATGCATTCCATGAACTCGTCCTCCAAACTACTTTTGCCAATTTGATTCGTCTAGTCTATATGAAGATTGAAGTCCCCCTGCGATTATTGCTTTAACTTTGTTACAAGCTCCTCTTGTTTCGTGATTAATGCTCTGTCCAACCATATCTACTGTTAGGGGGCCTGTAAACTATTCCCACCTGTGTTTTCTGCCATGGGAACTATTACACGCATCTAAACAAGCCTTACCTTAAAGTCTCATCTGAAAGCAGCCCCAACAATGCAGGACTGCTTCAGTATAGAATGTCAGCCAAGGTTATGTACTTTTAGAGTGGCACTTGTACCTACAATCTTCTAACTTAGAGCTGATAGGAATCTAGAGGTCTCAAGGGATAAGGAAATTGGACGGGAAAGTGGAGTTGAGGTCGATGATCAGCCATGATCTTATTGAATGGCGGAGCAGGCTCGAGGAGCCGTATGGCCTTATCCTGATCCTAATTCTTATGTTCTTATGTGCTATCAATTGAGTCACGCTGATATTCTGATCCTGAAATCAGCTGATCAGCCTCAGAATTAACCACCATTTAAAATGTAACCCTGGCTTTGGGAAACTCGCAGTGAAAGGGAGACGAGAACTGCTAGATCTAGTTTACCTGCTTCACCCAGCCCCACAATCGGACAGCTCTCCAACCCTTCCAATCTCCCCCCCCCCCAACCCTTCCGATCTCCCCCCCCCACCCCGGTCCCTACCGATCTCCCCCCCACTCTTCCGATCTCCCACCCCCCAACCCTTCCGATCTCCCTCCCCATCCTTCCGATCTCCCCCCCTCCACCCCCCGACCCTTCCGATCTCCCCCCCCAACCCCCCGACCCTTACGATCTTCCCCCCCCATCCTTCCGATCTCCCCCCCCCAGACCCTTCCATTCTCGCTCCCTCCACCGTCCGTCCCCCCGCCACCCCACACCCTTCTGATCTCCCCCTTCGGGCCTCGACCATTCCGATCTCCCCCATCTCTACCCTTCCGATCTCCCTCAACCCTTCCTATCTCCCCCACACACCTTTCTGATCTCCCCTCCACCCTTCCAATCTCCCTCAACCCTTCCGATCTCCCCCACACACCTTTCTGATCTCCCCTCCACCCTTCCGATCTCCCCATCACCCTTCCATTCTCCTCCCCTCCACACCCTGATCATCCCAGCCCCCCCACCGACCCTTCCAAACACCCGTCTGACCTCCAGACCCTGATCTTTCGCAACCCCAGCCTCCGATCTCCCCTCTGCTCCATAGCCCAATCGTCCCCCGACCCCCTTCTCCGATCTTCCCTCTGGCCTCAAATCTCCACTCCCCACCCCACGCCCCCCCCCCCCGCCCCGTTCCTCTTTGGCCCTACCCATCCCTCCCTCCCTCCTCTCCGCTCCAAACTGCAGCCTGGTGCTGGAGGCCTACCCGCCCGACAGCCCGGCCTCTCAATCTGGCTGGCTGCGGAAACCGAAACAAGAAATGGTAATCAGGTTCTGCCAGTAAATTCAGCATGTCCTGAGGGAATTCCGTTCTTCTGGGATTCTCCACCTCAAAGCTTTCCCTCACGTCCCGCTCCCTTTACAGCAAATTAAGAACTAGAGCGTAGTCACTGTTGTAATGTAGGAAACGTGGCAGCCAAATTGCGCACAGCAAGCTCCCACAAAAGCAATGTGACAATAACCAGATCATCTGCTTCAGGTGTTGATCAAGGTATGGATATTGCCCAGGACACCAGGGAGAACTCTTTGATGAAATGCCATAGGATCTTTTACAAACAGCCTGGGTTTAATGTCTCATCCGAAAGACTTAACAAACCCTATTTACTTAGTGTATTTTACACATTATAAGACAGAACATGGGCCCCTGTAAAATTTTCCACAAGCGATGTCACTGGTACCTAATTACAAGAGACACCGGTGGCTAAGCATTAATTACAGAGCTGACCCAGAAGACAGACAAGCACCCGGCCCCACACCTGTTACCTGCCTCCCACAACGGCAACAACACATTGGGCTCAGTTTTTTGCCCAAAGCTGATTTTTGGCTTATTGCCAAAGTTACTCCCGTTTTTCTTGGCCATGACTGCTCCAAAAATAAATGTGCCAAGTTTCCCCGTTCTATTTTTTTTAATTGGCGGCACGCAGCCTGTTCTGTAGCCTCGGGGGATGGAGCCTAATGTCTGCGCTGAAAAAACGATGTTGCCCCTTCTGCGCATGCGCGGAGAAAAAAAGGATGTTTTTGACGTGATTCCTGGGGGTGCGCATGCCCAGTACAACTCCCGGTCTGCAATCGGCCATTTTTAAAGAGCCAGTTGTGTGTGTGAGAACATGGAGTGCTGTGTGAGAACTTTAATTATCGTTGGAAAAATCAAAGCTGCAATACAAGCTGCAAACACAGTGCAAGGACCAAGAATTTCTTACAGGACGAAGTGGAGGCACTAGTTACTGTGATTGAGGGCAGATGGCACGAGCTGGACACCAGCAGAGGTCACATAAAAGTTCCACCCAAAGAAATGAAGAAACGCTGGAAGACTACTATGCAATGGTGACCACCCCGAGGTCTGGAGGCCAGTGCAAAAAGAAATGGCAGGACCTTGGTCATGTAATTAGTGTAAGTAATATTTTCATTTTTCACTGGAATTGCAATTGTAACTGTGACCATCTATGTCCCACCCAGCAGAAAGACAGCCTCTCTAAAAAGTTGTATTTTCATCTTTGCAGGGGAAGGAGGCCCACAACAAACGAGAAAGAACTCAAATTGGAGGAGGCCCGGAAAATCTGCACCCACTGACACCCTTGGAAGACAGGGTCGCTGCTTTGATGGTTCCTGCCTGGAGAAAAGCAACCACCACTGCACAAGCTGGGCCCACACTCGAGGGAGAGGGTAAGGCCTGCAAATTCCACAGTCTGGATTTGCTAAATGTTCAGTACTGCGCAGGCTAGCCATGCTTCGGTTCATGGGGATGTCTCCGTCAGCTACGCTTCGGTTGATACAATGCGCTAACATTCATCGTGGTCCTTCAAATCAGCCTGCTGCCTGCGCTGTGAGCCTACTCATGTCACCCACCCTGCCCCTCCTCTGCTGCTAACCATTTGTCTGTTCTGTTATATTTTGCAGAACTTGAGGCTAACTCTGACGATGCAGAAGAAGATTCACACGAGGATGAGCCTGAAGAGGAGAACATCTTCCAATCCCACCTTCCAGACCAAGAGCATGGGGGTGAGGGGGGGGGAGGATGAAGCCCTCACTGTTATACTCACTTTGGAGGAGGTTCAGGTGCTGCCCATTGAGGTGCCAGCCCCTTCCCTGAGTCGTGGTTTGAGTGTTGGTGGGACATTCCATGGTTTCCCACCGTCCCAGGCTGCAGGTCCCAGTGGGATGCAGTGAGGCACACCCAGGGTGAGGAGGGGAAGGAGAGCTCGACCACGCTCTCCTGAGGTGCAGGATCTAACAGATGTGGTTCAGATGATGGCAATGAGTGTGGAGAGCATTGACCTTACCCGATCACACCTTGACACCATCAGTGGGGTGGGTGATGAGGTATCGGGATTTTTGGGAGAAGTAACAACACTCTCTCCAAGAACTGGAACACTGTCCGGGAACGTGAGGGAGGGAATGTTGCAGGTAGTTGATGCGCTGGAAGTGAACATGAGGGAAGGAATGTTTCAGGTAGTTGAGACACTGTTAGGGCACATGAGGGAGGGAATGCCAGAGTTAGCTGCTGCAATAAGGGATCACGCCCAGACCCCACGTCCATTGACAGAATCAACTGCCACTCCCACTCCAATCCCCAGACCAGCCTCTGAAGAGGCCCAAGCCGGGCCTTCCACATTACCGGCTTGCCCCCCTCCGCACCCCCCACCACCACCCCCCCATCAAGAAGTGCGCATTACCCGAGATGTTCAAAAGAATAAGCTTGGTACCAACCCGAGAAACGCTGCGCCACTGCCTGCGGGCAGGGGTGGAGTCACAAACACCAAGCCCAGTGGGCGGTCTTCGAATAATGTTGAGGAGAGATGGATGCAGCCTTTCTTTGCTCCTGCTATAGTTGTTATTATTATTGTTGTAACTGTTCTCAAATTAAAAGTTTTTTGTAAGCTATGTAATTTACAAGTTTAAAGCTTGTAAGTGATCTGAAAGTTTTTAAGTGATCTTAGAGTTTGTAAGTGATCTTAAGTGAAAACTTTAAAGTTTGATACAAGAATATTTTTAATAAAGTTAAGTACAAACAAATGTTTGTTAAAGTTTTGAATAAAATATATTTTAAATTATAACTGAATCATTTCCATTATTTGTTTGATTATTAACACAACTTTTTGAAGTAAACAAGAATCATTTCCATTATTTTTTCCATTAACACAACACAATATTACGGAACAGGTCCAAACAGTAAACATGGTCCATATGGAATAGTTGCCGCTGAGCCTTCAGACAGCAAAGCGTTCATGGATGAGCTGCTGGCGCAAGGCTCGAACAATCCTTAAAGGAGCATGACGGCCCGCCCTCCTCCGCCGTCGTGCTCCAGGTTCAGGTAGTTGCATGGCTTCCTCGTCCTCATCCTCCTCCTCTTCTTCATCATCTACATCTTCCTCATCATCATCATCAGCCACTCTCACCTCAGGTGGGTCTTCTACTACCAGCTGCTGCTGCCTCATGATGGCTAACTTATGAAGCATGCAGCACACAACAGTGAACTGACCGACAGTCTCAGGGGAGTATAGCAAGTAGCCTCCAGAATGGTCCAGGCATCGAAAATTCTGTTTCAAGATGCCAATGGTCCTCTCTATTTTGCTGAGTGTCACAATGTGCAACATGTTGTATTCACGGTCAGCTTCCGTCCAGGTTACGCATAGGGGCATCATGAGCCAGGTGGCGAGGCTGTACCCTTTGTCTCCCACTAGCCAGCTCTGCCCTTCTAGCTGCTGCTGAAACATGGCAGATATAGCGCTCTCTCGTAGGATGAATACATCATGGGTGCTCCCAGGGCATCTTGCATCAACTGACATGATGCGATGCATGTTATCACACATGAGCTGCACATTAATGGAATGGAAGTCTTTTCTGTTCCTGTACATCTCGGAATCCTCCAAAGGTGCTCGCAAGGCAATGTGGGTATAATCAATGCAGCCCTGTGTCTTGAGGAAGCCAGCAATCCTGGAGAAGCCCACAACCCTGTCACGCATTGCCTAGGCGGTCATGGGGAACTTTATGTCGTCATTCCTCCAGGCATATAATGTAGCAGTCACCTGCCAAATGCAGATATGTGTTGCATGTTGAAAAATGGCATACACATCCCCAGTTGTAACTTAGACTGATCCAGATGCATAGAATGAAAGTGCAGCTGTAACCTTCACTTCAACTGTCAAAGCAGTCCTTCCAATGCTTCTAGGTTGCAGGTCTGCTTTTACTAACTCATAGATCTCAGTTACAACTTAATTGCGGCAACGCAGTCTTCTTACACAGTCTGCATCACTCAGATGCAGGTACGAACACCTGTCTCACTATACCCAATATGGGTAAGGCCTCCTTCCCATCACCCTACTGACTCTGAGGTTCCTCATGCGATGACGTTGAATCAATTGTCTCCTCCGCAGCACCAACATGCAAAAGGCTTGCACAAGGTATGGCATTGTCAGTATTGTTCCCATGCTTAAATTTTACCTTTGCAAGAAGCTCAAAATGGCAGGCAGGACAAGGTTCTTTGTTCTCACCCCCCACAAGATCTGTATGGATCACACCCAGGTCTGAGCATCCACAGTGATCGGAACCCCTCGGGCTACATTTGATGCATAGTGCAGGCTTTTGATGCCTTCCGATCACCTTCCACAGCCCCCCACCTCCCCCCTCCCACCCCCCTCCCACCCCCAGGCTTCTTTTGCAGCCGAGCACCAAGATCCTGTGTCCGGGCTCTGGACTGATTCTGCCGTCCGACGCTCCAGCCCTGTTTGCAGATGTTCGTTGGTGGCGTGTCAGTTGGAAAAAAAATGAAAACTTACAGAATTCCATCAAACTTCCATTTATTGCATTATAAGGTTAAAAAAAAATCTTTATTATGCATAGTTAAGTGTTGTTGACTCCCTCCAAAACTTTGCTGAAAAACAATGGCGTCTTTCTGCGCCGATTTCCCAATGCGCGCTGCTTTCTCTTAACTCACCAGAAGATTTTTCGGGAGTGGTCACATACGCCAACTCAGGAGAAATTTTTGGGGGGCAAACTTCCATAATTGACAAAAACTGGTGCAGACATCAGGTTACATCTATGACGCAAAAAAAAACCTTAAAAAATTGTAACTGACTAAGTTACTCTGGCACACATTCCGCCAAAAAAAAGTGGCGCGTGCCAAAAAAACGGCGCAAATCACTGGGGAAAGTTGAGCCCATTGTTTGCCCACATTAGCACAACTCACTCTGGTGCCAGTGACTCCAACATAGAGTCAAAAGGCCCTCATGTCTGGGCACCAATCACTGACTATCTCCTTAAGTGACTCTGGACCAATGATGAATTAAAGTTGTTTATTTGCATGAATGGATAATTGATTACACTTATTAATTGCTGATTTTATGAAAATAAAATGATCATTTAATAAGAGATTTGTTTGCAGGAATGTGAGTATTTACTGGGTCAAATTCATCAACTGATAACTAGTTATGTACAACCTGACTAAAACTGCATACAGTACAATAACCATTTAGGCATATGAACACCTCCCAAATACAGACAGCTGATGCTGGTACTCGAGGTGTCCGTAGTTCACAGGTTTCATTGTCCCATGTTGCAGGGGGCCATCAATTATTGCAGTTTACACCACCCAGAATTCTTTTGATTTGGAGCTTTCATTGTGAAAATAAAATATGATCAATTCTCCATTACATTCTCCATTGAACGATTAGCCTACGCAGTATTTCTGTTGCTCGGAAATTGCTGAGTGCTACTGTTTTGAAGTATTTTAACAATGCAAGGAAATCGAGTGTGGTTAGGAAAGTACATGTATAAATGGTGCATAATGACATTTGCAGTGTTCTGGGAAATTCTTTAGGGACTGCGCTATTGAGAATAATCAGGTTATTTGGAGCCAGGCACTGCTCAAATTTCACATTGTGATTGGACAGAAAGTCAAGAACTCCCCACTTGAAATCTGCTGCTGTATGTTCCTACAGGGCGAGGCTCGGGCTGGGAGCTTTCAATCGGACAATTCACCCTTTGATCTCCATTCAGCTTTTGCTCTAGGGTTCGCTTGTTTCCACCTTTACAGTCTGACACCATGGGCCACACAGAGGTTACAAGATGGAATCTGTCCGTGTCGGTGTTTATCCTCCACACGAGCAGTTGTCCCAATCTAAGGCTCGATCCACTGAGCAGATGGATCTCAGTACTGCAGGATTTCACATTTACTCATATGATCCAATGTCACGTAATCAAACCTCCAACCAGAGTTAGCTTGCCGACAGTTACAGCAGTGGTCTCAATCAACAACAACAACTTGTATTTATATAGCGCCTTTAACGTAGTGAAACATCCCCCTTCACAGGAGTATTGTGTGATAAAAATTTGACATCGAGCCGCATAAGTGGAAATTAGCGCAGGTGAGGTCAAAGAAATAGGTTTTAAGGAGGGACTTGAAGGTGGAAAGAGAGGTCGAGAGACGGAGAGGTTTAGGGAGGGAGTTCCAGAGTTTGGGGCCTAGGCACGGCCACCAATGGTTGAGTGATTATAATCAGGGATGCTCAAGAGGGCAGAATTAGAGGAGCGCAGACATCTCGGGGCGTTGTGGGGCTGGAGGGGATTACAGAGATAGGGAGGGGCGAGGGCCATGGAGGGATTTGAAAATAATCCTTGAAAGACCCCTTTCAAATGGATTAGTAATCACGGACTCCCCCCCCCCCCATTTACATTATACTTATAATTCTCATAATATGAAAGTGCTGCATGTAAAGAGTGTTTTAATAATGCTTTTAAGGACCTGCACTTTGTCTTCATTGTTGCCATAGCAACAAATGATGTCTAACGAATGTGTGTTGTTGGGAAAGGTAGCCACATTTCCATTGCATCTTTTACCAATTCTGGGTGCTGATTGGCAGAAGAACCAGAGGCGACATGGGAAAGCTTTTTTATTACACTGCAAGTTGTTGTGATATGCAATGTACTGCTTGCAAGGATGGGTGTAATGTATACAATAGTTGTAGAGCTGTTGAGTTGGGAGTGGCTTAGCCAATCACATGATGTTCACAAGACTCAATAAAACCACAGCCATTTGGGTTCGGGGGATCCACGATGAGGTAGGTGGCTGTGAGCCTGGTGGATAAATTGGTAATTTGTAGTTTGATAATTAAACCTTTGCTAATAAATCAACTAGTTCTTAATAGCAATGTGTTGCTATGAATTCTTAAGCAAAGAACCCATGAAGCAAATACATTACAATGGGGAAGCAGAGTCAGTGGTAACTTTCAATCGGGAATTGGATTAATATTTGAAGAGGAACTATTTTCAGAGCTGTGGGGAGTGGGAATAGTTGGATAGCTCGACCAAAGAGCCAGCACAGGCAAGATGGGCCACCTTCTGTGCCATAGCATTCTATGATAATGGAGGTACTTGTCATTCCTTCAGTCATGAAAGGTGCGTTATTAGAAAATGCATTGAGCACTGATATTTCCCATCGGTAATTTGGGTGGGAGGCCAGTGATAGTATCCAGGATAGTCGGGGCGGGGGGTGGCGGGGGACAGTGATAGTATCCAGGATAGTCATGGGGGGGCAGTGAATCCAGGGGGATAAGAACATACAGACATAATAAATATGAGTTCTTTGAGGATTTAACGAGCAGGGTAGATAAGGGGGAACCAGTGGATGTGGTGTATTTGGATTTCCAGAAGGTATTCGATAAGATGCCACATAAAAGGTGACTGCACAAGATAAAATTTCATGGGGTTGGGGGTAATATATTAGCATGGATAGAGGATTGGCTAACTAACAGAAAACAGAGAGTCGGGATAAATGGGTCATTTTCCGGTTGGCAAACAGTAACTGGTGGGGTGCCGCAGGGATCAGTGCTGGGTCCTCAACTATTTACAATCTATATTAATGATTTGGATAATGGGATCGAAATGTAATGTAGCCAAGTTTGCTGATGATACAAAGATAGGTGGGAAAGTAAATTGTGAGGAGGACACAAAAAATCTGCAGAGGGATATAGGCAGGCTAAGTGGGCAAAAATCTGGCAGATGGAGTATCATGTGGTAAAATGTGCAGTTATCCACTTTGGCAGTAAAAATAGAAAAGCAAATTACAATTTAAATAGAGAAAAATTGCAAATTGCTGCACTACCTGTGGGTCTTTGTGCATGGAACACAAAAAGTTAGTATGTAGGTACAGCAAGTAATCAGGAAAGCAAATGGAATGTTGGCCTTTATTGCAAGGGGGATAGAGTATAAGAGTTGAGAAGTCCTGCTACAACTGTACAGGATATTGGTGAAGCCACACTTAGGGTACTGCATGCAGTTTTGCTCTCCATATTTAAAGAAGGATATATTTGCATTGGAGGCTGTTCGGAGAAGGTTCACTCGGTTGATTTCGGAGATGAGGGGGTTGACTTATCAGGATAGGTTGAGTAGGTTGGGCCAAACACATTGGAGATCAGAAGAATGAGAGTGATCTTATTGAAACCTATAAGATAATGAGGTGGCTCGACAAGATGAATGCAGAGAGGATATTTCCACTCATAGGGGAAAGTAAAACTAGGGGGCATAGTCTCAGAATAAGGGGCCGTTCATTTAAAACTGAGATGAGGAGGAATTTCTTCTCTCAGAGGGTTACAAATCTGTGGAATTCTCTGCCCCAGAGAGCTGTTGAGGCTGGGTCTTTGAATATATTTAAGGCGAAGATGTAAAGATTTTTGAGCGATAAGGGAGTAAAGGGTTATGGGGAGCAGGCAGGGAAGTGGAGCTGAGTCCATGATCAGATCAGCCATGATCTTCTTGAATGGCGGAGCAGGCTCGAGGGGCCAAATGGCCTACTCCTGCTCCTAGTTCTTATGTTCTTATGTAGGAGCAGGAGTAGGCCATTCAGCCCCTCGAGCCTGCTCCACCATTCAATAAGATCATGGCTGATCTTCTACCTCAGCTCCACCTTCCCGCACCATCGCCATATCCCTTGATTCCCTTAGTATCCAAAAATCTATCGATCTCTGTCTTGAGATAGCTGGGGTCTGAAGTAATTGTATTAATGCGGCATCAGTTGAATATCTTACGATACTATTATTGTTTCCTCTTGCTTTGATTGACTTATCAAAGGAGTGTTAATGCAATTACAGTCTGTTTCAACAGAACAAACTCTGCTTTCTGCTTTTGGTTTTTTATATCAGCAAATTCTATGCTCTGTAGGTTGTTCTTTGTGAGAGCACTGTGGAGCAGTGTGTAGGCTGTTTGCTCATTATACCTATGTATAGGCAGGCGACATATTAGAGCTGTACCTAATCTTGTCACCTGTTAACCATCGAGAGTCGAATTACCTATTAGAGCTGTACCTAGACTGGTCATTTATTAAAGCTATGCATAAACTGGATAATGATTTGAACTCTGCATTGTCTGGTTTGTTATTGGAGCTGTGTACAGACTGGCTACCCTTGGAGCTGTGTGCACTCTGGCTATTTATAGCTGTACATCGGCTGGCTACTTATCACAACAGTGCACGCTCTGACTTCTTATTAGAACTGTGCACAGTCTGTGTCAGCCGTGGCTCAGTGGGTAGCACCGTCGCCTCTGAGTCAAAAGGTTGTGGGTTCAAGCGCAAAAAAAAAACCTAGGCTGATACTCCAGTGCAGTGCTGAGGGAGTGCTGCACTGTCGAAGGTGCCGTCTTTTGGAAGAGGCGTTAAACCAAGGCTGCCCTCTCAAGCGGATGTAAAAGATCCCATGGCACTATTTCAAAGAGCAGGGGAGTTATCCCCGGTGTCCTGGCCAATATTTATCCCTCAGTCAACATAACAAAAAAAAACAGATTATCTAGTCATTATCACATTGCTGTTTGTGGGAGCTTGCTGTGCGCAAATTGGCTGCCGCATTTCCCACATTACAACAGTGACGGCACTCCAAAAGTACTTCATTGGCTGTAAAGTGCTTTAAGACATCCGGTGATTGTGAAAGGCGCTATATAAAATCCAAGTCTTTCTTTCTTTAGTCTGACCACTTAAGTTATGCATTTACGACTGATTATTTGAACTGTGACCAATCTGGCTATTTATATTACATAGGATTACGGAGAATTTACAGCACAGAAACAGACCATCGGCCCAACTGGTTTATGCCGGTAATTATGCTCCAACGAGCCTTTTCGCACCCTACTTAATCTAACCCCATCAGCATAACCTACCATTCCTTTCTCCCGCATGTACGTATCTATCTTCCCCTTAAATGCATCTACGCTATTCACCTTAACCACTCCATGTGGTAGCGAGTTCCACATTCTCAGCTTCTCTGAGTAAAGAAGTTTCTTCTGAATTCCTTATTGGCTTCTTTAGTGACTGCCTTCTATTTATGACCCCTAATTTAGATGTGCATAGACTGACCACTTACTAGAACAGTGCATGTTCCGACTACTTATTCAAGCTGTGGTTCGTCTCAATACTTAGTAGAGCTACACACAGACTGACCTGAATTGTCCAACTGTGATTAACCATTTGGCCTCAGACCTCATTGCACTTGCACAGGAAGCTCCCACGGTGTAATCTGTCAGTGATTGGGAGCTCACTGTTTTTGGGGGCTGGATATTAGGCAGTGCCACCAGACTGTAAAGGCTCAGAGCACCCAGTTAGAGGGAAATACGATTTGGTGCCAAGTAGATAAGCGACACATTTCTGTGGATCAACTGTGCTATTGGTTCCCAGAACTTTGGGTTGTTTACACAAAGGAAGGCAGCCAAGTGGAAGGAATCTGCTTGCCTGCCATTGGCTGCCCTTCTCTAGTGTAAATTCACCCATAGAACCAATTCAGTGTCTGTGAAAGGTGGCACTGGCATAATTTTTCAAGTTTCTGTTCATCATGCACTTGGCTGAATTAAATGTTCCATTGAATTCCCACGAGCCAATTGGGAAATAACCCTCAATTTACAGCCCACTGGTACCTGAAGCCCAATCACTTAATGTCACTTACTGCTCGCTTCTCTCCTCATTTACTTTGCAGTTTGTGATCAGGCCTCCATCTCTGAGCAGCCTAATTTATGTGCAGTATATTCCCTGCTCCCATTCAGAATGCACTGTGATTATATATCTGTGTATATGCATAATGTAGAGGAATGTGAAGTGAAGGAAATCAGTATGATTTGCATGACAGAGGTCTTTGCTTGACATCAGCTTGATACCCAACAATACTTCAGAAGACCTGGGAAAATGTGCATCTCTGCTACTGCCAGAATAAGGTAATGATACCTTTTCTATTTCCAAGCGCAGCCGACATCGGGTGTGTTGATGGGGGAGAGGGAAGGCTTCTTTTCCCACGAGCGGGCCCACTGATATAGAGGGTCGACGCTCGCCCCAGCCCACGTAGCAATTCTCGAAGTTAGCAGACAGAGACGTTAGCAAAGTGTAACGATCTTTATTACAAACGTCCGGGAACATCCCTCATGACAGCCGCCTGCGAGTGGAGATGCTGTCCGAACAGCACAATCATACAATTTTTATACTTTTCAAAAACCCCTCTGTTCCCGGACAAGAGCTCCCTAGATTTATAATTGGACTACCTTATCAGTACTACTCCAGATTGACAGGCCATGATCACGTGACCATCTTAGACCGTTCCCAGAATGGTATCTCTAGGTTGGAATTTGTTATATATTTCCTTTGGTGCCATGAAGTCTATCTCGGGTCTCTTCGCAAGGTCTTATCAATGTCTGTTTAGGTTCTCACATCGTATCCTGTCGGAATATTATTGAATTGATAACTTCTGGAGCCTTGGTACAAGGCCGAAGAGAGGCCTTTTACCTCCTTATGGGTCGGTGCAGTAACCAGCACTTTAACCCTTGTCCCGCTGGTACTCCTAATGCCAAATTTCTCTTACAGGTGAAAAGAAAGAAAGAACTTGCATTTCTATAGCGCCTTTCATGACCTCAGGACGTCTCAAAGCGCTTTACAGCCAATGAAGTACTTTTGAAGTGTTGTCGCTGTTGTAATGTGGGAAACGCGGCAGCCAGTTTGAGCACACGCTCAGTGTGTGGGCAGGTACCTGCCGTGTCTATGTAACCAAAAACACGACGTTCTGGTGGGAACGACCATGTGCTAAAGTCAGGGGAATCTTGCACAGTGCACCGTTCCCACTGACAACCTGCACCATCAGTAAATTCCCCCTCCATATTGGCCGGTTCCTCAGCACTTGCAACTCCTGCTTAATGACAGTCCCAACACTGGTTGGTTGGGAGGCAATTGGCTGTGGAGGGACAGCAACTTTTTTAGTTGATGTGGTTAGGCAGAGGTCTTCCCTGTATCTTCTTTTCACAAAGACAGTGCTGACAGCACGGTCCACAGAACCAATTCAGCATCTGCTCAATTTATTATCCTTGCTCCGACATGAATAGTCCCAGGAACCTCCCTTTCTGGATTCTGAACTTAAAAAGCGTCTGCCCTCATGTTAAACAACACGGTGAAAAGATTATAACTTTATCCCCCATCCCAGTCCCTTCCAGCTCCAGGTAAAGAAAGACAGACTTGGATTTATACCAACCTTTCACAACCACCAAACATCTCAAAGCGCTTTACAGCCAGTAAAGTACTTTTGGAGCGTAGTCACTGTTGCAATGTGGGAAACGCGGCAGCCAATTTGCACACAGCAAGCTCCCACAAACAGCAACGTGATAATGACCTGATAATCTGTTTAGTTATGTTGATTGAGGGGTGAATATTGCCAAGGACACCGGGGAGAACTCCCCTGCTCTTCAACGAAATAGTGCCATGGGATCTTTTACATATACCCAAGAGAGCAGACAGAGTCTCGGTTTAACATCTGAAAGATGGCACATCCAACAATGCAGCACTCCCTCAGCACTGCACTGGAGTGTCAGCCTGGATTTCTGTGCTCAAGTCCCTGGAGTGGGACTGGAACCCAGAGGCGAGAGTGCTCCAACTGAGCCACAGCTGACACTGCAAATAACAGAGAGGGCTGTGACTATGAATAAAGGCTAGAATCCCCTATGCTCTCTTCACCTATTCTGGGAGAGGAAAGGATATTTTTTTTGGTGAAGGCGGGCAGTTGCTTCTGCACTCATTTGAGTTCATTATCTCACCAACTACCGCACTGTACCTCCTTAATGGTTTATTTAATACTCACCGAAGCTCGGGGTAACATTTCTTCACGGTAGTGCAAGATTAAAACGTGTGGATGCCAGCAAGTGGGGCTACCAACCACAAAGCATGAGCTCTGTTTCTAAAGCCTACCACTTTGCACTGTGTCAGCATTAATTTTGCATCTAAAGTACTGCGTCCAGTTCTGGGCACTGCACCGCAGGAAGGATATATTGGTCTTGGAGGGAGTGCAGTGCAGATTCACCAGAATGAAACCCGGTCTAAAGGGGTTAGATTATGGAAACAGGTTGCATAGACTAGGCTTGTGTTCCCTTGAATATAGAAGAGTAAGGAATGATCGAATTGAGGTGTTTAAGATGATCAAAGGGTTTGATCGGGTTGACAGAGCGAAACTATTTCCTCTGGTGGGGAGACCAGAACAAGGGGGCATAACCGTAAAATTAGAGCCAGGCCGTTCAGGGTAATGTCAGGAAGAACTTCTTCACACAAAGGGTCGCGGAAATCTGGAACTCTCTCCCCCAAAAAGCTGTTGAGGCTGGGGGTCAGTTGAAAATATAAAAACTGAGATTGAGAGATTTTTGTTAGGCCAGAGTATTAATGGTTATGGAACCAAGGCAAGATCAGCCATGATCTAATTGAATGACGGCTCAGATTCGAGGGGCTGAATGGCCTCCCCCTGTTCTTATGGGCTCAATTTTGGCCACTAGAGATTTCTGGCGTACTTACCACAGGTGCGGCAGTTTTCCACGCATGGAAGTGGCCAAAGATCTTCGGGCCGATTTTGGCCGCTGTCCCGGATCCTCTCGCTGCTGGCGTGGCGACTGGCTCTGTGGTCGGAGCCAGCGTCCTGCACTGGAAACAGTGTTGGGACGCTGGACATGCGCAGTAGGATCGGGATTGCCGTGATCGCACATGCGCAGTAGAATCAGGCTGCCGTTCGTGGAGAAGTTAGGAAAATCAATAAGCACAACAATCGCTGCACACCTCCTCCAGACAGAATCAAAAATCAACATTGCAGCTTATTGTTTATCAGATCCAGCTGGTCTTTTTTGTATTAGAGAATTGAGTTGTCCCCCCCTTCAGCCTCCCAATACTTTACCGCGTTTCTGCCGAGCCCAGCCAGCCCAGCCCAGCCTCACCGCCCCCCCTCCCACCTCCTTCTCTTCAGCCTCTCGATGCATCTTTGCAGGCCGCCCCTTTCCCAGGCTGAATGGCCTCCCGTACAGGCCGGTCTGCTGCCTTCCTAGACCGAGTTGAATTCAAGGTAAGATTGACTACAATTATTTATTTGTTCAATTGTTTACCAGAGTTGTTTATTTTTATTGAGTTATTTCAACTTTTATTTGAAATGTTTGGTGCTTGGGTGCAGGTCCTTACTTACTTACCTGCGCCGATTTTTTCACTGCCCGCAAAGTTTTTCAGAGCTGGCCACATACGCTGACCTAAGTGGATTTGGAGTATCTTTTAGCTGGCCAGAATTGCCTAAATGGCCAAAACTGATGTAAGTGTCTGGGAATGCCCCCTTTTGAAAAAAAAAACCTGAACTAAAAAAAAATCATACCTAACTGAGTTACTCTGGAGCAAGTTGATTGGGGAAAATGGTGTTTCTTAACTTACGCCAGAAAAACCAACTTACTTCAAAAAAATTGGAGCAAGCCATGGCCAGAATTGAGCCCTATGTGCACTGATTTATTGCCTCCACTCACTCTGCTGCTCAAGTATTTTGTCCACTTCGTCGTGTTCTACGAGCTTCTTTAGTGCCCACTACCATTGGCTTTTGGGCTGTTCCAGCAACCCTTCTCTGAACCGGTCAGTGTTATGGGCTACTGCAGTGGTCACCTGCTCCCCACCCTACAGTCTCACCCCACCCCCCACCCCTACTACGGAGCAGCACAGGAGCAACAGAGGTAAGAAAAAAAGGGAAGGGATTTATGAGAGAGATTGAAAAGCAAGAAAGAGAGAGAAGCAAAAGAGCGGCAGAAATGATACAGACAAAATAAACAAGGAAAAGGAAAGAGAGTAAGCCAGAAAATTACAGAAAGTGAACCAAAACACAGGCTGAAAGAAAAGAGAGAGAGAAAGAGAAAGGATGAAAGAGACACAAGGGAAGGTGGCGAGAGAAAGAAAGAGAGACTTGCATTTATATAGCGCCTTTCACGTCCACCAAGCATCTCAAAGCGCTTTACAGCCAATGAAGCACTTTTGGAGTGTAGTCACTGTTGTAATGTGGGAAATGTGGCAGCCAATTTGCACACAGCAAGCTCCCACAAACATCAATGTGATAATGGCCAGATCATGTGTTTTTTGTTATGTTGATTGAGGGGTCAATGTTGCCGAGGACACCGGGGATAACACCCCTGCTCTTCTTCAAAATAGTGCCATGGGACCTTTCACATACACTTGAGAGGGCAGATGGGCCTCGGATTAATTGAAAGACGGCACTGCCCTCTGGCAGTGCAGCACTCTCTCAGCACCGCACTGGAGTGTCAGGCTAGATTTTTGTGCTGAACCCACAACCTTGTGGCCCAGAGGCAAGAGTGCTACCCACTGAGCCACAGCTGACACACAAAAGGACAAACAGTCAAGGGAAAAGGAAAGAGGGTAAACCAGAAAATAATAGAAAGTGAACCAAAAGAACAGGCGGAAGGAAAAAGAGAGAGAACGAAGGGGAAGAAGCAGCTGAGAGAACAGAGGGGCAGTGATAGATAATTCAAGCTCTGCAGCCCGGCTGCAGTTTTGAAAAAACTCAGACCACATTGCATTAAGTCATCAATCAATTTGACATTTTAGGACCTTTGGGTAGCGAGCCAATTAAAGGTTAACAAACTATCAATTGAGCCATTAAGGTCAAAGAAGGTGAGTTCTTTTCTGTAAATTGAACCAGGTATAAGTACAGCCATTTTGGCCATGTGGTCTCAGAAGGACAAAGGCCTGGCTTAAAGCCAAGAGCTTGTTGCTGCTGCCAGAATAAAATTAAATTAAAACTACAACCGGAGTTCGTATTTCATTAGAAATTAAGAAATCTAACAATTTTGGCGTCACGAACACGATCGCTGAGGGAAGAAACTGAATTTTGGACATCGGACCTACATACTGAGGTAAAGACTCCTCTTTATAAAAGTCCTTCGATCAAAAGTCTAAATTCGCCTCTCCTTCTACGCGATTCTGAAAGCCTCCGGTTTGCGAACCCTCCGGTTGGTAGCTGGCTCGAGGTCCCATAGCCGTCTAACTTCGGCGGTGTGTTAGTTAATTAATCACCGACCTACTGATCGGCTGGAAAGCCTACGACTTGAGACCCCAGTAAAGAAATCAGTATTATGGCAGCAGGAGATAAGAGCAAAGAATTGCCTACAACTGTTAAAGGCGGGCGGGCACCACCTGAGGTTTCGATAAATGAAATCCTCCAACACTTGAAAGAATACATAGAGCAACAATTCAACTTATCTAAAACCTGTATTAAGATCGAACAAAAATACGGTACCTCCAAAGGACAATGGTCCTTGGACGAGATTAAAAGGGTCTGGGGAAAAACGACACGTATGAAAAATAAAGAGCGAACTAGATGGTCCCAAGCCATTATGGGACAGATCCAAAAGCGGATTGAAATTATAATGCGTTCCCAACATGATCAAGAACTGACCAGTACAAAGGACCAATTGTAAGCTGTTTGTGAACAGCTTCGACAGACAAGACTTGAACTTGAAAAATTGGAAGCGGAAGTTAAAGATCTTAAAGGTGAAATTAAAGAATGGAAAAAATCATTAGGTCAAGAAACAGTAATAGGAAAAGGAAAATGTATCGGTCAATTCCCAGGGTACCCATGTTTGGATAAATTAAAAGCGCAAACCCGAAGACACGACCGAGGAATAGATACGTATTCTGAATCCTCCAATGATATACGGGGTCGGAGGATGAAGAATTAGGGGTGCACTTTGCCCCATTTAAAAAAAGACGAGTTGTAGTCAAATCAGAAGAGACTGCGGATGAGGGCGGATCCAAAAAAACGAGGAAAAGGGTGTATGCAGAATATTTAGTTCATGATCCGGCAGACCCAGAGAAAATTGATAAATGGTCCAAGGAGTTGCCCAATCCAAAGAAAGGGGGAGTGAAAACGTGGGAACAATTGGACCGCTTAAGAAATATATATCAACTTCATCCCTGGGACGGATTGCAAATTTTGACCATAATGGTGCCAAAAACACAGGGAAGAAAATTGCACGACAAGGTAGAAGAAGCTTTGGGGCAGGATGAGCAAGAATTAAACGCAGGGTGGGAGGCGATTAAACACTGGCTGCAAGCCTTCAGTCCAGCTAAGACAGACTGGGGAAAAATTGCAGCCTGCCAACAGAAAGGAACAGAGGAGGTCCTGGAGTATGACGAGCGGTTTAGATGCACGTGGCTAGAACATTCGGGTATGAATAATACGGATGAGGAAATGGATGAACAAGTGTTTGGACCCCTGAAAGCAGCTTTCGTGGCAGGTCTAAAGCCAGAACTGTCCAAAAGGCTTAAGGTAGTGTTACCAGACTGGGAAGGGAGAGGAACTACCTTTGCAGCATTGGTGGATCGATGCAACCAATTAGGCCGGGATATGGGAGCTAAAGTCCGAGCTGTACAGGCTATGGGATGGAAATCAGGATTCCGATAAACAGTTATTAGGAAAATTACCCGGAAAATGTCATTATTGTGTGAAAGAAGGTCACTGGGCCAAGACGTGCAGGGCAAAACAGCAAGGTCGTGGCTGGGGAAGAGGACGCAGCCAGGGATACAATTCAGCCAACAAACCAGGCTTGTCACAAGATACCGACCTCATAGAAGCATTTAAGCGACTGACAATACAACACAGAAGGAGTTACTTGGGATCGCAAAAAACGATTACAGGCCACCCTGGCCCCTCTCCTCACACTAATACAACAAAGGGGAGATGGGATACATATAACTGTGAGGGTGCGCGATAAGGATGTGGACTGTCTTTTAGACACAGGGGCGGAATTAACATGCTTACCCCTACAATATGGAGACTTTTTGCCATTGTATGGTAGGGCACGTACAGCCTATGGAGTTGGGGGCCATAAAATGGAAATTAAAAGGACAACTCCAGTACTTATAGGGCTAGGTCCACATGAACTAACCACGCTGGTCTGGATAGGCCCAGTAGATCAACCCCTTTTGGGAATGGACGTTCTAATCCAAGTAGATTCATCGTTGCATTTCGAGGATGGTCGGGTGACATGCTCAATTAGAACTTTGAAGAAAGAAGAATTGAAGGAACACCTGATATGGGCTAAAGATAAGAACGATTGTGGCCTACTCCAGATGGAGCCTGCGTCATTTACCGGGACCAAGCCTCCATGCACTAAATAGTATCCCATCAGTCCAACTGCCATCGCGGGAATCTTACCGGTTATTCAGCAATTGGAGAAACAAGGGGTGCTTATTAAAACGCATAGCTCCTCCAATAGCCCCGTGTGGCCGGTACAGAAATCTAATGAGACTTGCCGTTTGACTGTCGATTATAGGAAAGCTAACCAGTGTAATGATCAAAAAGCTCCTTTGGTCGCAGATCCCTCCACCATTTTTAATGCTCACAAACTGGAACATAAATATTTCTCGGTTATAGATATGGCCAACGGATTTTGGTCGGTGCCTCTGGCACCGGAGGTTCGACAGTGGTTTGCTTTCACGGTCCAAGGACAACAGTATACTTGGACTCGGTTACCGCAGGGTTTCCACAACAGCCCTACGGTATTCCACATGGCTTTACAAAGCCATTTGCGAGAATTACCTCCCCTGTCATCCACAGTCATCCAATATGTAGACGATATCCTGCCAGCTTCAAACACGGAAGAACAGCATGAACAAGATTTACGAGCTTTGCTGGACCACCTTTGGCTGAAAGGACACAAAGCCAGCATCGACAAAGTACAAATATCCCAAGAAGAGGTTGTATACCTGGGACAAAAGATTTCACAAGGAAAGAGAAAACTTACCCAGGATAGAACTGCAGCCATTCGGGCTGCTAATAAACCCAGCACTATTCAGAAACTAAGGTCTTTTTTGGGATTGTGTAACTTCAACAGAAATTGGATTGTCTCCTTCACACAGCTTGCTCAGCCATTGAATTATATTTTAAAGGGGAAACGTGCCTCTAAAGAAGCCATCACCCTCACTAAGGAACAGCAAGAGGCCTGCCTGAGTTTGAAAAAGGCTTTGTGTTCGGCACCGGCTCTGGGAATCCCCGACAGTGGTAAGCCATTTACCCTGTTTGTCCATGAGAAAGAAGGATACATGACAGCTATACTGACACAAGAACATGGGGATCGACAAAGACCTATTGGCTATTATTCGGCAAAACTGGATGCGGTAGCCCTCGGATGGGGAAGTTGCCTAAGGGCCATGGAAGCTACATATCAAGCGGTAATGATCACTGCGGGTCTAGTCCTCGACCAAAAGCTGATTGTCAAGTATCCCCACACCGTACATGCTTTGCTGTCTATGAATAGAATGTCTCAGGTGACAGCAGCTAGATGGACCCGCTGGACAGCAGTTTTGGAAGCTCCTAATCTCCATATCGTCCGGGCCAGCCCAGTTAATCCCGCAACTATGCTCCCAATGTCAGAATCGAGGGAACAAGAGGGGGGAGAATGTGAAGAGTATGACTGCGTGGAGATTTTAAAAGAAACAGAAGAAGCAGCCTTAGCAGCAGAGGAGCCTCTGCACAACCCAGACCTCATCCTGTTTACAGATGGTTCCTCCTTTGTTGACAATGGTACCAGAAAAGCAGGATGGGCAGTTACAACCTTATATGAGGTAGTGGCAAAAGGATGTTTACCCTCAGGAACATCAGCACAACAGGCCGAGTTACGGGCCCTGTCAGAAGCATGTCGAATAGCAGAAGAACAGACAACTAATGTCTACATAGATTCGCGTTATGCTTTTGGAGTCGCTCACGACTTTGGTATGTTATGGCAGAAAAGAGGATTCCTCACTGCTGCTGGTACACCTATCCGCAATGGAAAAGAAGTCCGAGACTTACTAGAGGCCATACAATTACCTCAGGAAGTGTCCATCCTGAAGTGTAAGACCCATACCAAGGAAAATACCACAGAAGCAAAGGGAAATGCCCTAGCCGACCAGGCAGCTAAAGATGCCGCCTCACAGGGCGCTCCCCCAGAAGAATCAACACAGATGTGCAGATTGAAAGCACTCAGGACTCTGACATGAGACTTTCAAACAATGCAAGGCGAGTGCTCCCGAGAGGAAAAATGGACATGGATCGAGGCAGGAATTAAGCTATGCGAAGATGGTGTCTGGAGACAAAGAGTTACCGACAAGCCAGTCGCGCCACAAGCGCTTATGCCTTTTTTAGCCCAACAGATCCACTCGTGGGGACACTTGGCCTCACAACAGATGACGGCACGGTTCCAGAAAAGCTGGTGGGGTCGGGGATTTAAAAAACATGCCCAGCTGGTAGTAGACCGCTGTGTGGTCTGCCAAAAAAATAATTCTGGACCCATCACGGTAATGCCCCAACTGAGGCCCCCTGCCCCTGTCGGACCATTCCAGCATCTGCAGGTTGATTATATATCTCTTCCTTAATGCCAAAGATACACTAACATTCTTGTCATGGTCGACAGATTCTCTAAATGGGTAGAAGCTGTCCCAACTAAAAGAGCCACAGCCAATCACACTGCAAAGGTCTTGTGTAAGGATTACATTACCCGATGGGGAGTCCCGAGTAGCATTGACTTACATCAGAAACACACTTCACAGGTGCTGTCTGCCAAGAAGTCTGTAGGTTACTGAACATTACGTGGGATTTACACTGTCCTTATCATCCACAATCATCAGGACAAGTAGAACGAATGAATCGAACTCTGAAACAACAGCTTGCCAAATATCACCAAGAAGGAACACCATGGCCCCAGGCACTACCAATAGTGCTATGTAGCATTAGGGCAACTCTGAACAGAACTACAGGTCTAAGCCCATTTGAAATTATAACAGGAAGACCCATGTCGCTGCCAGGAATTATCGATTTAAGGAAAGCTGATGTTCACTTAATGAGTGACACTTTGTTATCATACTGTCAGAACCTAACCAATGCTATTAGTTCTGTTTCCCGACAGGTATCGGCAGCTTGGGGTAATCCACCCGAAGGAGGACACGACATCATCCCGGAAGTCTGGGTGTATGTGAAAAAGTTGCATAAAGAACCTTTGGGTGCCAAGTGGGAGGGACCTTATCAAGTGTTTTTGACCACCCAGGCAGCTGTTAAAGTCCAAGGAAAGAAAGTCTGGATCCATGCTTCACACGTTAAACGAGCACCCGTAACTGAAGCTGAAATCTAATAAGGACAATTACTTTTTGCGAAAATGTATAAATTTACTGTATTATTGATTGTAGGTATTCTAGGCATAGGCCTACTTCTTCCTCGCCGACACTCTGCACCAAAGGGAAATAGTAGGGTACCAAGGGAATTACATGTAAATACTTTTTTATATATGTCATACATTTATGCCAAACAAGGTAATATTTCTAGTTTTTGGGTATGTGCACATATTCTTATTCACTCAAAGGGAGGGATTCCCTTGGGGCTAGTTCCCTTGAATATCTTGGAAATGGCTGAGTGGATAATTAATCAAAACAAAACAGGCAATGCGTTTCAGGATACGGAAAACTGGGCATGTAAATGGAAGTCAGTAGGTTACAATCTGACTACTTTTGAAGGGGGATACCAACCGTGCTACAATAATTCTAATAATTTTTTGTTATCACTAATACAACGGGAATAGGAAGACCGGGGGAATTGGTCTGTCTGATTAGAAACATCAAAGGAGGCCAAAATATGGGGTATAGTAACTGCTCCCGGAATTATAATATAATGAAGCCACGGAACCGTCCAAACTGGGCCGATGTGGGAATTTTTAACGCAACAGACTGGCAAGGGAATCCATTAACATGGCATCCGTTGTGGAACGGGTAGCCAATGATACCTCAGAGGCCCTAGTTAAAATCCGCACAGTAACCCTACAGAATAGACTGGCCCTTGATTACATCCTGGCTGAAAAGGGAGGTACTTGCGCCCTACTCGGAACTGAGTGTTGCACATATATCCCAGATAGCTCCGAAGAAATTACCCACTTAGCTGAGCAGATCCAAAAGGAGGTAGAAAAACTTAAGCAACCCCCATCATTCACTTTGTGGAGCGGAGCCACTGAATGGCTAGGTTCAATAGGAACTTCATTGGTGGAAGGTTTAATTCTATTCATTGTAATTATTTTACTTTTATATTGTTTGTTTATGTTGATTAAATGTTGTTGCGACCAGGCGGCTGTAGCTGCTGTCCCGCAGGTGAGATACCTTGCAGGTCCCAGCAGACTGTCTGTACGTGGCACAGGGGTATGTTATGCTTAAGGGAAGGTTGTTTACTGGTTGAATTAAGATATTTATTTGGATTAAATTGGAATAAGGTTAATTAACCTACTAAAACCAGACTTCCATTGTGATTGGTGTAAATTTGTGTGGAAGCTACTAGTCCGGACATGTGGCGAAACACATCAACAAATTTTAGAAGGAAACTTTATTAACATGTATGAAATTATTTTGTAGAATGTTTAACCAGTGATACCTGATGTTTTATGATTCAGTTTGTGAAAGACTCAAAGGGGGGATTGATAGAGAATTCAAGCTCTGCAGCCTGGCTGCAGTTTTGAAAAAACACAGACCACATTGCATTAAGTCATCAATCAACTTGACATTTTAGGACCTTTGGGTAGTGAGCCAATTTAAGGTTAACAGACTATCAATTGAGCCAATAAGGTCAAAGAAGGCGAGTTCTTTTCTGTAAATTGAATCAGGTATAAGTACAGCCAATTTGGCCATGTGGTCTCAGAAGGACAAAGGCCTGGCTTAAAGCCAAGAGCTTGTTGCTGTTGCCAGAATAAAATTAAATTAAAACGACAACCAGAGTTCGTATTTCATTGGAAATTAAGAGATCTAACAGGCAGGAAGAGAGAAGGGGGAGAGAGAGAGAAACAAGGGAAAAGAGAGTAGTGGAGAAAGAGATGTGAGAGAAACCGAAGGGAATGCACTGAGAAAGAAAGTGAGACTTACTAATATCAACATCCTTAGAGGGCTTGAGAGATTATTTTGGTAAAAAGAGGTAAATGTTTGTAAACCTGCTGAATCAGACTGTTTAAGATTTATTGTCAAGGTTGGAGTTGGCTGGGTGAGCTGTGAGAAAATATGTGTTTAAAAATATAAAAGTAAAATACGGTTTGGCTTCAGGGCTTCAAGATTTTGCTCTTGTTTCCACCCTTGAGCTGTGTCATACTCACATCTTCAAAGGGATTTACATATAAGCTCATTGTAACACAACAGTAGGATATATGGTCAGTAACTGACCCCAAGAGGGGCTGTATGTGTTGGTGTAGCAGGTAGCACAGATCAGAATCCTGCTCCATGTTGGTCCAGAGCCTGTGAATTAAAAGCTATGATGGTAGATAAACAATGGCAAACATTTAAAGAATTAATTCATAATACGTTACAAATATACATTCCCTTAAGGAATAAAAAAAAACATGGAATTAGTAGTCCCGTTGTGGCTAACAAGAGAAGTTAAAGGTAGTATTCGATTAAGAAGCTTATAATGTTGCCAAAAAGAGTAGTATGCTTGAGGATTGAGGATTATAACATTCAGCAAAGGATGACCAAGAATTGATAAAGAAAGGGAAATAGAATATGAGAATAAATTAGCAAGAGATAAAAACGAGAAAGTAAGCTTTGAGGAGGACCCAAGGTGGCTGCAAAGGGTTATAAACAGGTTAAGTGTGTGGGCAAGAACATGGCAGTTGGAATATAAAATGGAGAAATCGGGCTAAAAATTGGATATAGCCATGAAACAGGCAGTGTTAAGGCCCAAAGATGTTAAGCTGCCTCAGGTCAAAATGGTTTATGTAGCACGCAAAATTCATGTTCAGTCCTCATTAACATTATGTTCTTAATCTCAGCACTAATACTGCTGCTCATTGGCTTACTGCTCAACTAGTGAGCCAATATCGGGTCCAGTCTAATTCCTGGTCATGTTTGGCACAGGCTTTATTCAGTACTTAAAGGGGAGGAGCATTGATGCTACAGCACCTCATCATCAATCCAGTTCCAACTTCACCTGGAAGCAGACAGCTGAGCCTCAGCACCGGGAGAGAGCACGAAGATTCTCAACGTGGCTTTTGAGGCACTAGTGCTGGCCGTGAAGAGGAGGCGAGCTGTTCTCTTCCTCATCATCATCATAGGCAGTCCCTCGGAATCGAGGAAAGCTTGCTTCCACTCCTAGAATGAGTCCTTAGGTGGCTGAACAGTCCGATATGAGAGCCACAAACTCTGTCGCAGGTGGGAAGGGGTGGATGGGACTGGTTTGCCGCACGCTCTTTCCGTTGCCTGCGCTTGATTTCTGCATGCTCTTGGCGATGAGACTCGAGGTGCTCAGTGTCCTCCCGGATGCACTTCCTCCACTTAAGGCAGTCTAAGGCCAGGGACTCCCAGGTGTCAGTGGGGATGTTGCACTTTATCAGGGAGGCTTTGAGGGTTTCCTTGTAATGCTTCCTCTGCCCACCTTTGGCTCATTTGCCGTGAAGGAGTCCGGAGTAGAGCGCTTGCTTTGGGAGTCCCGTGTCTGGCATGCGAACGATGTAGTCCGCCCAGCGAGCACACTGGCAGGAGGCCATCGTCCCGTACAGCTTGAAGGCTCTGGCCAGTGATAGCCGTCTATGTCACAGCCAGTACTGTGGTGTCAAGGTCGCCCATCCAGTGCCGCAAAAGTTTTAGGGCTTGATTTTTGGCTTTGATGATTTCGGGGCGGTAATGGCGGCGGGGCGGTAAAGTTAGCGCCCGGGAACAGTTTGAGCCTCAGACAGTAACATTGGTCAGCTGGGCCCTGAGTGTGGGGCGCAGTGCGAAGGGAAGCGTTGTACACCTCTCTTGGGGCGTTAGCATGGGAAACTCCCGAGTTAAAGAGCCAGGCCAGGAGTGCTCTGAGAGACGACTGTGGTGAGCGGGGGGAACTGAAAAAGCCACTAAAGCATTCCCAAAACATTGCCCACGGCACCACAACACAAATCGCAAAAAAAATTAAAAGAACAAACAATCGCACTTAACTGAGGAGTCCATTACTTACCTCTCCGCTGTCAGTATCGTTGGACCGCCCTGATTTCCCAAACGGTCACTGCAGGGCGCGCAGCGGGGTGTACGGGTCGGGCAAGAGTCAAAACTCGCGCCGGTGTCGCAACCAGGGGTAGAAGATCAGCCATGATCTCATTTGATCTCATTGAATGGCAGAGCAGGCTCGAAGGGCCGAATGGCCTACTCCTGCTATTCTTACGTTCTTATGTAACATTTCCTCATTATCATTGCCAGGTAGTCTGTCGGGCCTGGCAAATGGCACGCGCAGGCATCCATCTCTGTGGGCCGCCGATCTCCTTATTATGCCTTCTTTCATCTTGTACCACTGTGTCCCTCCAATTCTCACTGATTGCGCTGTCTCAATTTCCATCTCCCCTCCATTGGCGGCCATGTCTTCAGTTGCCTTGGCTCTAAGCTCTAGAATCCCCTGTTCCGCCTCTCTCTCCTCCTTTACGATGCCCCTTAAAACCTACCTCATTGACAAAGCTCTTGGTCACCATTTCCTAATATCTCCTTATGTGGCTCAGTGTCAAATTTTGTCTGATCACACTTTTGTGAATCGCCTTGGGTCGCTTCAGCATGTTTAACGCACTATATAAATATAAGTTGTTGTTAAATTCTGCAAAACCTTCCTCATAATTAATTTTAGTTCGATCTACCAATCGCTGCAACACTCTTAGATACCTTGGCAATCCTTAAGCTCCCAAGAAAATTGATACTGTAGGAGCTCCTTTCATGTCCTGTCTTTCTAATTCTTCCTAACACGGCTGATGTCTTCTAAATACTTCAATTACAGTCAGATTTCTGGTGAATTAGTAGTTAATATATAGCTATTCTAAGTTCCACATAAATATTACTTACTGTGAGGAGAAAGATGAAATAAACTCACTGGGGAAAAAAATGAAATTATTTTTCATAAAAATGCCAACAAATATTAGTGCTAACGTGCGGCAAAACTGAAAATATAAAAGAGTTGGAAAAACCTTGGGTCCTTTAATAGCGCTATTGCTCATAGAAATACCCTTAAGCCCACTCGAAATGGGAAAAGGGTGCACCCAGTGCAATCCTGGTCTAAGGATACAGAACAATGGCTGGGGCTCCTTTTGGGAGAGACCACTTTAGTCTGAAACTTCCATCTGGTACTTCTACAACCTAAGTGGATCTTGGCCGATCCCCCAGTGCCATCTCTTCTCCTGTGCCACTGGCTACAGGCACTATGATCTCATAGTAAAGGATCCACTAGGAAAGAGTAATCATAGCATGGATGAATTTCAAATTCAGTTGGAGGGTGAGAAAGTTGGATCTCAAACCAGTGAAATAAAGGTGATTACAAAAGTATGAAGACATAGTTGGCTAAAGTGGACTGGGAAAATAGATTAAAGTGTAAGATAAGCAGTGGCAGAAACTTCAGGAGATATTTCATAACTCTTAACAAAAATATATTCCAGTGAGAAGGAAAGACTAAGAGAAGGGAGAACCATCCGTGGCTAACTAAGGAAGTAAAGGATGGTATCAAATTTGAAAACAATGGCATACAAAGTGACAAGATTAGTGGGAGACCAGAGGATTGGGAAATTTTTAAAAACCAACAAAGGACAACTAAAAAAATGATAAAGAGAGGGAAGATAGAGTATGACCATAAATTAGCAAGAAATATAAAAATGGACAGTAAGAGCTTCTCCTGGTATATAAAAAGGAAGCGAGTAGCTAAAATAAACGTTGGTCCCTTAGAGGATGAGACTGGGGAATTAATAATGGGTAACAGGTTAATGGCGGAGACTTTGAACAAATATTTTGTATTGGTTTTCACAGAAGAAGACACTAATAACATCCCAATAATAGATAATCAAGGGGCTATAGGGAGGAAGGAATTAAAACCACCACTATCACAAAAGAAATAGTACTCGGTAAAATAATGGAACTCAAGGTGGGTAAGTCCCCTGGACCTGATGGCCTGCATCCTTGGGTCTTAAAAGAAGTGGCTGCAGAGATAGTGGATGCATTGCATGTAATCTACCAAAATTCCCAGGATTCTGGAAATGTCCCAGTGGATTGGAAAACCGCAAATGTAACGCCCCTATTTAAAAAAGGAGGCAAACAGAAAGCTGGAAACTATAGCCCAGTTAGCCTAACATCTGTCGTTAGGAAAATGCTGCGGTCCATTATTAAGGAAGTAGTAGCAGGACATTTGGAAAAGCATAATACAGTCAAGCAGAGTCAGCATGGTTTTATGTTTGACAAATTTGCTGGAGTTCTTTGAGGATGTAACGAACAGGGTGGATAAGTGGGAACCAGTGCATGTGGTCTATTTGGACTTCCAGAAGGCATTCGATAAGATGCATAAGATAAGAGCTCACAAGGTTGCAGGTAATATATTAGCATGGATAGAGGATTGGGTAACTAACAGAAAACAGAGAATCGCGACAAATGGGTCATTTTTAGGTCGGCAAACTGTAACTCGTGGGGTGCCACGGGGATTGGTGCTGGGGCCCCAACTATTTACAATCTATATTTATGAATTGGATGAAGGGACTGAGTAGTGTAGCTGTCATGAATGTACATTATGTTTGTAGCCACCAGATAGCGTCTTTGTTGGAGCTGCTCAGGTATAAAAGGCCAGCCATTTTGAGAGTCAGGCACTTTGGGCCGTAATAAAGCAGAAGCAAGGCTGCACCTTGCTTAGTTAAACAGTACTCAGTTTGTATCTTTATTGCAGACATAACAGTAGCCAAGTTTGCTGATGATACAAAGATGGGTGGGAAAGCAAGTTGTGAGGTGGACACAAAAAATCTGCAAAGGGATATAGGCAGGTTAAGTGAGTGGGCAAATGTGTGACAGATGGAGTATAATGTGGGAAAGTGTAAAGATATCCATTTTGTCAGGAAAAATAAAAAAATTAAATTATTATTTAAATGGAGAGAAATTACAAAATGCTGCACTAAAGAGGGAGCTGAGAGTCCTTGTGCATGAAACACAAAACATTAGTATGCAGGTACAGCAAGTAATCATAAGAACGTAAGAACATAACAACAGGAGCAGTAGGCCATTTGGCATCGAGCCTGCTCCGCCATTTAATAAGATCATGGCTGATCTGATCATGGACTCAGCTCCACTTCCCTAACCGCTCCCCATAACCCTTTACTCCCTTATCGTTCAAAAATCTGTATCTCTGCCTTAAATATATTCAATGACCCAGCCTCCACAGCTCTCTGGGGCAGACAATTCCATAGATTTACAACCCTCTGAGAGAAGAAATTCTTCTCATCTCAGTTTTAATTTGGCAGCTCCTTATTCTGAGATTCGGAGCGAGAACCTCCACTTTTTTTGCATGCTTAATGCCCACTTAACGCCCATTTTACCGCTGAAATGACGTATAACGCCCATATATCGCCCATTTTGCCACAAAATGGAAACTGACGGGCATTTTTAGGAGTCTTATCGCTGAGCGTTACTTTCCCCATGTGCTTAACGGCGGGAAAAAATATTACCGCCCGCCCACTTTTTGGGGCAGAATCAGCAGAATGGGCGAAATCAACTCCCATAATATCTCCCAGCGTTACTTTCCGCACGGAATTAAAGTGGAGATTCAATAATACCGCCCGCTCACTGCTTTTTGTCGTAAAGAGCATATTTACTCAAACTAGCGGCCATGGAAATCGCCTATCGTCCATTTCACCACCTCGCACACATATCGGCCACAATATCGCTCGCTCAAAAAATCGCCCATAAAAAGTGGAACTAACCGGAACAAACGGCAGCACTGTGGCTGGCATTTGTTAATCCCACTCTTACGTGAGGAGCTGATGTCTGAAAGATTTGCCTGAAAGAGCGCTGATGTGAGTGACAATGCTGACACACTGCTGTGTTTGTGCAGCTCAGACATCAATGGTGCCCATCACCTTGGTGCCAATTAAAGTTTACGTTGATTGATGTTAACTTGTATTTAACCCTTTCATGGTAAGGAATCATCAGTATGTAACGGTCCAGCTATCTGAGACAATGCGCAACAAGGTTATGTTCAATAACAAAAATTTAATAGCAACATTGGTCTGAAATCATAAGTATCACAGCCAATAACACTCAACCCCCACCCACACCCAACTTTTACCACCATTGACATAAATCACATGTTCAACATGTCCAGCAGCACAAAATACAAAGGCAAAGCAGGAGCGTGGTCTCCAGCCCCCATACATTGCAACAATTTGCATACACCCAGATGGAGATATAACACAGCCATCACCTGCGAACATGCACCTCATTTTCCTTCCCCCCTCCCCTTCTCCCCACCTCTACCCCTTCCCCTCCTCGCTCCACGGTGCCTGGCCGAGGAGCTCCTCAGGCGGTGCTTCATTGGGGGGATGAAGGCAGATGCGGTGGTTGCACGGGTACGGGAGCGGGGGGTGCCGAGGGGGCAACATTCTCTGATGCAGAAGCAGGATCTTGGTCCTTGCTCTCATCTGTCATTCGCAGTGGTGGTGCAGAACCTTGGGGTGGAGTGCCGCACTCAGGGACCACTGGGAGGCCTGTGGGAGCAGTGTTCCTGGCTATCACATCCAGGGCCTCCGCCATCCGAGTAATGTACTTGGTCATGGGGGCCAACTGTCGGGATATGCCCTCCCAATGCTTCACCAATGTCTACAGTCCTCCTGGACAACTGTACCATCTCTCCACTCTCATGTGGCGCTCGTGGAACAGACCTGCCACGTCCACGAGGCCTCCGCGGGGTCGGCACCGTCCTGGGGACAAATGGGGTGCCCTGTGGAGAGGTGCTTGGAGCCGGCACCTCCAGAGTGGAGGCAAGAATGACCAGAGGACCAATAGATGGCCTTGGGGTGGAATGGCTTCTGGAGCATGGTGATGTGATGCAGGTTCTTCGAAGTCTGCGCTCTCATCCGTGGAGAATAGACCCAGCGGATTGACGGGCGAGAATCGGAGCTCCTCAGCACTAGATGTATGATCGTCCGCCGACTCCTGCCCCAGGCCCTCCCCTTCTGGCCTCTGTGGTCTTGCCTGGAGCTGTGCTGCTGGCTAAGCTGCAAAACAGAAATGAGGTTATTAGAGGAGGAGGGGGCTGCTAGGTTGACAGGGTGAATCCAGCGCTACACACAGTATAGCTCGACAAAAGCACCACTGCTATCAAAATCATCACGGGCATCACATTTCATGACCATCAACACATTGTGCATTGCAATGATTTTCATTAGGCCAGCATTTTCTATGAGCTTTTAGAAATCATCTATTATATATGATTGTTCGGATATGAGTTGGTGTGGCCTCTATAGACTTTACATGACGCAATGGTGTAAGCTTTACTCACGTGGCATCACTTCAAGGTCTGCAGATGCATCCATGGCCGTCCGGGGGTGCTTCTCCACGAGTGTGAGCACATGCTCCTCCATGTCAGTGATGTCGCTGGGGACTGGTAGCTCCCCACCCGTTCGCCTCTGCACAGACCTCATTGTCGATAGTTTCTTCTATAAAAGATGACAGGAAGACATGGCATGAGATCATTGCGTGATATCATTGCTAGATACTATCAGAGAGACTGATACAACAAATAACCGACAGATGTAACCATGATTGTTATGATTATTATCATTCTTTACCTAAAAACATATACCATGACCGCAGGCTTTGAGTAAAACATTCCCGGTAAAAGTGAAAGACCTCACATCTGCTGATAGTACTCATGACTGTTACAAATCAAATTATATAAATACATAAGTACATGTAAATCAATGTGATACTTACTCTTGCGGATCCCACAAGGTCGTTCCATCGTTTGCAGCATTGGTTACCCTCCCGCACCTCGTTGGTCGCCGACGAGACCATCTCTGCTATCTCGGTCCATATCCTCCGGTCGGCCTTTGGGGTGGGCTTCCCAAGCCCCCCCTGTGTCCAATCACCCCAGCGTAACTCGACCTCCTGCAGGAGGGAGGCATTTGCCTCGTCCGAGAACCTCCTGGCTCTTTTGCACCCTCCAATGTGCTCCTCTCCCACCTCACTGCTCTCTCCAGCGGCAGTTTGCACAGCGTGCTGTGATGCCTCCTCCTCTCTCTCCATTATAGGCCAAATTTGGTCAAATATGTGGTTGGTAACAGCTACTTTTTGTTTGCCTACTTGCTGTGAAGCTCTAAAATCTCCCTCCTTCCTCCCAAAGCAGCCACACCACACCCAGCCACGCCTTCAGTCCCTCTGAGCTCCCTCTCGTTCTGTCTCTTCTTCTGCGCGTGTCATGGTGACACTTGACCTCCAGAATCGCAGGAATCGAGCGTTGCCGTGTAATTGCTAAGGACGGCCACACTTTATGGCACAAGGTCAAAAAATTTTAACGCTACCGCCCATTTTATATCGCTCACGGTAACGCCTGTTTTCAAAAGTGGAGACTAGGTGGTTTGAGAATGGGCGAGAAGCCGTCGATCTGAAACCCTTTTTTACCGCGCACGCCGGAAATAGCGCCCATTTTTGGGTGATAAACATAAACGTGGAGGTTCGAGCCCTTGGTCCTCGTAGTTTTAGTTTCCCCTATGTGTGGAAATATCCTTTCTGCATCCACCTTGTCAATCTCCTTCATTATCTTATATATTTCGATAAGATCACCTCTCATACTTCTGAACTCCAATGTGTATATGCCCAACCTACTCAGCCTATCATCATAAGTCAACCCCCTCATCTCCGGAATCAACCGAGTGAACCTTCTCTGAACAGCCTCCAATGCAAGTATATCCTTCCTTATACGGAGACCAAAACTGTATGCAGTATTCCAGGTGTGCCCTCACCAATACCCTGTAAAGTTGTAGCAGGACTTCTCTGCTTTTATACTCTATTCTCTTGCAATAAAGGCCAACGTTCCACTTGCCTTCCTGATTACTTGCTGTACTTGCAAACTAACTTATTATGTTTCATGCACAAGAGCCACCAGATCCCTCTGTACTGCAACACTTTGCAATTTTTCTCCATTTAAATTGTAATTTGCTTTTCTATTTTTCTGCCAAAGTGGATGACCTCACATTTTCCCACATTATACTCCATCTGCCAAATTTTTGCCCACTCACTTAGCCTGTCTATATCCCTTTGCGATTTTTTGTGTCCTCCTCACAGTTTACTTTCCCAACCAGCTTTGTATCATTAGCATACTTGGCTACATTACACTTGGTCCCTTCATCCAAGTCATTAATATAGATTGTTAATAGTTGAGGACCCAGCACTGATCCCTGTGGCACCCAACTAGTTATTGTTTGCCAACCAGAAAATGACCCATTTATCCTGACTCTCTGTTTTCTGTTAGTTAGCGAATGTTCTAGCCATGTTAATATATTACCCCCAAACCTGTGAACTTTTATCTTGTGCAGTAACCTTTTATGTGGCAACTTATCGAATGCCTTCTGGAAGTCCAAATACACCACATCCACTGGTTCTCCCTTATCCACCCTGCTCATTACATCCTCAAAAAACTCCAGCAAATTTGTCACACAGGATTTCCCTTTCATAAAACCATACTGACTCTGCTTGATTGAATTATGCTTTTCCAAATGTCCCGCTACTGCTTCCTTAATAATGGACTCAAGCATTTTCCCAACGACAGATGTTAGGCTAGCTGGTCTATAGTTTCCTGCTTTTTGTCTGCCTCCTTTTTTAAATAGGGGCATGACATTTGCAGTTTTCCAATCCGCTGGGACCGCCCCAGAATCCAAGGAATTTTGGTAGGTTACAACCAATGCATCAGCAAGACAAATGGAATGTTGGCCTTTATTTCAATGGGGATGAAGTAGAAAAGCAGGGAAATCCTGCTGCAACTGTACAAGGTATTTGCAAGGCCACACCGAGTGTACTGCTTCCAGAAGGCATTTGACAAGGTGCCACATAAAAGGTTACTGCACAAGATAAAAGTTCACGGAGTTGGGGGTAAGATATTAGCATGGATAGAGGATTGGCTAACTAACAGAGAACAGAGAGTCGGAATAAATGGTTCATTCTCTGGTTGGCAACCAGTAACTAGTGGGGTGCCGCAGGGATCAGTGCTGGGACCCCAACTATTTACAATCTACATTAACGACTTGGAAGAAGGGACTGAATGCAACGTAGCCAAGTTTGCTGACGATACAAAGATGGGAGGAAAAGCAATGTGTGAGGAGGACACAATAAATCTGAAAAAGGACATAGACAGGCTAAGTGAGTGGGCAAAAATTATGCAGATGGAGTATAATGTGGGAAAGGCTGAGGTCATGCACTTTGGCAGAAAAAAATCAAAATGGAGAAAGATTGCAAAGTGCCGCAGTACAGTGGGACCTGGGGGTACTTGTGCATGAAACACAAAAGGATAGTATGCAGGTACAGCAAGTGATCAGGAAGGCCAATGGTATCTTGGCCTTTATTGCAAAGGGGATGGCGTCTAAAAGCAGGGAAGGCTTGCTACAGCTATACAAGCTATTGGTGAGGCCACACCTGGAATATTGCGTGCAGTTTTGGTTTCCATATTTACGAAAGGATATACTTGCTTTGGAGGCAGTTCAAAGAAGGTTCACTAGGTTGATTCCGGGGATGAGGGGTTGACTTATGAGGAAAGGTTGAGTAGGTTGACACTTTACGCATTGTAATTCAGAAGAATGAGAGGTGATCTTATCGAAACATATAAGATTATGAGGGGGCTTGACAAGGTGGATGCAGAGAGGATGTTTCCACTGGACTAGAACTAGAGGGCATGATCTTAGAATAAGGGGCCGCCCATTTAAAACTGAGATGAGGAGGAATTTCTTCTCTCAGAGGGTTGTAAATCCGTGGAATTTTCTGCCTCAGAGAGCTGTGGAAGCTGGGATATTGAATAAATTTACGACAGAAATAGACAGTTTCTTGAACGATAAGGGGATAAGGGGTTATGGGGAGCGGGCGGGGAAGTGGAGCTGAGTCCATAGAAACATAGAAACATAGAAAATAGGTGCAGGAGTAGGCCATTCGGCTCTTCGAGTCTGCACCGCCATTCAATAAGATCATGGCTGATCATTCACCTTAGTACCCCTTTCCTGCTTTCTCTCCATACCCCTTGATTCCTTTAACCATAAGGGTCGCATCTAACTCCCTCTTGAATATATCCAACGAACTGGCATCACCAACTCTCTGCGGTAGGGAATTCACCAGGTTCACAACTCTCTGAGTGAAGAAGTTTCTTCTCATCTCAGTCCTAAATGGCTTACCCCTTAGCCTTAGACTGTGTCCCCTGGTTCTGGACTTCCACAACATCGGGAACATTCTTCCTGTATCTAACCTGTCCTGTCCCATCAGAATTTTATGTTTCTATGAGATCCCCTCTCATCCTTCTAAACTTAAATGAATAAAGGCCCAGTCAATCCAGTCTCTCCTCATATGTTAGTCCAGCCATCCTGGGAATCAGTCTGGTGAACCTTCGCTGCACTCCCTCAATAGCAAGAACATCCTTCCTCAGATTAGGAGACCAAAACTGAACACAATATTCCAGGTGAGGCCTCACTAAGGCCCTGTCCAACTGCAGTAAGACCTCCCTGATCCTATACTCAAATCCCCTAGCTATGAAGGCCAACATACCATTTGCCTTCTTCACCGCCTGCTGTACCTGCATGCCAACTTTCAATGACTGATGTACCATGACACCCAGGTCTCATTGCACCTCCCCTTTTCCTAATCTGCAGCCATTCAGATAATATTCTGCCTTCGTGTTTTTGCCCCCAAAGTGGATAACCTCACATTTATCCACATTATACTGCATCTGCCATGCATTTGCCCACTCACCTAACCTGTCCAAGTCACTCTGCAGCCTCTTAGCATCCTCCTCACAGTTCATACCGCCAACCAGTTTAGTGTCATCTGCAAACTTGGAGATATTACACTCAATTCCTTCATCTAAATCATTAATGTATATTGGAAATAGCTGGGGTCCCAGCACTGAGCCCTGCGGCACCCCACTAGTCACTGCCTGCCATTCTGAAAAGGACCCGTTTATCCTGACTCTCTGCTTCCTGTCTGCCAACAGTTCGTTATCCACATCAGTACATTACCCTCAATACCATGTGCTTTAATTTTGCACACCAATCTCTTGTGTGGGACCTTGTCAAAAGCCTTTTCAAAGTCCAAATACACCACATCCATTGGTTCTCCCTTATCCACTCCACTAGTTACATCTTCAAAAAATTCCAGATTTGTCAAGCATGATTTCCCTTTCATAAATCCATGTTGACTTGGACCGATTCTGTCATTGCTTTCCAAATGCGCTAATACATCTTTAATAATTAATTCCAGCATTTTCCCCACCACTGATGTCAGGCTAACCGGTCTATAATTCCATGTTTTCTTTCTCCCTCCTTTTTTAAAAAGTGGTGCTACATTAGCTACCCTCCAGTCCATAGGAACTGATCCAGAGTTGATAGAATGTTGGGAAATGATCACCAATGCATCCACTATTTCTAGGGCCACTTCCTGAAGCACTCTGGCATGCAGACTATCAGGCCCCGGGGATTTATCAGTCTTCAATCCCATCAATTTCCCTAACACAATTTCCCGCCTAATAAGGATATCCTTCAGTTCCTCCTTCTCACTAGACCCTCGGTCCCCTAATACTTCCAAAAGCTTATTTGTGTCTTCCTTCGTGAAGACAGAACTAAAGTATTTGTTCAACTGGTCTGCCATTTCTTTGTTTCCCATTATAAATTCACCTGAATCTGACTGCAAGGGACCTACGTTTGTCTTCACTAATCTTTTTCTTTTCACATATCGATAGAAGCTTTTGCAGTCAGTTTTTACATTCCCAGCAAGTTTCCTCCCATACTCTATTTTCCCCCTCCTAATTAAATCTTTTGTCCTCCTCTGATGAATTCTAAATTTCTCCTAGTCCTCAGGTTTTCTGCTTTTTCTGGCCAATTTATATGTCCCTTACTTGGATTTAACACTCTCCTTAATTTCCCTTGTTAGCCATGGTTGAGCCACCTTCCCCGTTTTATTTTTACTCCAGACAGGGATGTACAATTGTTGAAGTTCATCCATGTGATCTTTAAATGTTTGCCATTGCCTATCCACCGTCAACCCTCTAAGTATCATTTGCCAGTCTATTCTAGTCAATTCACGTCTCATACCATCGAAGTTACCTTTCCTTAATTTCAGGACCCTAGTCTCTGAATTAACTGTGTCACTCTCCATCTTAATAAGGAATTCTACCATATTATGCTCACTCTTTCCCAAGGGGCCTCGCAGAACAAGATTGCTAATTAGTCCTTTCTCATTACACATCATCCAGTTTAGGATGGCCAGCCCTCTAGTTGGTTCCTCGACATATTGGTCCAGAAAACCATCCCTAATACACTCCAGGAAATTCTCCTCCATCGTATTGCTACCAGTTTGGTTAGCCCAATCAATATGTTGTCGCCCATGATAACTGCTGTACCTTTATTGCACGCATCCCTAATTTCTTGTTTGATGATCAGATCAGCCATCATCTTATTAAATGGCGGAGCAGGCTCAAGGTGCCAAATTGTCTATTCCTGCTCCTATTACTTATGTACTTATGTTCTAAAAGGATGACCCGAACTTGCCTCTTGTCCTTCAAAGAAAGGAGCAAGTCAGACCCACGCTGTAGCCTCTCTGTTGACTGCTTCGCAGCAGCAAAGGCATGCTGCCCAAGTGCCGCCGGGGATGGAGTCGGGCCCACGGAGGGTCGAAGACCTGCAAAGAAAGAGCATTAAAAAAAAACCATCGGAACACCTTCAGAGGACCCCATCCAAGTAAGTCCCTGTAAAGAAAAAAATTAAAATATGTTTACTCACCTTTTTGTCAGCTCTTCATACTTACCGTCGGGGATAGAGCAGCCTCCTCACAGCGGTCCACCCCCATTCTGGCACTGACTCCCGCCGACACCCGCCCGCATCAATCTGGCATCTCGGAGGGGCAGGACTCCACTTATGCCACTCAGCCATCCGCTGACGTCAGCGGGTGGTTCCCGGTGGCTCTCCCCTTACCACTCGCTCCAGACCAGACCACTGGGCGGAACCCGAGGGGGAATGTTGGTAGCAGTGGGCGGTGAGTGCATCAATTTCGGGCCCTATGTCTTTTATAACAACATATTAATAAACTTCCCAGAAGCTGTAGAGCTTTTATTCTCTGCATTCAGTGTACAACGGAGTTAACCCATTATGTCTGGTTTGTAAAACATGTGGTTTCACTTGAGTTTGGAGACTGAGGGGTGATCTGATGAGGTGTTTAAGATAATTAAGGGATTTGATAGGGTAAATAAAGAAAGAAAGACTTGTATTTATATAGCGCCTTTCATGACCACTGGACATCTCAAAGCGCTTTACAGCCAATTAAGTACTTTTGAAGTGTAGTCACTGTTGTAATGTGGGAAACGCGGCAGCCAACTTGCGCACAGCAAGCTCCCACAAACAGCAACGTGATAATGACCAGATAATCTGTTTTTGTTATGTTGATTGAAGGATAAATATTGGCCAGGACACCAGGGATAACTCCCCTGCTCTTTTTCAAAATAGCACCGTGGGATCTTTTACATCCACCTGAGAGGGCAGACAGGGCCTTGGTTTAACGTCTCATCCAAAAGACGGCACCTCCGACAGCATAGCACTTCCTCAACACTGCACTGTGTGTCAGCTTAGATTTATGTGTTCAAGTTCCTGGAGTGGGCCTTGAACCTACAACCTTTTGACTCAGAGGTGATGGTGCTACCAACTGAGCCACAGCTGACACTAGAAGTTATTTCCTCTGAGGGAGGAATCAAGAACAAAGGGACATAATCTTAAAATTAGGGCCCGGCCATTCAGAAGGGAACTCCAGAAATGCCTCTTCACACAAAGCATAGTGGAAATGTGGAACTCTCTCCCCAAGTAGTCTGTGGATGCTACAGGTCAATTAGGGCTTTCAAGATTGCGGTTCATCGATGTAAAGTCCTGTCCCTGCAGTACAGATTCACAAGAGGCACATGCTGAAGTCAAGGTCACTCAGGACCTGCACCTTTATTACACAGCTCTCGAATGTCACACTTGCCTGAGACCTGTCCTTATATACCTGTCTGGGACAGGTATCCAGTGTCTCCTGCAAGTGTACCCCTAGTGGTAAGGTAAGCTTGTGGTTACAGGTCATCTCTAGTTACAGTCATGTATAGCATGGTAAGACACAGTTATGTACAGTAGTGTGAGATACATGACAATCAATTTTTGATCGACAAAGATATCAAGGGATATGGAGCAAAGATGGTTAAATGGAGTTGAGGTGCAAATCAGCCATGATTTCACTGAATCGCGGAACAGGGTCGAGGGGCTGAATGGCCTATATCTGTTCCTATGTTCCTATCAACATTGATCATCAAACGAGGCCATATGGGTCAAACTGAAAAACAAAAAAGGGGCGATCACACTGCTGGGAGTGTAATATAGACCCCCAAACATTGAGAGGATATAGAAGAGTAAATATCTGAGAAATGCAAACACTATCGGGCAGAAATAGTAGGGGATTTCAACTATCCTAATATTAACTGGGATAAAATTAGTGTGAAGGGTATAGAGGGTACGGAATTCCTAAAATGCATTCAAGAGAACTTTTTTAGCCAGCATGCAGCAAGCCCAACATGGGAGGGGGCAGTTCTGAATTTAGTTTTCAGGAGTGAAGCTGGGCAGGTGGAACGGATATCAGTGGGAGAGCATTTAAGTGCTAGTGACCATATTTCAGTTAGATTTACGGTAGTTATGGAAAAGTACCAGGATAGAATAAAAATCCTAAATTGGGGAAAAGCCAACTTTGCTAGGCTGAGAGGTGATTTAGCCATAGTGGACTGGAAACAGCTACTTGAAGGTAAATCAGTGTCGGAACAGTGGGAGGCATTCAAGGAGGAGATCCGCAGGGTTCAGGCCAAATATGTGCCCTTAAAGAAAACGGGTAGGACTAACAAATCTAGAGCCCCCTGGATGTCTAGGGACATACAGGATAGGATAAAGAAAAAAAGGGAAGCTTATGACAGATTCCGAGGGCTCGATACTGCAAAATCTCTCGAGGACTATAGAAAGTCCAGAGGTGAAATTAAAAAGGATATTAGGAAAGCAAAGTGAGAGCATGAAAAATTCTTGGCAAGTAAAATCAAAGAATACCCAAAGATGTTTTATAAGTATATTAAGAGCAAGAATATAACTAAAGAAAGCATAGGGCCTATTAGAGATCATGAGGGTAATCTTTGTGTGAGCAACGGCAAGACCATCAGCAGGCCGGGGCCATCAGAGGGAGCAGCGTGCGGAGGCATGCCACTTCAGGGAGCAGCGCGTGCTGCTGCAGGAGGGCGATGGCTGTGAAGAGGGCGACTGGATTTGATGTCCCGGGTCATTGATTGGAGCGTGGGCAGGTACAGCAGGAGAGGCAAGGTCGGGGCAGAGTAGTGGCAAGAGTCTGTAGAGGGACGTGATCGGGGCCAGAAGAGGCGAGGGCCCAGGGGCAGCAGGAGCAACCAGCCCACACTGCGATATGTGTGCGCACTCGGTCCGTGCAGCAGAGCAGGTCTCCAGTAGTCTTGGTTAATCCCTGCCACTGGACCAAGACCGAGCTCTGTCAAGCCCATGTGGTGGCTGGTGTGCAACGGCCACCACACGTTAAAAAAATCTACGCACTGGCATCTTCCACCCTTCAGGATGTAGTTCGGGATCTGGAATATTAGCTCCTTCATTGTGAACTCATCCCTCTTTGGCATGGAAGCAAGTCATCCTTGTTTCGAGGGACTGCCTATGATGATGATGAATCTGTGTGTGGAGGCGGAAGATGTGTATATGGTTCTTAATGATTACTTTGCATTGGTTTTCACAAAAGAGAGAGGTGATGCAGACACTGTTATCGACAACGGGAGTGTGAAATATTAGATGAAATAAACATAGTGGGAGAGGAGTTATTAAGAGGTTTAGCAGCTTTGAAAGTGGATAAGTCCCCAGGCCCAGATGAAATGTATCCCAGGCTGTTAAGCGAAGCAAAAGAGGAAATAGCAGCAGCTTTGACCGTCATTTTCCAATCGTCTCTGGCTATAAGTGTGGTGCCAGAGGACTGGAGGACTGCTAATGTGGTACCTTTGTGTAAGAAGGGAGAAAGGGATAGGCCGAGTAATTATAGGCCAGTCAGTCTAACCTCAGTAGTGGGAAAATTATTGGAAAAAAATCCTGAAGGACAGGATAAATCTACATTTAGAAAGACACGGGTTAATCAAGGACAGTCAGCACAGATTTTTTAAGGGAAGGTCATGTCTGATTAAATTGATTGAATTTTTCGAAGAGGTAACCAGGAGGGTCGATGAGGGCAGTGCGTATGATGTAGTGTATATGGATTTTAGCAAAGCTCTTGATAAGGTCCCACATGGCAGACTGGTCATGAAAGTAAAAGCCCATGGGATCCAGGGCAAAGTGGCAAGTTGGATCCAAAATTGGCTCAGAGGCAGGAAGCAAAGGGTAATGGTTGATGGGTGTTTTTGTGACTGGAAGGATGTTTCCAGTGAGGTTCCACAGGACTCAGTACTAGGTCCCTTGCTTTTTGGGGTATACAGCAATGATCTAGACTTGAATATCGGGGGTATGATTAAGAAGTTGGCAGATGATCCAAAAATAGGCCGTGTGGTTGATAATGAAGAAGAAAGCTGCGGACTGATGGAAGATATCAATCAACTGGTCAGGTGGGCAGAACAATGGCAAATGGAATTTAATCCAGAGAAGTGTGAGGTAATGAATTTGGGGAGGGCTAACCAGGAAAGGGCAAACATTAAATGGTAGGGCACTGAGAAGTGTAGAGGAACAAAGGGACCTCGGAGTGTATGTCCACAGATCCCTGAAGGTAGCAGGCCAGGTGGATATGGTGGTTAAGAAGACATACGGAATGCTTGCCTTTATTGGCCGAGGCATAGAATATAAGAGCAGGTGGGTTATGCTTGAACTGTATAAAACACTGGTTGGGCTACAGCTGGAGTACTGCGTGCAGTTCTGGGCACCACATTACAGGAAGGATGTGATTGCACTAGAGATGGTACAGAAGAGATTTACGAGGATGTTGCCGGGAATGGAGAATCTTAGCTATGAGGACAGATTGGATAGGCTGGGTTTGTTTTCCTTGGAACAGAGGAGGCTGAGGGGAGACTTCATGGAGGTGTATAAAATTATGAGTGGCCTAGATATAGTAGATAACAGAGAGGTCAACAACCAGGGGGCATAAATTTAAAGTGATTGGTAGAAGGTTTAGAGGGGATTTGAGGGAAAATTTCTTCACCCAGAGGGTTGTGGGGGTCTGGAACTCACTGTCTGAAAGGTGGTAGAGGCAGAAACTCTCACCACATTTAAAAAGTACTTGGATGTGCACTTGAAGTTCCGTAACCTGCAGGGCTACGGACCTAGAGCTAGAAAGTGGGATTAAGCTGGGTAGCCTCTTGTTGGCCGGCGCGGACACGATGGGCCGAATGGCCTCCTTCTGTGCTGTAAATTTCTATGATTCTATGATTCAATGTAGCAGGCAGTTAGGATTAATGTTCCCAGGGCATTCTTAAAGCAACATTAATAAATATACTGGACATTACAGGATTTGGTGCTAAAATACAGAAAGAAGTACAATATTGAGATAGTACATGTTCTGGTAAATATCAAATGCTCAACTCTCATGATGGCCTAGTGGGTAAAAGCACTATCTGATGCGCTGACCCTGATTTTAACTGCAGGTGTATTCTCCGCTGAAGCCTGAGTTAAAATTACAGTCGGGTCTCAATGATGTCATCGGGCCGCAATATGCATATGTGAAGAAGGACCATGTTGGATCCAAGTGGGGATGTCCTTGCTGCCTGCTCAGGAGAGCAGGTTAAAATTGCAGATGTTCCGATCATGGCAGCTTTCAGACAGGTAAGAGCCAGGGCGATTTTAACTGACCACCTGCCAGGTTTCTGCAGAGCGAGTAGGGTTAAAATCACCCCACGCAGACCGGAAGCAGGTAGATCCAAGATCCAATTTCTAGTCTGTGCTGGCTAAGCTGCTGTGATCCAGGGCAGCCATTGTGCCATTACTATTGGTCCCAGGTCCAAGAAGGGTAAAATTGGTCAGAGTTCCCGCCGCTGATCGCCATCGAGTGGCCTCAATCAGAAAAAGCACGTGTGTTGAGTGTGGGATGAAGACAGGACTAGGTTTGACTGTATTAGGTCATGTGGTCAACCAACAAGGTCTGGGGACCAAAATTCAGGGCCGCCAGAAAGCTGGCGGACCTACCTTTTTCTTGACGTTTTCTCCGCCGGGATCGTTGGGACGGCCTTTCTATCGAGTTTCGGGGCTTTGTCGTTTTTTTAACGTTGGACTGGAAGTCGGTCATAGTGGGGGCAGAAGTGAGGTGGTAAGGCAGGCAGAGGGGCGGAAGTTGTGGTGGAATCGGATCACTCAGCGACGGAGCGATTGTTTCGATTGACCGCCCAAACTCCGCGGCAGACGTCCCTTCGGGGACAGTGAATTTCGGGCCCTCAGCCTCTCATCAGGTAAGTGGGAGATAGTCAAGAATGCTCTGCAACTACCCTCACCATCTTACCCTGCCCACACTGTTACCGGCGAGGTCCTGTATAGGGGCGGTGGGGGGGTGCGGGTGTGGTTAAAATCTACCCCATAGTCCATGTTGTGTGTAGGGACTTGTGTCAACCAATTTATATACAATAATGTCCCACAAACAGCCGTGAGATATCTAACCAGATCATTTGTTTTTAGTGATGTGTGTTGAGGATAAATATTGTCCAGGGCACTGGATAGAACTTCCCTGCTCTTCTTCAAATAGTCATGGGATCTTTTATATCCAGCTGAGAGGGCAGACTTGGCTTAACAACTCATCCAAAAAAATGGCACCTCCACCATTGTAATACTCCCTCAGTATTGTCAGTCTAGATTTTTAAAAAGAAAGCCGTGCATTTATATAACACATTTCACAATCTCAGGACATCCCAAAGCACTTTACAGCCAATGAAGTATTTTTAAAGTGTAGCCAGTGTTGTAATGTAGGAAGCGATGTGCTCAAGTCTGTGGAGTGGCCCCATCACCTTTTGATTCAGAGGCGAGAGTGCCACTGAGCCACGGCTGAGAGTGATCACTATTTAAATGTGAGATTTGTGGCTGTGCGACTGTGAGCCTCAGTCATTAGTTAGAAAACAATGGATATCACACAAGTGGCTTGTTGGGAACTGGATTGAAGAAGTGTTTATGCCACCATTGAGTCATGGGATCAAATTCAACACAAACAGAGGGATTTGTCTGCTGGTTGGAAAGGTCCTAAGTGATAGACGTCTGAACTCTTTTCATTGTTGGCATAAGTGTATCGCCCAAAGTTGCCGATAACTCATAACTAATGGGCATTCTTACTTGAAAAGTTCTACAGGTGGCTGGTATGGGAAAAGTATATGTTAAAATGCAGACTGTTCTTCTAAGGCTGGTATGAGGGTGCATTATTGAGTAATATAGGGAGACCATTACCCTAAATCATTTCTATACTGTACCTAAGGATGTGAAGGCTTTGGAGAGAGTGCAGAATAGATTTACAAGAATGGTTCCAGGGATGAGAGACTTCAGTTACGTGGATAGGCTGGAGAAGCTGGGGTTGTTCTCCTTGGAGCAGAGAAGAATGAGAGGAGATTTGATAAAGGTGTTCAAAATCATGAGGGGTCTGGACAGAGTAGATAGAGAGAAACTGTTCTCATTGGCAGAAGGGTTGAGAACCAGAGGACACAGAGTTAAGGTGATTGGCAGAAGAACCAAAAGCAACAAAAGAAAAAACTTTTTTATGCAGCGAGTGGTTAGGATCTGGAATGCACGGCCTGAAAGGGTGGTGGAGGCAGACTCAATCATGGCTTTCAAAAGGGAGTTGGGTAAGTACATGAAAGAGAAAAATTTGCAGGGCTACGGGGAAAGGGAAGGGGGAGTGGGACTCGCTGAGGTGCTCTTGCAGAGAGCCGGCACGGGCTCGACGGGCCGAATGGCCTCCTTTCTTGCTGTAACCGTTCTGTGATTGTATGGTAACCTGGAAATGCTTGATATTGGTACTGGGTGCGATACATGGAAAAATATTCCATTCCTCAGTACTGGCACTGATCACAACATCCATAAGCACAAGAAATAAATGTAACAACTGGCTTGTCTGGTAGCAGAAGAATCAGTTTATGAACTGCCCAGTGAGTACAAATTACACAAACCTCCAATCTGTATATCATTGTGTTAATAAGCTTACGGTTTCGCTGTGCGCTGAGAATGTCATTTTCAGTTTTGACCTTAACCTACAAAGTTCACAAGCTTGACATTTCCATTCCCCACACCAGCCATCTTCACAAGAGCCTGAGCGAGACACGGTCCAATTAGTGGAGCATTGTAAGTAGCCTGCTATGTATTCATAACCTCTGGGATTGGTTGATTGAGGCGGTGAGGAGGAGGGTGGGTGGGAGGGGGGGGGCAGTGAGGAGGTGTGAGGTGTTATTGTGATTGTCCAATGCCACACTCGATGAATCCCATGTCTTTCCGGCCTGGATTTAGGTCAAGTTCTCAGGATTGGAAATGTGAATTCTCATCAGTGTTGGATTCCATAAAAAGAGACACAATGCTCATTCGTGGAAGAAACAAAAGCAGAGAGGATCCAATGGAGCAGGAAAGAAGAGGGGAAAAGGCACTGAAGGATTAGCAAGGAAAGAATAAATATTGATCTTAGTTACCAGCTGCAGTTATTTTATGTTTCCACTCAGCAAAGGCTGAAAGTAACTCTTTCCCACCCAATTCCCAGTAAGTGGGATTTATCAGTTCTCCTTCAAACACTCAATCCTGCATCAGAATGAAAAGCCCCTTCACATTACTGCGGCAAAGTACAGGACCGTTTACCCTGCTACAGGAAGCATTACTCTGTGTCTAAACCATGCTGTATCCGCCCTGGGAGTGTTTGATGGGACAGTGCAGAGGGAGCTTTACTCTGTCTCTAACCCCGCGCTGTACCTGCTCTGGGAGTGTTTGATGGGACAGTGTAGAGGGAGCTTTACTCTGTCTCTACCCCGTGCTGTACCTGCCCTGGGAGTGTTTGATGGGACAGTGTAGAGGGAGCTTTACTCTGTCTCTAACCCCGTGCTGTACCTGCCCTGGGAGTGTTTGATGGGACAGTGTAGAGGGAGCTTTACTCTGTGTAAGGGGGTGGTCTCTATGAGGGGGTCAGGTTCCCTTCTGACCAACTTGAGCAGTCCAAATCGCTCCCACTCCCTTGGGTTCCAGACTCTGGATTTATTTGGGGGATGTGACAAAGTGCAAAGAACAACTGGTTTGATGCAAAAGAACTTTGATTTTATTACAGTCAAGGAAATACAAACTTATAATCACTCTAGCAAGAAAGTACAATGTCAAACTTACAATTGCTCTAATAAGGAACAATATAAGGAAAAGGTACAAGGTCAAACTTATAATCACTCTAATAAAGTGCCATACACTACACATTCAAAGGGGGTTACAGTAAAATTATACCTCCCACCTCTCAATTCCTAATTCTAGCTAGGTTGGACTCCAGGGCAGGCAGGAACTATGCTTACCAATCCTTTTGACAGTTAATGGTAGATCACGGTTTCAGGGTTCGCAGGATGTGGTAGGGTCTGCTTGCCGTATCCCGAACGTCGGAGAAGACTTCTTGCTGCGCAATCTTCAGTTGGGTTGAGTCCGCTGATGCGGTAAGATGCGTTTGGATCTGTGGGGTAAGTACCCGTTTTCTTTGGTTAGAAATAGATTTCTACAGTCTGTTAGGTAATGTTTTACCCGTTGGTAGGTCAGGATCAGATTGTAGAGCGGAAACTTTTCGATTCTTCGTTTTTTTCCCGTTGGAGTTTAGTTCGAGTTTGGTCGATCGCGGTGGTTTTCCTTTGATACCACGTTGGCTGTGGTTGGTTGCTGCTGCGATGGTGATGTTCTTCCTTCCTTCAGGGCTTCAGGACTTCGAGGCTGGAGAATTAGTTCACAACTGTCGCGTTGGTTTCTCTCCTTGTCTTGATGACACAGCGTAGTGTGGTACTAGTCTGTCAGTCAGTCAGTCAGTCAGTCAGTCATACTCTCTGTTGAAACAGGGGCCAGTTATACGATTTCAGTGGTTCTAATCTTGCCGCCAAATCTGTTCAGAATTCTTTGTTTAAATTTGACGGGCTTAGTTCTTCTTTGTAATATTTTGGCGGGCTTGTTATAAGTTGTTATGTCTTGGGTGGGTTGATGTTCGAAAACTGTTTCCTGATGGAAATATTAGTTTGGTAATTGCAATGTCCTTTTGTGCTTAGTCTTTCGCATACAGGCTGGATTGGGCCTCTTAGTGATGTATATGCTGAAAAGGTTTTCCAGACCCATGTTGATGGGTAGCTATCTCTGCGTGATTTTGTGATGTTAATGTCTCTTGTGGAGAAGGATTCGCGAATACTCATTTCTCCAGACAGGTTAACTTAGTCCTCGCATCCAGGTAGCCTGACTTAATCAAGTTGTCTCCTGTTAGTTCTTTAGGCCCGCCCACATCCTTGAATTTGTCTTTTAAAATCCAAAATTCTATTAAAGTTTGTAGTTTCTTCCATAAGCACTTTAGGGTTCCAAACTTTTCGGTAGATAGTCCCAAATTAAATTTCGAATGAGCCCAAACACTGCGGGGGGGGGGAGGGTTCTTCTGAATTTTGCACCTCCTTCATCTGTCTCTAACCCCGTGCTGTACCTGCCCTGGGAGTGTTTGATGGGACAGTGTAGAGGGAGCTTTATTCTGTATCTAACCCCGTGATTTGCCTGCCCTGGGAATGTTTGATGGGGACAGTGTAGAGGGAGCTTTACTCTGTATCTAACCCGTGCTGTACCTGCCCTGGGAGTGTTTGCTGGGACAGTGTAGAGGGAGCTTTATTCTGTATCTAACCCCGTGATTTGCCTGCCCTGGGAATGTTTGATGGGGACAGTGTAGAGGAAGCTTTACTCTGTACCTAACCCATGCTGTACCTGCCCTGGGAGTGTTTGATGGGGACAGTGTAGAGGGAGCTTTACTCTGCACCTAACCCGTGCTGTACCTGCCCTGGGAGTGTTTGATGGGGACAGTGTAGAGGGAGCTTTACTCTGTACCTAACCCGTTCTGTACCTGCCCTGGGAGTGTTTGATGGGGACAGTGTAGAGGGAGCTTTACTCTATATCTAACCCCGTGCTGTAGCTTACCTGGGAGTGTTTGATGGGACAGTATAGAGGGAGCTTTACTCTGTATTTAACCCATGCTGTACCTTTAGATGGTTCACTGTTCGGCCTCCGCCGCATTGCTGCAAGGACCAAAGAACGGAAACGACTCATCCTAGAGGCACTTTTTGCTGACGACTGCGCCTTTATGGCACACAAGGAGAGTGACCTACAATTCATACACAGCAAATTTGCTGAGGCAACAGAATTGTTTGGCCTAGCCATCAGCCTGAGTAAAACTGAGGTTCTCTATCAGCCTGCCTCTGGCACCACAGCACCTGCTCCCACAGTCTTCATCGGCAGTATACAACTAAAGCCAGTGGACAGCTTCAAGTACCTTGGCAGCACCATATCATGTGATGGGTCCTTGGACAAGGAGATTGATGCAAGGATCTGTAAAGCCAGCCAGGCACTTGGTCGCTTGCGCACTAAGATGTTGAGTCACCACCACATCCGACTATCAACTAAACTGTTGGTGTATAGAGCAGTCGTTCTCTCATCTCTCCTTTACGGATGTGAGACCTGGACACCCTACAGGTGTCACATCAAAAAGTTGGAAGCTTTCCACATGCGCAGTCTCAGATCTATACTCCACATACGCTGGCAAAACCTGGTGTCAAACTTTGAGGATTTGGAGAGAGCACAATCAACTAGCATTGAGGTGATGATCATGCGAGCTCAGTTCCAGTGGGCTGGACATGTCATCCGCATGGATGAGTCAAGGATCCCACGTCAGCTTCTTCACGGCGAGCTCTGTGAAGGTCGAAGACACCAGGGGTGCCCCCGCAAGCGCTACAAAGATTGCATCAAGGCTAACCTCCAGTACTGCGGCATCCGACCAAAGGACCTCGAGAATACAGCAGCTAATAAAATCCAGTGGCGAACCCTCACGAGGACTGCCTGCCAGATCTTCGAAGACACCGATGTCAACGCCTGCGGGACACTAGAGATAGACGACATCAGGTGGCAGTACTGTCAGCATCAGGCACATCGAACTTCCCTTGTCCAACGTGCAAGAGACTATGTGCATCCAGAATTGGCTTATACAGCCACTTGGAGACACATGCCATTGATGATTAACACATCAACGTCTTTGTTGGATATGGCAGACTACCAAGAGACCTGCCCTGGGAGTGTTTGATGGGCCAGTGTAGAGTGAGCTTTACTCTGTATCTAACCTCATGCTGTACCTGCCCTGGGAGTGTTTGATAGGACAGTGTAGAGGGAGCTCTATAGCTAATCAGTGCTGTATGTGACTGGGAAGTGCTAGATGGTGACATTGGATGCCTGAAATGAAAGGTGTTTAATTCCTAGAACTAACTAATAAGTTACATGTCCTGAACTCCTATACCCAGCAAGTGGGGCCCTCTTAAGCCTACCTCGAGTCCGGTATGCGCCATCTCTGTGGGCCTACTCGGCTCTACTGCTACACCAGCTCCCCAATCAGTCAGGGAAATCCCATCTGGGGGTATCTCCACCTCCTTGATGACATTTGGATGTCCTGCCCCGTTACAAGGCCGGCTGGAGCAGCGATACAGTGCTTGCGTTTTCTGGTGGATTCCACCCGTCTCCTGCAGGAGAGATGGCTGGAGACTGGTGAAATCTCAGGACTGATGTGTGCAGCACTGACTGTGAGTCCTGGCTGTGAAACCGCTCCAGTCACTTTCACGGGTGATCAGGAAGGCCAATGGAATCTTGGCTTTTATTGCAAAAGGGATGGAGTATAAAACCAGGGAAGTCCTGCAAAAGCTGGACAGGGTATTGGTGAGGCCACATCTGGAATACTGCGTGCAGTTTTGGTTTCCATATTTACGAAAGGATATACTTGCTTTGGAGGCAGTTCAGAGAAGGTTCACTAGGTTGATTCTGGAGATGAGGGGGTTATCTTATGAGGAAAGGTTGAGTAGGTTGGGCCTCTACTCATTGGAATTCAGAAGAATGAGAGGTGATCTTATCGAAACGTATAAGATTATGAGGGGGCTTGACAAGGTGGATGCAGGGAGGATGTTTCCACTGATAGGGGAGACTAGAACTAGAGGGCATGATCTTAGAATAAGGGGTCGCCCATTTAAAACTGAGATGAGGAGAAATTTCTTCTCTCAGAGGGTTGTAAATCTGAGGAATTCGCTGCCTCAGAGAGCTGTGGAACATTGAATAAATTTAAGACAGAGATAGACAGTTTCTTAACCGATAAGGGAATAAGGGAGCGGACAGGGAAGTGGAGCTGAGTCCATGATTGGATCAGCCATGATCGTATTAAATGGCGGAGCAGGCTCGAGGGGCCGTATGGCCTACTCCTGCTCCTATTTCTTATGTTCTTATGTTCTTACAAGCAGTTTCTAAAGCCTCAAGTTTCTGACTGAGTAATTTCCGAATACCTGGGGTAAGTTGAACTAAGGCCAGGCAACTTCCTATCAGTCTTTAAAATTTGACGCAAAACAGGCAAAGAATGATGCAGAGCAAAAAGAATCTGGCTGACATATTTAAGTAACCATCAGTTGTACTTGACCAGACTTGAAATCCTTTGCATGTTGATTAGATGATTGCAAATTGATATACTCCGTCGAGGAAAGTCACTCTGGTTAATCCTGTGCTGCCGTGTCCATCACCGGCAGACACGGTGTGCTGGGGTGGGCACATTCTCACTGTTGCTGTCCGTTGCCGGGTGCTGGCCGCGGTGCTGGAGCCTATCAGTACCTCCTTCGTTGTGGACGGATTGGCCGCCTCTGCCTATTCATGGGGGGGCGGGGGGGGGTAGAAATTGCGGCCGGAGGCTTCCTGCGGGCGAACGCCTCCGACTAAAAAACTTTTAACAAAAATACCTGGTGGTCCCAGAGGAACGTAGAATTGCTCTCCGAGGCCTACTTTTGCAGTCCAGCCTACGGAAGCATGTCTTGGAGTATCGTACGCGTATCCTGGGATCACGTGGGCCTGAACCACCAATCATGTTTAACTAATTTACTGGAATTCTTTGAGGATATAACGAGCATGGTGGATAGAGGTGTACCGATGGATGTGGTGTATTTAGATTTCCAAAAGGCATTCGATAAGGTGCCACACAAAAGGTTACTGCAGGAGATAGAGGTACGCGGTGTCGGAGGAAATGTATTAGCATGGATAGAGAATTAGCTGGCTAACAGAAAGCAGAGAGTCGGGATAAATGGGTCCTTTTCCGGTTGGAAATCAGTGGTTAGTGGTGTGCCACAGGGATCGGTGCTGGGACCACAACTGTTTACAATATACATAGATGACCTGGAAGAGGGGACAGAGTGCAGTGCAACAAAATTTGCAGATGACACAAAGATTAGTGGGAAAGCGGGTTGTGTAGAGGACACAGAGAGGCTGCAAAGAGATTTAGATAGGTTAAGCGAATGGGCTAAGGTTTGGCAGATGGAATACAATGTCGGAAAGTGTGAGGTCATTCACCTTGGGAAAAATAACAGTAAAAGGGAATATTATTTGAATGGGGAGAAATTACAACATGCTGTGGTGCAGAGGGACCTGGGGGTCCTTATGCATGAATCCCAAAAGGTTAGTTTGCAGGTGCAGCAGGTAATCAGGAAGGCGAATGGAATGTTGGCCTTCATTGCGAGAGGGATGGAGTACAAAAGCAGGGAGGTCTTGCTGCAATTGTATAAGGTAATGGTAAGGCCGCACCTGGAGTACTGCGTGCAGTTTTGGTCATCTTACTTAAGGAAGGATATACTAGCTTTGGAAGGGGTACAGAGACGATTCACTAGGCTGATTCCAGAAATGAGGGGGTTACCTTATGATGATAGATTGAGTAGACTGGGTCTTTACTCGTTGGAGTTCAGAAGGATGAGGGGTGATCTGAAAGAAACATTTAAAATCATGAAAGGGATAGACAAGATAGAGGCAGAGAGGTTGTTTCCATTGGTGGGGGAGACTAGAACTAGGGGGCACAGCCTCAAAATACGGAGGATCAATTTAAAACCGAGTTGAGAAGGAATTTCTTTTCCCAGAGGATTGTGAATCTGTGGAATTCTCTGCCCAAGGAAGCAGTTGAGGCTAGCTCATTGAATGTTTTCAAGTCAAAGATAGATAGATTTTTAACCAATAAGGGAATTAAGGGTTATGGGGAGCGGGCGGGTAAGTGGAGCTGAGTCCACGGTCAGATCAGCCATGATCTTATTGAATGGCGGAGCAGGCTCGAGGGGCTAGATAGCCTACTCCTGTTCCTAATTCTTATGTTCTTATGTTCCTACAGGTTGACCCTCCCTTATCTGGCACCCTCGGGACCTGGCCTGTTCCGAATGAGGGATATTTCTGGATAAAGGGAGGTTACGTGTTTTCAGTGTGTGTGTGTAAGCCGATTGGCTGGAACAACTGTCAGTCAGTCAGACAGTCTCAGCTCACGTTGGAGACCAAACTATTCGAGAGTTCTAGAATTAGGATATTCTCAAAATCTATGATCCAAAATATTAAAAAGGTAAATACTTTGAAAACATTTTCTGAACAATTTTTATTGGAATTTCCATCAGTGTTGTGTCAGAGGGCCATCGGGTCCTGAGGTGTCGGAGGGCCGTCGGGTCCCGAGGTGTCGGAGGGCCGGAGGGCCCAGAGGTGTGGGAGGGCCATCGGGCCCCGAGTTGTCGGAAGGCCGTCGGGCCCCGAGGTGTTCTAGGTTGAGGGGGCTTTTGCTACTGCTGATCACATTCTGTTCAGTAAGTGTGTGGATTTTCTGTTTCGGTGAAAGATTGAATTAAATAATAAAGAAAAGTTATCACCATTGTGCCTAAAAAGGGAATGGGAAACCTGGGGGGGGCGCGGCTGGGTTGGAGTTCTGCGCATGAGCCACCCGGTGGCCGGGAATGGTGCCAGACTAGGGCTGGTGTCGGGTTAGAGAGATTCAACATTCATAGTAATGGTGAGTTCCAAGCTCCGCCTTCCTGTTACTGTCAATGAGAATACCCCTAAAACAAATAATACTCAAACATAAATTTAAAAAACATTTTTTTAAATTAATAGAAATTGTATTAAATGTTTTAGAGAAAAATTGTTTTTTTGAAATTAAAAAAAAGAGTTTTAATAGAGTTAAAAACAAACTTACCTTCATAGTTAGGGATTTTAATATAAAAATCAGTCATAACATTTAATTTTTCTATGTTTTAAAACTCTTGCACTGGTAAAAGTAAGCTATACGCCTGCTTTTACCAGGCATAAGAGTTTGAAGGATATTCGCTGGGCAGGAGTTGGGCAAATAGCCCAAATATCCGCCCACGAATGTCCTCCTCCCGGGGATGCGTGCGATCTGTGTGACAGATCACAAAAGCTGGTTCTCTGCACATGCACATTTGCGAGGCCTCTTCAGGTGCATGTGCACAGCGTGCACAGCCGGGGAGGCCGCAATTTTTGGGCCATTATTTCAACTGTCAACTCCAGGACTGCTGCACTGAGGACCGGATACCGTTGAATGTGACAGGATTAGAAACGAACTTGAGGAAGAATCTGTTTGGGCAGCACATTGCAATCGATGTGATTCCGAAGGTGATTGAAGGTTTCTGAATAACTCTGAACCAAAGGAGCCTCTCATCTTATTATAAACGGCTGGCCTGGTACTGGCAGAAATGTTGTCAGTAAAATAATAGCTGAAAGCCTGTATAAAGAGGAACAGAACAGTAAATACGTTCATCTGTTTGTGGCTCCTTTGCACTTTCCCATTGCTCAACATATCAACCAGTACAAGCAACAGTTGCAGCCGTAGATTCCTGGGAATGTTAGCACGCGTGATTGGTCTACGTTTGCTTTTGACAAAATGGATAAAATGCATCCAGGCCTCATTGAATTCATTAAACCGTTCCTGGATTACTACAGCCACCTCGATGAAGTGGGCTATCGAAAGATCATATTCATCTTCCTAAGCAATGTTGCTGGTGAGAAGGTAAATGAAGTTGTGCTAAATTTCTGGGAGCGTGCGATGAAAAGGGAAGATATTCGATGGAAAGACTTGGGAGAAAGTCTCTCCTTGGAAGTCTATAATCAACAAAAACAGTGGATTCAGGCACTCGAGCCTCATCAACAAGAACCTAATTGACTGTTTTATTGCTTTTCTCCCACCTTGTGTTGTGTGCAAAAGCTGGAATTGAGGCATTTTAAAGGTGTTGAGCAAGTGGCTATCAAAGTGACAGAAGAAATGCTGTACTTTCCAAAGGACAGGAGGATATTTTCGATCAAGTGGCTGCAAAAGTGGATTACCGCGGGGATCAGTGCTGGGGCCTCAACTATTTACAATCTATATTAATGACTTAGATGAAGGGACTGAGTGTAACATATTAAAGCTTGCTAATGATACAAAGTTAGTGGGAAATTAAACCAGTGAGGAGGATGCAAAGAGGCTGCAGAGAGATATAGACAGGTTGGCTGAGTGGGCAAGAACATGGCAAATGGAATACAATGTGGGGAAGTGTGAAGTTATCCACTTTGGTAGGAAAAACAAAAAAGCAGAATATTTGTTGAATGGTGAGAGACTGGGAAATGTTTGCATTCAGAGGGACCTGGGTGACCTTGTCGATGAATCACAGAACGTTAACATGCAGGTTCAGCAAGCAATTAGGAAAGCAAATGGTATGTCAGCTTTTGTTACAAAAGGGTTAGAGAACAAGAGTAAAGAATCTAATTGCAATTATACAGGGCATTAGTGAGGCCACACTTGGAGTACTGTGTACAGTTCTGATCTCCTTACCTAAGGAAAGACATACTTGCCTTAGAGGTAGTGCGGCAAAGGTTCACTAGACTGGTTCCTGGGTTGGAGGGATTGCCCTATGAGGAGAGACTAAATAGACTAGACCTATATTCCCTAGAGTTTAGAAGAATCAGAGGTGATCTAATTGAACCATATATAATTCTTAAGGGGCTTGACGGGGTTAATGCTGAGAAAATGTTTCCCCTGGCTGGGGAATCTAGAACACAGGCTCACAGTCTCAAACTAAAGGGTCGGCCATTTAGGACTGAGATGAGGAACAATGTCTTCACTCAAAGAGTTGTGAATCTTTGGAATTCCCTACCCCAGAGAGCTGTGGATGCTCAGTTGTTACGTATATTCAAGACAGAGGTTGCTAAAATTTTGTGAACGAAGCGAATTCAGGGATCTGGGGATAGTGCGGGAAGGTGGAGTTGAGGTAGAAGATCAGCCATGGTCTTGTTGAATGAGCTCGAGGGGCCGAATGGGCTACTCCTGCTCCTATTTCTTAAAAGCACCAACATTAGCATCCTCGACCAGGCCAACATCCCCAGCATTGAAGCACTGACCACACTCGACCAGCTCCGCTGGGCGGGCCACAATGTCTGCATGCCTGACACAAGACTCCCAACATAAGCGCTCTACTCGGAGCTCCTTCACGGCAAAATGGGCAGAGGAAATATTACAGGGACACCCTCAAAGCCTCCCTGATAAAGTGCAACATCCCCACTGACACCTGGGAGTCCCTGGCCAAAGACTGTCCTAAGTGGAGGAAGTACATCCGGGAGGGCGCTGAGCACCTCGAGTCTCATCGCCGAGAGCATGCAGAAATTAAGCGCAGACAGCGGAAAGAGCATGCAGCAAACCAGTCCCGCCCACCCCTTCTCTCAACGACTATCTGTCCCACCTGTAGTTCTCGTATTGGACTGTTCAGCCACCTAAGAACTCATTTTTAAGAGTGGAAGCAAGTCTTCCTCAATTCCAAGGGACTGCCTATGATGATGACTTGAGCCCCCCCAATGGTTAATTGTGTAAGTGCGCCGTGTGTTGCTGAGCCATGCAGACTGTGAAGGTTCAAAGTTCAATCTCTGATCTGTGCCAAGTTAGTCAATCTCATGTGGACAGCAGTTGGGCCTCTTCAATTGGCCTCAGCTCATTTGGGGGCTTGAAATCAGCCAATTCTGGACCTGGAGATTTGTTTGCGCCTAAGCCGATGAGCAAGAGGACCACGCGATGTTTGGTTCTCATGCGCCACCAGTAGTGAACAATAGTTGTGCCATGAGAGGCATTTCACTGGTTGCGCTGAGGAATGAAATCGGCAGGCTGGAACTGCGACCTGGGGCCTACGATTGGTCTGGGAAGGTGGAGCAGAGAGATGATTGACAGGGGATGTGGGATATTGGAGGCTGTGGAACTGTAGCCCGACAACAGTCAGCACCTTCAGGACTTGCAGGGAGACCAAGGAGAAAAAAGCAACATGTTTGTAGGCAGATTTGCTCATCCAAATATTCGGTAAGAGCCGAATTCTTAGAATGTTGAGTCCCAGTTCAGGAGCAGTGTGACCAGATGTGAACAGGTTATTTATCCAATCAAATTCTGACCAAAACACCAGCTCTGAAGTTCAGCAGTTACCCTGGTTAGAACCCATCCACCACTGATAGCTTTATCAGCTCAGGTACAGCTCCAACTAATGGAACTCCCTCCCTAAACTTCTCTACTCCTTTAAGGCGCTCATTAAAATCTACCTCTTTGGCCAAACTTCTGTTCACCTGTCCGAATGTCTCCTTTTGTGGAATTTATGTCAGTGTGCAGCACCCAGGGATGCTTTACTTCGTTAAAGGCGAGATATAAATGCAAGTTGTTGCTATTTCTCAGGACTGTACAAGCCATTGTACAAGGCCGGCCTGGTGGCAGAAGTGCATTCGAAATCTTTTCACTGAATAATTGACTGGAATCCCAGCAGCCATTCTCAAAGAGCGCAATCAATTTATTGACCCTCCGTGTGTGGTAAGAGGGATTAAGCAGCTGTGGCGATGAAGCCCGGTCTGCAGGTGTAGGCTTGCAGCTGATCACACACTTCCTGCACGGCATGGCTTTCTGCAGCAATCTGATGCAGGCTACTCTGTGCAGTATATTCTCACAGGCGCTTAATATTCTGTGAGCAGAGTACCTTCCACAGTCTTCCTCATCCTCTTCACCCTCGTCCACTCTGTGAGCTCTGTCCTGCAGCAGACTGATTTTACTATTATTCTCCAAACCGTGCTCTGTTCTCTCCTGTATAGTTTGTTCTTGTTACTTTCTTCTGAGATCTGTCCTTCTGCTCTGTAAGGGGTGGTTTTCAGGGGGGTCAGCTTTCCCTTCTGATCTCATATGAGCGGTTTTGAATCGCTCCCATGCCCTTGGTTCTAGACACTGGATTTTATGAAGGGACTGTGACAGACTTGGACAGACAATCGGTTTCAAGGTAGGAAGCAGGTATGGCTTTATTGTGTCTCAAAAGAAGTAAAAGGCACACCTTTAATAACACACACAGAATTGTAATACTAATACACACTGAGGGGTACAACACATTGAATAAATTGTCAAATTACAGCCTGTGGGGAAAAGAATACAGCTTAAATTCTAAATGGGGTAAAGAGGAGAATGCAGGTACATTTACACAAGTTATCCCAGCCTCCCCCCTCCCAATTCCCCTAACTAACTAAGTTGTAGCTCTGAGGGTTCAGGGGCGATGCTCACCAATCCCTTTTGGCAGTTGCCGGTGAATCGTGGTTTCGGGGTTCGCTGCACTTGGCCTTCTAGGCGAGCCGTACCCCGGTCGAAGGAGAGGACTTCGGACTGCGTAGTCTTCGGTTGGGGTGCATCCGTTGATGCGGTAAGTTGCGTTTTGGATGTACCCACTTTCTTTGGTTAGGAATAGTTTTAGTTAGTCTCTTTTGGTAATTTCTCACCCGTTGGGTCGTTCAGAAGTAGATTGTAGAGTGGTTGTCAATTTGGCTGCTGACAACCTTCCGTTTCGTGGGCCTCGTGCTCGGTCAGTTCTTGATGAGTTCTAGTAGTTTCCTTCACTACTCCATTTCTTCACTCCCCAGCTCCGGCTGCTTGTGTCTGTGTCTGTGTTCGAGTCTGTGTCTTTTCCTGGTAAAACTAGGAATAGATATACCCCAAAAAAGGCTTCCTTATCTCCCACCAAATCTGGCCCAGCTCTTTGTTTCGATTTTGCAGCCCAGCTAACTGAAACTTGATTAAGTGGTTTTAATCTGGCGTTAATAGGCTTTTCGAAGTTGATGAGCTCTTGTCCATTGTGCTAGTCTGGCCTGAGCCAGATATTTCTATGCCTGTTGAAAAGGTGTTGGAATATGTATGTGACATTTGGGTCCTCTGGGTGGGGTGATAATGTTTCTTCCATGGTCGATTGTTTAAATGCTAATATTTTCTAGGGTAAACAGTTCCCAGACAATTTAATTAGCTCCAATGTTCAAACTGGTCCTTTAGAGATTGACCCCACCACTTTTCTTGCAGACCCAACATTCACCTTTTAAAAATCCCAAATTCAATTAAAGTTCGGTAGTTTCTTCCATGTGCACTTTAAGATTTCAAACTTTCTGGTAGATAGTTCTAAATTAAATTCCCTTTCCTATGAGTCCAAACATTGGGTGGGGGTGTCTCCATGAATGCATCCCCTTTTATCCCCTGCAGGCCTCGTCTGCCCTTTTAAACTAATTTGTGTCCCGAAGTTTTTCCATCCATTTTAAAAGTCCAGAAAGGGATTCTTCTCCTCTGCAGGGGAAAGGTACCAGGAATCTTTGCAAAATATTGGTAAATTCTATAGTACAGCTTGGTTTTCTTCTTCTTTCGTAAGGTGGTACCAGAGCAAATCAAACATCAATATCTAAGTTGGATATCCAGGCCAAAATTTCCAGTATAACAGCGTGGATATCTTGTAGGCTGCGTGCGAATTCCCTCTGAGGGCAGTGCTCAATGATGCGCTCCAGGGTCTGATTAGGAGCTCCACAGTCGGATGAAGAGGCTGCTTTAATCTTCCACCTATGAAGAAGGTGGCAGCATCGACTATGACCGGTTCTGTGGCGGTCGATGGTTGCCCACTGTTTGCGAAGTAAGTTTGATCCTTCAGGTTGTACTGTGGGGTCCTCTACATAACATAACAATATAAGAAATAGCAGCAGATGTAGGCCATTTCTCCTCTCGAGCCTGCTCTGCCATTCAATGAGATCATGGCTGATCTTCACCTCAACTTCACTTGCCTGCACTTCCCCATATCCCTTCATATACAAAAATCTATCGATCTCTGTCTTGAATATACTCCACAGCTCTCTGGGGTAGAGAATTCCAAAGATTCACAACCCTCTGAGTGAAGAAATTTCTCCTTATCTCAGTCCTAAATGGCTGACCCCTTATTCTGAGACTGTGACCCCTGGTTCTAGACTCCCCAGCCAGGGGAAACATCCTCCCTGCATCTACCCTGTCAAGCCCTGTAAGAATTTTGTATGTTTTAATGAGATCACCTCTCATTCTTCAAAACTCTAGAGAATATAGGCCCAGTCTACTCAATCTCTCCTCATAGGACAATCCCTCCATCTCAGGAATCAGTCTGGTGAACCTTTGTTGCACTCCCGCTATGTCAAGTATATCCTTCCTTAGGTAAGGAGACCAATACTCCAGGGGGCCGAAATTGGTGGAGGTTGCGCCCGCAGCCGGTGAGGTTCTGCCGGAAATGTAGCTTTTCTGGGCAATTCCGCCAGAACCGTCCACCTGCCGTCCAGGTTGCGCCCGGCGGAAGATTGGTCGCGGTGGGATCCACCGGTGTGACGCATGCCGCCTGCCCAGGCCGGATGCTGCAAATCGGTCTTTTGGTCAGGGATGCTGACCTCAGATTGACCTGCCACCCGCCAGAAGGACCGCTCGCAAAAAGCAGGTGTGAGCCGGCCGTGAGTCGGGCGGCAGGGAGAAGGGCTCCGAGTGCTGCAGCGCTGCACATCGCCGCTATGGTGCAGGTGCTGGACTATCAGGAGTGGGACTGCTGGGAAAAAGTTAGGTGAATGTTGCTTTACTTTATTGCTGATGGTCAGGTTTCATTTGGATGTGATATAAGCGACTGAAATGTGTCTCGACTGATGGGAACTTTTTTCTTTGACCTTGCTGTAAGACCTTCACTGAGAAGCCCAATGGCGAAGGCAAAATAATTATGAATAAGTGAAAAGTCACATTTTGTGCAGCCAAGCTGATTAATTAATTCTGTGACACAGTCCTTCAAGAAGTTCTCAGGGAAGCACTACATATCACATAGAGGGTGAGAGGGTTAGTGTTCGAATGATCTATTGTAAGCCTGAGATAGCTGCAGACTCTGACATTTGTCTGGGAGGAAAAGGGTATAAAGTTACAGCTATTCGACTTTAGGGGCAGCGCAATTACTGCACAAACTGAGGAAGGACTACGGTCAATAGAACACAGCAAGAGACAAGTGCCGTGGTGACTCAGTGACCTACCGTTGAGGTTTCAACGACTGGACTGACATTATCACCTTGTTAATGTGTCTTTCTTTGTACTGCAAGGTAACTACTTCATAAAATCTGCTGATTCATCACAAAAGACCTGTACCCAGCCTGCCTTGTTGTGGTCATGGACAAGCGAGAGGTCGCAGATGTAAAGAAATGGCGCATCACTGCAACTGATAGTCAGAAGAGCATTACATGAGGTCTGGAACACGGGAAAAGATATTTAATGTACTGCAATGTAACTGATGACCATGTCATCTCAGGGGTGGCACTCCGCCATGTTTGGCCTTGGAAAAAGAGGGTTGAAGTGCAAGCCTTAAGGTCTGTCCTGCAAGTAGGTAAAGTGAGAGTAACTGAATGGCAGTCTTCCTGCATTGGTGACCCTTCCTTGTCGTGTTGCGATGGTCTGATGACAGGACCCATTATACAATGCCGTCATATGTGGATGGGAAGATATTCCTGATAAAGCAGAAGACCTGAGGGACAGATGTGTGTTTCTCACAAGGCACCACACATGATGTTAAAATCAGACACTCAACAAGAGAGGGTCAACAATGTGAGTGTATTTACAAGTGCACAATGACAAAGGTTACATAACATTATTCCATTTACACCACCAACACCCACCCCTCTACCCACCACCACCACCTCTCTTTCCACCCCGCCCACCCCCCTTTGAAGCGATGCCCAAGCTCCTCTTCCTCACCCCGCCTACACCACGGTGTCCCGCTCTCCTGCCCCTCACTGCCTCTGGTTGACGAGGTTGTGCAGGAGGGCAGCGGGATGTCTGCAGACGTGTGCATCTCGATGAGAAGGCAGGGGGCGTGACCTGCTCCTCCTGATCTGTCTCCCTTGAGGGTGTGGGCTCGGGGGCTTGAACTACGCGGCCAGAAGCCATCACTTGCCTCATCGCCTCAACGGTCTCAATTGTGCGCTCCAACACAGCGATGAGCCGGTCCATCCTGTCATCGTTCTGCTGGGTGAAGGTGGCGATGCTGCCAGCGATCCCAGCCATGGTCTGGAGCATATCGCGACCTATCTGCACGCTCGTCCGTGATAGCTGGACCATCTCCTGAATTGCAGAGAGCCGTGGTGAATCCTCAGGTGGATGCTCGCTCCTGGTGGGTTCTGGTGCCTTGCTTGCCCTCGCGCCACGGCCTCTGCACTTGCCAGTGTGGAATCCGTTCCAAACCCCAGGAACTCTGAGCCCGACGCCGAGGTTCTGCGGACACCTGGCTCACATGGCAGGAGGCTACTGTCATCCTGTTCCATCTCTTCGTGCTCAAGGAGCTCAAAGGCGGGCCCTTCTCCCTCCTCTCTCTCCTCTTCTTCATGGCTCTGGGTGGTGGAGGTAGGAGCAGTGGAAATGGGTGATCTGGAGTGGGGGAGGGGGGGGCGGATAAGGATCCGCTGTCTTGGGCTGAGGGCAACATCGGGGTGAGAGACGTTTGGGTCTGTCGGCTTCTCTGAGGTCGCTGGTGTGCCTTGTTCCGTGCTGTCCGAGTCATCACCTGCAAGTAGAGGACAACATTTCAGTTTGTAGGGGGAGGGGGGGGTGGGGGGCTGCTGCTGGTCAAACTGAGATGTGAGCCGTGCCATCTCACATTCTGCCAGCAAGGAGTTCCATCTCTACATGGGCACACCGATACTGGGCAACAAAGTGTGTGGTAAACCGCGAGTGACTTAACATTGCATGACCTTTCATGCTATGAGCGTGACTCAGACCGCAGATTAGTATAACCTTACCATGCTGTGGCATCAGATCCGGTGACAGTCACCCACCAATGCCAACGCACGCTCCTTCTCCTGGTCAATTAGACCACCTCTGCTGCTCCCCCTCCCCTTGCTGCCTTGAATACGTTGTTCTTCTGCACAAAGAAACGTTGCAGACTTTAGCCCCTTTGCTGATGCCTTACACACACACACACACACTCCCCCACACACACACACCCACACACAGTCCCATACACACCCCCACACACACCCCACACACACTCCCACACACCACACATCTGGCGCACAACCCTTTTGGAGTTGGGCAGGAGGGGGTGAATACATTTTCACTCATTCGTGCTGCCAGCACCAAATCGTTCCAATGTTTTCTGCATTGGTCCCCATCCCGCTCAACGGTTGCGGACACGATCTCAGCGATCTCCCTCCAAATGCGTCGGTATTGGGGTGGTGGAGGCTTGCCACGACCATCCCGGGTGAGGTCTTTGGACCTGCACTTACTCGCTCCTTCAATTCCTGCTCATTAAACCAGGGAGCTCTGGGACTGGTTTTGCCAGTCTTCATGGCAGATTTATGGCCACTCATCATCAATGATGAAACGAGTTTGTGGCTCTCAATTTCTCCAACTACCCCCTCTCCAACCTCCAACTCTCTCTTCTCAAATACCAACTCTCTCCTCTCCCCTCTCACACTCACAGGTGGAATAAAACGGTGTGCTTTTATGCGCATGTGCAGTACAGCAATCAGCCTCAAATGGCCCCGAAATGACGACACGTCGGAAGACAAAAACTACAAAAATATTGCGAAGTCTCGCGCATGTGCATTGGACGCCCTCCGAAGATCCCCGAGTGGAGAGGTCTCCAACTGCCGCACACTGATGATGCCGGCCGCTTGCTCCTGTTCACTCCCGGCCAGTGACTGCCGCTGACCCCGCCGCCCACACAATGGAGCCAAAAGTGACTCCCAACGGGACCCGGAGACAGCAGACGGCAAAAAGGTTGGTGCCACGCAGGGGCCACCGAGAAATGGGCGGCGACCAAATTTGGCCCTGGGTGCGGTTTCATCAAGGCCCTATATAATTACAGTAAGACATATTTACTCTTATACTCAAATCCTCCTGTAATAAAGGCCAACATACCATTTGCTTTCTTAATTGTTTGCTGTACCTGCATGTTAACTTTCAGTGATTGGTGTACAAGGACACCCAGGTCCCTCTGAACACCAACATTTCACAATCTCTCACCATTTAAAAAATACTCTGCTTTTCTATTTTTCCTACCAAAGTGGATAACTTCACATTTCTCTACATTATATTCCATTTGCCATGTTTTTGCCCACTCACTTAACCTGTCTATATCCCTTTGAAGCCACTTTGCATCCTCCTCACAACTTACATTCCCACCTAGCTTTCTATCATCAGCAAACTTGGATATATTACATATGGTCCCCTCATCCAAATCATTGATATAGATTGTGAATAGTTGGGGCCCTAGTACTGATCCTTACGGTACCCCACTAGTTACAGCCTGATAACCTGAAAATGACCCGTTTATTCCTACTCCCTGTTTTCTGTCCATTAACCAATCCTCAATCCATGCTAGTATATTATCCCCAATCCCACAAGCCCTAATTTTGTTTAATAACCTCTTGTGTGGCACCTTATCGAATGCTTTATGAAAATCCAAATACACCACATCCATTGGCTCCTCCTTGTCTATTCTACTAGTTACAACCTCAAAAAACTCTACGAGGCCAAACTTGGTGAAGGCCAAGTCCTGCCCAAGTGCTGCCCAAAGGCCGCCGATGGCCGTCGAGAGACCGGGCAGCACTTTGGGCGGGAAATTGATGAAAAATAATTTAAAAATTGGGCTGGCGGCAAATGAGTGACTTACGCCATCAAACTGGGTGGGAGTGGGCAGGAGCTCCCAATCTCGGCGGCAAGCATCTTTGCCGCCGAGGATGGAGCCGGGGCCACAGAGGGTCGAAGACGTTCAAATAAAATTGATTGGAAAAAAAATTACTAGGAAGACCTTCAGGGGAACCCTGTGAAAAAAAATGTATTAAAAAATTCACTAATTTTTTTTCTCAGTTTTTTGAACTTGCCGTCGGGGTTAGACCAGCCTCCTCGCAGCAGTCCTTCCACCTGCTGGTGCCAACTCATGCCCGCACCAATCTGGCATCTTGGTGGGCGGGAGGTCACTTGGCCATCCGCTGACGTCAGCGGATAGTTCCCGACGGTTCCCTCTCCCGCCCGCTCCAGACCAAATGCAAACTGGCACTGGGCGCAACCCGGAGAGAAATGTCGGTGGATCTCGGCGGCAGTCAGCGGCAGTGGGCGGTAACGCCATCAATTTCGGCTCCTAAGAGATTTGTCAAACATGATTTCCCTTTCATAAATCCATGTTGACTGTGCTCCATCTTATTATTCTTTTCTAAGTGCCCTGTTACCATATCCTTAATAATAGATTCTAGCATTTTCCCTACTATATATCCCTAAGGAATCTATAAGGAATCCATTCCATATGTCGCAGTTCTTCCAAACATTTCACCATTGGTCATCAAGGCCGAGGGGAGATCGCTAAAGGGCTTCAGCGATGGTCCAAAATGGCCTTCTAGATTTGAGACAGGTTGGTAGTAGTTTATTCAAATCGGCCTGGATCAGCATGTCTTTGCTGGTGTAGTGGCTGTATTCTCTGGAGACTGCGTATTCACAGCTATCAATCTCAGATTTAGAATTAACAATTGACCTAGTATCAATTGCTATTTGCGGAAGAGAGTTCCAAACTTCTACTTTGGGTGGAGAAGTGTTTCCTAATTTCATTCCTGAAAGGCCTGGCTCTAATGTTTAGACTATGCCCCCGAGTCGTAGACTCCCCGAGCAGCGGGAATAGTTTTTCTCTATCTACCCTATCAGTTCCCCTTAATATCTTGAAAACTTTGATCAACTCACCTCTTAACCTTCTAAATTCTAGAGCATACAACCCTCCTCATAATTTGACCTTTGGAGCCCGGTAAACCCACGCTGTCTCCCTCCAAGGCCAATATATCCTCCCTAAGGTGTGGTGCCCAGAACTGCTCACAGTGCTCCAGTGGGGTCTAACCAGGGCTTTGTACAGCTGCAGCATAACTTTTACCCCCTTGTATTCTCGGCCTCTAGATATAAAGTCCAGCGTTCCATTAGCCTTTTTCATTATTTTCTGCACCTGTTCATGACATTTTAATGATCTATGTACCTGGATCCCCAAGTCTCTTTGGGCCTCCACTGTTTTTAGCTTTTCATTATTGAGAACGTACCCCACTCCCTTCATTTTAGATCCAAAGTGGATGATTTCACATTTATCAACATTGAAATCCATTTTCCACTGTTTTGCCCATTCACTTAATCTGTCGATATCCCTTTGTAATTTTAAGCTTTCATCGACACTGCCTGCAGTGCCGCCTATCTTTGTGTCATCTGCAAATTTGGATATATGACTCTCTATCCCCGTCATCTAAGTTGTTGTGAACAGATGTGGTCTCAACACAGATCCCTGCGGGACACCACGAGTCACATCCTGCCACTTTGAGTACCTGCCCATTATCCCTCCTCCCTGTCTCCTGCCGCTCAGCCAATTTCCGAACCAATCAATAATTTGCCTTCAATTACACGGGCTCTACTTTAGTTAACAGTCTCTTATGAGGGACTTTATCAAATGCCTTCTGGAAGTCCATATAAATAACATCCATAGACATTCCCCTGTCCACTACTTCAGTCATCTCTTCAAAAACTTCACTCAGGTTTGCCAGGCATGACCTGCCTTTACAAATCCATGCTGGCTCCCTCTGATATACTGAAAATGTTCAGATGTTCAGTCACCCGATCCTTAATTATAGACTCTAGCAATTCCCCGACAACAGATGTTAGACTAACTGGTCTATAATTCACTGGTTTCCTGCTCTCACCATTCTTAAAATAATAAGTGACATGCACAATTTTACAATCTAAAGAAATGGTTCCTGAATCGAGAGAACTTTGGAAGATTATAGTGAGCGCATCAGCAATGTGCTCATCTATAATCATATAATATATATATATGGGGCTAGACTTTACACTTTGCTGGCTATCACCCAAAAAATGGGTGATGTGTCAGCCTTCATGATCACTGGCACATCGGCCATTTTTTGAATCGCGACTTTCGGCTCAGGGATAGCCCAGCGATGTCAGCCTCCTCCCTCCAACGTTGAAAATGGTGGCCGTAGTACCGAATTCTGTGAGAAAGGCCAGCTAAAAGCAGCTTTTCTCCAGCGATTTTGTCGACGAGCGATTAGCCCGGCGATGTATGGGCGATGTGCCAAAAGTTGCACTGGGCAATGTGCGGGCGATCACCTCAGCGATCACCTCGGCAATGTGACAGGAAAGTTGGACCGGCAACTTTCCGGCGATGTTCCTCCCCAACTTTCCACTTTTTAATCAAATGGGTGCTAGCCTGCCTTTTTGGGCGATTATATCGGCACTAGCCCAGCGATGTCAAGTGGAAAGTCTAGCCAATAGGGCCTGTACTATTAAAGAATAAACATAGCGCTTCAGGGCGTTCAAAGCACTTTACAGCCAATGAAGTACTTTTGAATGTAGTCACCATTGTAATGTAGGAAATGCAGAAGCAAATTTGCACATAGAAAGAACCCACAAACAGCAATGAAAAAACAGATAATCTATTTTTTAGTGATGTTATTTAAGGGTCAAGTATTGACCAGAACACCAGGGATAACTTCCCTGCTCTTCTTCGAAATAGTGCCAAGGGATCATTTACGTCCACCTGAGAGAGCAGACGGGGCCTGGGTTTAACACTTCATCAGCAAGACGACACCTCTGACAGTGCAAGGTCGTGCGAGTTGATGGCTCTGCCTGTCCCATGATGCGATATAACAGAAGAATTTTTATCATAGCTGTTGTTCCCTATTTCATGAGATTATAACTGTCTTGGTCTATGAGCAACAATCAGATTGGATCCCTGTTGTTTCTTATCAACGTAAATCACCGATTGCTGAAACCAATTGCAATCTTTCTACATTTCCCGACAACAGTAAAATGAGGATTGCAGTAAGGATGAAGAATACAATCTGGGCTTTGCAGAAAGTTTTGGGTTAGCTATGCAAATTTTAAATTCAATTTTGTACTGACAAATGTAAAATATTTCACATTGAAACCAAATGTGTAACAGAAGTATACAATGAATAATATAGAAATAGCTTGGGGAAATTCTCAAAGGAACCTGACTGTGACACTGGATCCATTACAGTCAATGACAAAACAATGTGGAGAAGCATTACCGAGTACAAATCTGGGAAACATTATTAAAAAGAAAAAGAAAGAAAGACTTGGATTTATATAGCGCCTTTCACGACCACCGGACGTCTCAAAGCATTTTACAGCCAATGAAGTACTTTTGGAGCGTAGTCACTGTTGTAATGTGGGAAATGCGGCAGCCAACTTGCACACAGCAAGCTCCCACAAACAACAATGTGATAATGACCAGATAATCTGTTTTTTGTTATGATGATTGAGAGATAAATATTGGCCAGGACACCGGGGATAACTCCCCCGCTCTTCTTCGAAATAGTGCCATGGGATCTTTTACATCCACCCGAGAGAGCACACGGGGCCTCGGTTTAACATCTCATCCGAAAGACGGCATCTCCAACAATGCAGCATTCCCTCAGCACTGCACTGGGAGTTTCAGCCTAGATTTATGTGCTCAAGTCCCTGGAGTGGGACTTGAACCTGGACATGCCTGCTTTAAAAGAAAGAAAGACTTGGATTTATATCGTGCCTTTCATGACCACCGGATGCCTCAAAGTGCTTTACAACCAATGAATACTAAAATAGCACAAAGAATAACAGGGAAGGCCCCAAGCATCAAGGTGATGAGCTTTGAGGAAATATTAGAGTGTTTGAAGCTTTACAATGTCGAGAGAAGGTGAAGGGATGGACACAATCCAACTGCTTGAAACCCTGCATCTTTTGAGAAAGGTTTGCTGTTGTGGGTAACTACTAAACTGCACCCAGAGTGATGCTGTCTCTGGTCACCAACATGTTTTAATCACCACCCACAATAAGGGATACCACAGCACAGTACAGGTTTTCCTGCAGGGATTCCCTTATTTGTTATCCTAATGGAGGACGAGAAGGAGAAACCCAACTGGGATCAAAGGAGAGTGAGACAGAGTCAAAGAAGGATAAGGCCAACTCGGTACCACACCCCTCCCCAATAATGAGAATCCAGATCCTGCAGTTCTAATACATAGAAATATTCACAAGTTCCAACGTGGAAACAGGGCATTTTCACCAAATAGTCCATGGGGACAGGTCCCCCCCATATAATCAAATATTTTAATCACACGTACCTGCCCTCTTCCCATATCCCATAACTCCTTTTCATTCATCCACCAATCCAATCTAATCTTCAATGCCGGCATTGTTTCTGACTCGACCACTAACCCTGGATTAGACAGGCTCATAGGATGCTGTGTGAAGATGTTTCCCCTTCGCTCTCTTCTACATGTCTTGCATTTAAGTGTCTGTGGCCCCTCGTCCTTCACCCATCAACTACTAGAAACAGTCTGATTCTATCTACCCTGTCCCATCCTCCCAGAATTTAAACACTTCTCTAATACACTACTCCAATGCACTCCTGGTCGGCCTCCCACATTCTACCCTACATAAACTTGAGGTCATCCAAAAATCGGCAGCCCGTGTCCTAACTCACACCAAGTCCCATTCACCCATCACCCCTGTGCTCGCTGTCCTGCATTTGCTCCCGGTTAAGCAACGCCTGGGTTTCAAAATTCTTATCCTTGTTTTCAAATCCCTTCATGGCCTCACCCCACCCTGTCTCTGTAATCTCCTTCAGCCTCACATCCCCCCCGAGATGTCTGCGCTCCTCTAATTCTGCCCCCGTGCCTTCTGTTGCCTGGGCCGCAAGCTCTGGAACTCCCTCCCTAAACCTCTCCATCTCTCTACCTCTCATTCCTCCTTTAAGACGCTCCTTAAAACCTACCTCTTTGACCAATTTCTTCCTTTGTGGCTCGGTGACGAGTTTTGTCTTGTAAAGCACCTTGGGAGATTTTACTATGTTAAAGGCGCTATATAAATACCCGTTGTTGTTGTTATATTGTATTGTTCGAACAAAAAAACCAAAATGTTTCAAGTCTTTGTATTTGTATTTCCACATATCAGGCAGCATTTAATGAATCTGTGTTGGACCTTTCTAGAGCTTCAGTGCCTTCCTACGGTATGAGGTCCAGTACAGGACATGGTACTGCAAATGAGCTCGTATTACAGTTTTCTATAGGTTCATCATTACTTTAGGAGGGACTGAGTGCCTGGCGTCTTTGGTTACTTTGATTCGCTAAGAAAATTCTGAAAGATCCATGCCAGCTTTCACATGATGAGCTGCAACCCAAATCAAATAACGGAACAGCTCTGCTGTGACAGTCACTGCTCTCTACCTTACTGTCGCTGCCTCCCACCAAGGTGTCAGCAATGGCTCAGTGAAAGCACACTTGTCACTGAGTTTCTAGGTTTGTAAGTTTCAAGTCCCACTTCAGAGACTTGAGCACAAAATCCAGACTGACACTCCAGTGCAGTGCTGAGGGAGTGCTGCACTGTCGGAGGGACCGTCTTGAGGATAAGACCTTAAACCGTCTGCTCTCACGGGTGGACGTAAAAGATCCCATGACACTATTTCGAAGAAGAGCAGAGGAGTCTTGGCCAGTGTTTATTCCACAATCAGCATCAATAAAATACAAATTATCTGGTCATTATCATATTGCTGTGGGACCTTGCCGTGTGAAAATTGGCTGTCGCGTTTCCTACATTGCAATGTGATTACACTTCTGAAGTACTTCATTGGTTAGCCTTTGCTTTGGGATGTCCTGAGGTCATGAAAGGCGCTACATAAATGCCAGATATTCTTTCAAATTGCAACCAGGGACTTACGCAATGTCAGCCAGGGTGCCGTGGTCCTACCAGAACTAGGTCATCGATATCATCTTCACAAAATTGTGTTTGCCTTTACTCTGATGGTTTCAACAATCTATCCATCATAACCCCTTTACTTCTTACAATTGTTTTCGCAACTTGACCATAAAGATGACGGATTGTTGTAAAAACCCAACTGGTAGCTTAATGTCCATTTCGGGCGTCCTTCTCAACCCATCTGCAGCCTTTGACACAGTTGACCACACCATCCTTCTCCACCATCGTCCAGCTGGATGGGACTGCACTCGCCTGGTTCCATTCTTGTCTATCTAATCATAGTCAGAGAATCACCTGCTACGGCTTCTCTTCCTGCCCCCTGCATCGTTACCTCTGGTGTCTCCCACAGATCTATTCTTGGCCTCCTCTATTTCTCACCTACATGCTTCCCTTCGGCTCTTGAAGTGGCCCAGCAAGCCCTTCAGCTGTATCAAACCGCTACCAGCATTTCAAGAAAAAGGCCCACCACTATCTCTTCAGGGCAACTAGGGATGGACAATAAATGCTGACCTTGCCAGCGACGCCCACATCCGAGAATGAATAAAAATAACAATACCAGGCACTAACACTTATATTTATTTATCTCTCTCTCTTCTGAGTTCACCAGCCTCCTATTCTCCCTTAATCTCTCCCTCCACGAAAACTCCCCAACCCATATTCACGACCACCCCCTTGACCGTGCCATCTCTCGGTCTCGGCCTGGCTATTCCCATTGTGTCAATCGCAGATAAGGCCATCTCTGACCACTTCCTCGTATCGCTCTTCACCCACATCCCCTTTCCATCCCCCATCCGCCAATCCCTCCCCCCAACCCTACATCCTTCTGTGTCCGCCCCTGGAAAAAACTCTCTCCCGACTCCGTTCCCCCTGGTACAGCCCTCACCTTCGCTCCCTCAAGTCCAAGGGACGCAGACTTGAACGGATGTGGCGGACAACTGGTTTAGCCATTCACTACCAGATCTCGCTGGACCAGGTAAAGCACTATCGGGTCCTGCTCTCGTCTGCCAAAATCGCTCACTATTCCAGAATCATTCTGGAATGTAAAGATAAACTCCGGCTTCTATTCGCCATTGCTAACCGTCTTTTTCAACCCCTCTCCCCAGTCTCACCCTCACCTTCGACAATAAGTGTGAGGAGCTCATGGACTTCTTTGTCTCTCAGGTTGAGACCATCTGTTCGCCCACCTCTGTCTCTTCCCTTCCTTCCCCTAGCCCACCGGGCCAAACTTCCTTAGCCCTGAACTCACATCTTTCTTCAGTTTCTCCTCGATCTCCCCTCATGACCTTTCCGATCTCATCCTGGCCACAAGACCCACTTCCTGCTCCCTTGACCCTCTCCGCCTCTCTACCTCTCTTTCCTTCTTCAAGACGCTCCTTAAAACATACCTCATTGACCAAGCTTTTGGTCACCTGCGCTAATTTCTACTTGTGTGGCTCGGAGTCAAATTTTTTTATCTCATAATGCTCCTGTGAAGCGCCTTGGGATGTTTCACTATGTTAAAGGTGCTATATAAATACAAGTTGTTGTTGTTGTTCGAGCCCAGCCATTGGACTGAAGTTGCTGAGTACTGAAGCTGCTGTTGTGCCATGCATTGCCAGCCGAGAGCTGGGAGCTGGGGGTTCCTCTCACACTTTACTCGGACAGAAACATGTCATTAATTTAAACATTTCCAGCGATACACAACACGGAAACAACAGATGTTCCCCTACAATTATAGTCAAGCATTATTCCTATGTAGCTATTATAATTTTATTGTCTGAAAAATTGTAGCCTGCGGTTTCCCGAAATGCGTGGCTGGCCAATGGAAGCTTGCTGACGATAGCACACATTTTTAACATGGCTCTTTGCAATTTGACGTACTTTTCTGCTGGGCAATCCATTTCTAATATAAGATTATTGCTAATCTAAATAATAATAACCGTTAAAAAAACCTCGCATTGGATTCATCTACAATTTTCCACAACCAGGACTTGAGGCGCCATCATCACCCACAAGACTGTATTTTTAGAGGGATTTTAGGTGGGATCCCAATCTGTTGGCATCCAGACATCTCACCCTTCTTCACCCCATCCAGACAGCTCACCATCCTTCACCCCATCTATACACTGCCTCTCAGTCACATCATCTCCCATGTCTGTTCTGAAGGCACCAAGTCTTACCTCCCCACCACTTTCCTTGATCCCATAGCCATCTCTGGCCTATCTGAAATCACGTCTTCATTGACTTACACTCTCCTTCTTCTGAACACCACAAGGACAGAAGCCATCGTTCTTGCTGAAAGCACTGATTCCAGCCCTTTCTTTGGCTTCTCCCTCAGGCTGGACGAGACATTGTGAATCCTTGGCTTCCTGCTCGATCCCCGAGCTGTGCTTCAAATGCTCATACCCTCCATCACCAAGGCTGCTTGCTTCCATCGCCACAGCGTTGGCCACCTCTGCCCCTCCTGCTGCTTGGTAGAAGGATTTGGGGGGACATATTTTCACCCAGAGGGTGGAGGGGGTCTGGAACTCACTGCCTGAAAGGGTGGTAGAGGCAGAAACCCGCACCACATTTTTAAAGTGCTTGGATGTGCTATAGCCTACAAGGCTGCGGACCTTGCAGCAGATTTTCTGGTCTGAAATAAAATGGCGGCCGCGTCAGTGCGCTCTCCCCTTTATGGGCGGACGCGCCGTCCAGCCACAAGAAGCTTCCTACCGGCTGATCCGCTCCCATGGGGCAATTTCCCACGCGGGGTGGGAAGAGGTCGGTGCATGCCCAACGGGGGTCCCGTACACTGTGCAAAAATAAAGGAAGGCAATTTTCAAAATGGTGGGCGCTCTGTGCCAACCGAGCGTGAGTCCTTACCAACCCGTGGCCGTCTGGTCACGGCTCTTATAGAAAGGAGTAATTTCGGCCCCTTAATATTTTTGTTCTAATATGTGTTCACAGATTTTGGATCAATTTATTAATTCAGTTTGGATTCTTTTGTGGTGTGTCTCATTTCAGCTTTGCGCTGTGATATGGCCTGCAACAGGGATGGAATGATGGGATTGTGCTGAGCAATGGGGATGTGAGACATAATTCATTCGAACCGCTGTCTGATGAGGCGGTCACGGACCGCCCTTCCAGAGGCCAATTGAGAGGCTGTCTCCTCCGTCGCTCCTGTACCGCCTCCTCATCCACCTCCTCATCCTCCTCATCTTCCTCTTCCTCCTCCTGAGGTGGTCCCGCAATCCCTGGTGGAAGGGCTGGGCCCTTGTGATGGCCAAGTTGTGGAGCATGCAGGCGAGCTTGACGTGGTGACTGGAACCACGACATGGGACACCCGCTCAGCCAAGTACTGGAGGGCTCCTCCTGAGAGAGGAGTGCAATCGTTGCTTGAGCATCCTGATGGTCTGCTCGATGATGTTGCTGGTGGAGGAATGGCTCTCATTATAGGAGTGCTGGGCAGGAGTGTTGGGGTTGCGGAGGGGAGTCATGAGCCTGGTGGAGAGCGGATATCCCTTGTCTCCGACCAGCCAGCCGCGAGTTTCATGTGGTGGCTGGATGATTGCTGACAACCGGTCTGGTGCAGGATGAAGGCATCATGGCTGCTACCAGGATGGCGGACATTGACGGTGAGGATTCGGCGTGTGTGGTCGCACACCAACTGCACATTCAGTGAGTAGAAGCCTTTACTGTTACGGAAGATCTCAGGATTGCCCGCAAAGCCACGTGGGTGCCGTCAATGGTGCTCTGCAACATGGGGAAGCCTGCTATCCTGACACAGGTAGGCTAAGTAGGTTGGGCCGATACACATTGGAGTTCAGAAGCATGAGAGGTGATCTTATCGAAATATGTAAGATAATGAGGGGGCTCGACAAGGTGGATGCAGAAAGGATATTTCCACTCATAGGGGAAACTAGAACTAGGGGGCATAGTCTCAGAATAAGGGGACCGCCCATTTAAAACTGAGATGAGGAGGCATTTCTTCTCTCAGAGAGTTGTAAATCTGTGGAATTCGCTGCCCCAGAGAGCTGAGAAAGGCTGGGTCATTGAATATATTTAAGGCAGAGATAGACAGATTTTTGAGTGATAAGGGAGTAAAGGGTTATGGGGAGCGGGCAGGGAAGTGGAGCTGAGCCCAAGATCAGATCAGCCACGATCTTATTGAATGGCAGAGCAGGCTCGGGGGGCCGAATGGCCGACTCCTGCTTCGATTTCTTATGTTCTTATGGTCTTAAAGCCACATGCACAGTCGTCCTGCTTCTCTCTGGTGATGGTGAAGGAAATGTAGCCCCTGCTCCTAATGTAGAGAGGTTGCGTGAGCTCCCGGATGCGGCGATGGATGGCGAATTGCGAGATGGTAGCTATGTATCCTGTTGCAGACTGCAAGGATCCGCTGACGAAGAAATTGAAGACGACAATGACATTGACTGCCACTGGGAGAGTCATGATCGCCCTGATCTGGGGCTGCGGGTCTGGTTGCAGGAGGTGGCAGAGTTCTGTGACCAGCTCCTTGGTGAAGCGGAGCCTCCTAATACACTGCTCCTCGCTTAATTGGAGGTAGGCGAAGTGATGTCGGAATACCCTCAGAGGCCTCCTATTGAGAGTCGTGATGGCCCTCCTCTTCCCTCTGACCACCGATTACAGTCTTTCTTTCTGCCTGCGCTCCCTCCACTGTAGATCCTGGAGGGCGAGGTCGACTACCAGTACAGCCTGACACAAGACTCCCAAAGCACGCGCTCTACTCGGAACTCCTACACGGCAAACGATCCCCAGGTGGGCAGAGGAAACATTTCAAGGACACCCTCAAAGCCTCCTTGATAAAATGCAACATCCCCACTGACACCTGGAAATTCCTGGCCAAAGACCGCCCTGAGTGGAGGAAGAGCATCCGGGAGGGCGCTGAGCATCTCGAGTCTCGTCGCCGAGAGCATGCTGAAAATAAGCGCAGGCAGCAGAAGGAGCATACGGCAAACCAGCCTCCCCACCCACCCTTTCCCTCAATCATTGTCTGTCCCACCTGTGACAGAGACTGTAATTCCCATATTGGACTGTTCAGTCACCTAAAAACTCACTTTTAGAATGCAAGCAAGTCTTCCTCGATTTCAAGGGACTGCCTATAATGATGACTTAATGTAACCAAGCGTAGCAGTTTGATTTTTTTAAGAATAAAGTAGCTACTTTTTAGTTGCCCCAACACTCCAGATATTGAGTAACGGTGAAATTACAGAATGAGTCCATTACACTATGTGAAACTGACATGAAAGCATTGAAACTCCACTTACCTATAGCTGCGACGCATTACTGACCATCCCTTTAAGTAATGTCCCTGGAGCGGGCTTTCCCTGTTGCTGTTTCCTCCAGGTGCGAAGGTAGGTGGCAACAACCAATCTTGCAGATCGGGCGCACATGTGAGCGTTGCCCACTCATTGAGGTCACTGTCCACCTGGCAATGATGCGCCCGGCGATAACTGTTAGTGGCATTGCTGCAGGGGGAGTGCGGGGCGGGCAGGATTTGATGTGCAGCCTCGCCCCACCATCTGCTGCCGATAATGGGAGGCGCTAAGGTACTGAATTTTTCCCAAAAAATTTTTTACTGCAGTCGGCGAGGACATAGGTGTCCTGGTCTAAAGAAGAAAAGTCGGCTAAAGATTTCAACGGACTTTAGGCGATCGTCGGTTCGGCCAACCGGGCTCTTGAAGACTTCAGGACATCTAATTATGTTTCTTATTTAATCCGTGTTTTAGTGGTTAAAGAAACGATCTCTGTAAGATTGATCGTGGATGCGTGTGTTTCTGTAACAGTGGATTCAGGTCTACACAACCTATTCTAACACCTAATGTGTGAGGTGTGAAAGTCATGAATCCACTCTGGAGGAAATATAAAAAACAGAAATATTTTTAGATAGTAGGAGATTGGAAAATGTTGGTATTCAGTTACTCGGGTATGCTTGTACACCAATCACTGAAAGCTAACATTCAGGTACAGCAAGCAATTAGGAAAGGAAAGGTCTGTTAGCCTTTACAACAACAACAAAAACTTGTATTTAGATAGCACCTTTAACATATGAAACTTCCCAAGGAGCTTCACAGGCATATTATAAGACACACAATTTGACACCAAGCCACATTAGAAATTAGCGCAGGTGACCAAAAGCTCGTTCAAAAAGGTAGGTTTTAAGGAGCACCTTGAAGGAGGAAAGAGAGGTAGAGAGGCGGAGAGGTTTAGGCAGAGAGTTCCAGAGCTTGGGGCCCAGGCAACAGAAGGTACGGCCACCAATGGTTGAGCGATTATAATCAGGGATGCTGAAGCAGGCAGAATTAGAGGAGTGCAGATATCTCGGGGGAACGGGGGGGTGGCGGGAGGTTGTGGGGCTGGAGGAGATTACAGAGCTAGTGAGGGGCGAGGCCATGGAGGGATTTGAAAACGAGGTGTTGCTTAACCGGAAGCCAATGTAGGTCGGTGAGCACAGGAGTGATGGGTGAGCGGGACTTGGTGCAAGTTGAGACACGGACAGCTGAGTTTTGGATCATTTCTAGTTTACGTAGGGTAGAATGTGGAAGTCCAGTCCGGACTGCATTGGAATAGTCAAGTCTCGAGGTAACAAAGGCATGGATGAGGGCTTCGGCAGTGGATGAGCTGAGGTAAGGGCAGAGTCGGGCAATGTTACGGAGGTGGTAATAGGCGCCCTTAGTTGTGCTGCGGATATGTGGTTGAAAACTAATTTCAGGGTCAAATGTGACACCAAGGTTGTGAACAGTCTGGTTCAACCTCAGACAGAAGTTGGGGAGAGGGATGAAATCAGTGGCTAGGGATCGGAGTTTGTGGTGGGGACCAAAAACAATGGCTTCGGTCTTCCCAATATTCAATTGGAGAAAATTTCTGCTCATCTAGAACTGGATGTCGGACAAACAGTCTGACAATTTAGAGACCGTGGAGGGGTCGAGAGAAGTGGTGGAGAGGTAGAGCTGGGTGTCATCAGCGTACATGTGGAAAGTGACTCTGTGTTTTCGGATGATATCGCCAAGGGGCAACATGTAGATGAGAAATAGGAGGGGGCCAAGGACAGATCCTTGGGGGACACCAGAGGTAACGATGCGGGGGTGGGAAGAGAAGCCGTTGCAGGTGATTCTCTGACTACGATTAGATAGATAAGAATGGAACCAGGCGAGTGCAGTCCCACCCAGCTGGACGATGGTGAAGAGGCGTTGGAGAAGGATGGAGTGGTCAACCACGTCAAATGCTGCAGACAGGTCAAGAAGGACGAGGAGGGTTAGTTTGTCTTTGTCACAGTCACAAAGGATGTCAGTACAGTGGCAGGCACGGAAATCGGATTAGAGGGATTCAAACGTGGAGTTGCGGGAAAGATGGGCACAGATTTGGGAAGCGACAACATGTTCAAGGGCTTTGGAGAAGAAAGGGAGGTTGAAGATGGGGCAGTAGTTTGCAAGGATGGAGGGGTCGAGGGTTGTTTTTTGAGGAGAGGGGTCGTCAGATTTGAAGGAGATGGGGACAGTACCTGAGACGAGAGAACCGTTAGCAATATCAACTAACATGGGGGCCAGAAAAGGAAGTTGAGTGGTCAGCAGTTTGGTGGGAATAAGGTCAAGGGAGCAGGAAGTGGGTCTCATGGACAAGATGAGGTCAGAGTGGTCATAAGCGGAGATCAGAGAGAAACTGGAGAAAAATGTGAGGTCAGGGCTAGTGCAGAGGGGACGCTGAGAGGAAGTTTGGCTCAGTGAGCTCTTCACACATATTGTCAGAGGTGAAGGTGGAGACTGGGGAGAGGGGTTTAAAATGATTGGAGTGTAAGAGTGAAAAAGTCTGACTACAATTATATAGGGCCTTAGTGAGAGCACACCTCGAGTTCAGTGTACAGTTGTGGTCTCTGATTCCTGGGATGGGGGATTTCCTATCAGGAGAGATTGAGTAGACTAGGTCAATATTCCCTAGAGTTTAGAAGAATGAGAATTGATCTGATTGAAACATATAAAATTCTTAAGGGGCTTGACAGGGTAGATGCAGGGAGGATGTTTCCCCGGGCTGGGGAGTCTAGAACCAGGGGCCACAGTCTCAGAATAAGGTGTCGGCCATTTAGAACTGAAATGAGAAGAAACTACTTCACTCAGATGGTGGTGAATCTTTGGAATTCTCTACCCCAGGGTGCTGTGGATGCTCATCTGTTGAGTATATTCCAGACAGAGGTCGATAGATTTTTGGATATTAAGGAAATGAAAAGACATTGAGATAGTGCAGGCAGGTGGAGTTGAGGTCAGTGATCAGCCATGATCTTATTGAATGGTGGCTCGAGGGGCCGAATGGCCTACTCCTGTACCTATTTCTTATGTTCTTATTGTTGTGTATGGAGAAAGAGTCGGACTGAACACTGTGAGCTCAAAGCAAAGTAGTCTTTTATTGCAGGTCTCCAGAGTGCCTCTCCAACCTGTGAAGCCTCCTTAAATACCTGTGATCCCAAGGGATTATGGGATCTCTTGGAACTCCCGGGGATGAGCCCTCTGGTGGCTGTACAGAGTAAATACAAGTTTACATATATAACAACACTCCCCCCAAAAGTCAATAGTGTAACTATTTACAATGTGAGTCGATCTGGGGCCCTTCTTGCCTGAGTTGATCGTCTCGGTGTGAAAGCTGGTGTTGTTGAATCATTTGTTGGGCCCTCGCTGAGCTGCTGTGCAGCTGGCCTTGCTGGGCTGCCTGGTGTTTTGGGCCCTCCAGGGCTGCTGTGGATGATGGGTTCTGCTTTGTGGTCAACCGTGGTGCCGGTTGCCGCTGGTGTGTGTGTTGGGGGATCAAAAAAGGTAGGGTCCAAGGTGGGTTGCTCAGGATAGTCCGTGAATCTGAGTTTGATTTGGTCCAAGTGTTTCTGGTGAATGAGTCCATTTGAAAGTTTGACCCGAAACACCCTGCTCCCGTCTTTGGTCACGACAGTGCCGGGAAGCCACTTGGGACCTTGTCCCTAATTTAATACAAATACAGGATCATTGATTTCAATCTTGCGTGACACATTTGCGCTATCATGGTATGCACTTTGTTGAAGCCGCCTGCTCTCTCTACCTGTTCATGTAGATCAGGGTGAACTAATGAGAGCCTTGTCTTAAGTGCTCCTTTCATGAGCAGTTCAGCAGGTGGGATCCCAGTGAGTGAGTGGGGTCTCATGCGGTAGCTAAGCAGGACTCGGGATAGGCGAGTTTGCAGTGAGCCTTCAGTTATTCTCTTCAAGCCTTGCTTGATGGTTTGCACTGCTCTCTCTGCCTGACCATTGGACGCTAGTTTAAACAGGGCAGATGTGACATGTTTGATCCCGTTACGGGTCATGAATTCTTTGAACTCAGCACTGGTAAAAAATGGCTCGTTGTCCCTCACCAGGACAACAAGCCGTGAGTGGCAAACATGGCCTGCAGGCTTTCAGTAGTGGCAGCGAATGTGATAGCCGACATTATCTCACATTCAATCCACTTGGAGTACGCATCTACAACATAGAAAATAGGTGCAGGAGTAGGCCATCCGTCCCTGCACCACCATTCAATAAGATCATTGCTGATCATTCCTTCAGTACCCCGTTCCTGCTTTCTCTCCCTACCCCTCCATACCGCAAGGGCCATATCTAACTCCCTCTTGAACATATCCAATGAACCACAAGGAACATTTTACCCAAAAACGGGCCTGCATAGTCGACGTGTACCCTAGACCACAGTTTGGAGGGCCAAGACCATAAACTTAGCGGCACCTCCCTGGGTACATTGCTTAACTGTGAGCATGTATTACATCTGTGAACGCAGGACTCTAAGTCTGCATCGATACCGAGCCCCCATACATGGGATCTGGCTATCGCTTTCATCATTACGATGCCTGGGTGGGTACTGTGGAGGTCACTGATGAAGGTGTCTCTGCCCTTCTTGGGGACCACTACTCGATTGCCCCACAGAAGGCAATCTGCCTGTATAGACATTTCATCTTTACGCCGCTGGAACGGCTTTATCTCTTCCTGCATTTCCACTGGGACACTGGACCAGCTCCCGACTAGAGATAATAAGGGGTCCTGGCTTGTCCAGGTTTTGATCTGCTGGGCAGTGACAGGTGATTGCTCACTTTCAAATGCTTCCATAACCATGGATAGATCTGCGGGCTGCGCCATTTCCACCCCAATGGTAGGCAATGGCAGCCTACTGAGAGTATCGGCGCAGTTTTCTGTGCCTGGCCTGTGGCGGATGGTGTAGCTGTATGCGGATAATGTGAGCGCCCATCTCTGGATGCGGGCCGATGTGTTGGTATTTATCCCTTTACTCTCAGAAAACAGGGATATAAGTGGCTTATGGTCAGTTTCTCATTCAAATTTTAGCCCAAATAGGTATTGATGCATTTTCTTTACCCCACAGACACACGCTAATGCTTTTTTCTCAATCATGCTTAGGCCCTCTCAGCCTTAGACAGACTCCTAGATGCATAAGCAACCGGTTGCAGTTTCCCGAAATCATTGCAATACACACCCGATGCCATATGACGACGCATCACATGCTGGTACCAAACGCTTATATGGATCATACAACACAAGCAAAATATTCGAGCATAACAATTTTCTCGCTTTTACAAAGGCATTTTCTTGGCTTTTGTCCCAAACCCATTCGCCCCCTTTTCGTAATAAGACATGCAGTGGTTCTAACAGTGTGCTGAGACCCGGTAAGAAGTTACCAAAGTAGTTCATGAGTCCCAGAAACGACCGTAGCTCCGTCACGTTCTGTGGCCTCGGTGCGTTCTCAATTGCCTCCGTCCGTCTTCGCGCTGGTGGGCCTGATGCCGTCCGCCGCAATCCTCCTTCCCAAGAACTCCACTTCAGGCACCAAGAAAACGCACTTCGAGCGTTTTAACCTGAGCTCCACGCGGTTGAGTCGACTCAGAACCTCCACCAGGTTCTACAGATGCTCGACTGTGTTCCGACCTGTGAACAAGATGTCATCCTGGAAGACCACAGTGTGCGGGACCGACTTCAGTAAACTTTCCATGTTTCTATGGAATATCGCCGCTGCTGATCGGATTCCAAACGGGCATCTGTTATAAACAAAAAGACCTTTGTGCGTGTTGATGCAGGTGAGGGCCTTCGATGATTCCTCCAGTTCCTGCATCATGTAGACTGAAGTCAGATCCAGCTTCGTGAACGTCTTTTCTCCCGCCAGCGTTGAAAAGAGGTCGTCGGCCTTTGGTCGTGGGTATTGGTCCTGCAGGGAGAAAAGATTGATAATTATTTTGTAATTGCTACAGATTCTGACGGTGCCATCTCCCTTGAAGACTGGGTCGATAGGACTGGCCCACTCGTTGAACTCGATCGGTGAAATTATGCCCTCTCTTTGCAGCCAGTCTAGCTCGATCTCTACCCTTTCTCTTATCATGTGCGGTACTGCTCTCGCCGAGTGATGGATGGGTCACGCCACCGGAATTAGGTGGATCTGCATTTTTGCTCCTTGGAATTTCCTGATGCCTGGATCGAACAGCAAAGGAAATTTGTTTAAGACCTGGGCACACGAAGTGTCGTCAGCGGGTGATAGCGCTCGGACATTGTCCCAGTTCCAGCGTATCTTTCCCTGCCAGCTCCTGCCGAACAGTGTGGGACCATCACCCGGTATCACCCAGAATGGTAGCTTGTGCACCGTTCCATTCTAGGAGACCTCTACGGTAGCACTGCCGATTACAGGAATCAGTTCTTTTGTGTAAGTTCTTAGTTTTGTGTGAATTGGAATTAAGACTGTCTTGAAGCCTTGTTACACTACAGCCTTTCGAAAGTCTTTTTGCCCATGATGGACTGGCTCGTGCCCATGTCCAGCTCCATTGACACTGGGCGTCCACTTAGTTCAACAGTCAACATTATCGGGGGACAATTCGTGGTGAATGTGTGCACCCCATGTACCTCTGCCTCCTCGATCTGAGGCTCTGGTTCGTCGAGATCCTCCGTGGATCTGTCCTCCTCTACAACGTGGTGGTTTGCAGGTTTAACAGGCTTTGCAGCTCGCCTGCACACTGATTGGAGGTGTCCCATTGTTCCACAGCCCTTGCAAACGTACTCTTTGAATCGGCATGAATGGAAGCGATGATCACCCCCGCAGCGCCAACAAGGTGTTAATGGCCTTGCATTCATCACCCTTGATGGTGGACTCTGAGACATCTGCAGACGTGCAGCTGCAGGCATGTGTGACCTGCCCTGTATGTTACGATTCAAAAACAACATCACTTTGTTCACAGTACTTTTAGCAGCACTTGTGTGCTGAGAGATTTGCATCGTATTGTCACTGGTGGCAATGAACGCCTGGGCTATCGCTGTGGCCTTATTCAATGTTGAGGTCTCTACAGTCAAAAGTTTGTGAAGTATGGTTTCATGGCCAGTGCCAAGTACAAAAAAGTCTCTGAGCATGTGCTCCAAATGTCCTTCAAAGAAACAGTAGTTGTCGTTGGACCACAAACTGGCTAAATTTCTGATTACTTATCATAATACTCCTCATACAACTACTGGTAGAACACCAGCAGAGTTGTTTCTCAAATGACAGGCACGAACCAGGTTCTCGTTGGTAAAGCCAAACTCGGTACAGTCAGTAGAAGAGAAACAATTAAGACAGAAAGAGAATCATGATAGAGGTAGAGTAAGAGAGAGAAGTGTGAAATTGAATCAGAAGGTTAGAGTGAAGAACCATCCCATAAATGGTTAAAGTGGTTACCAGGAAGAGTAGTGAAGATATGTGGCCCTCGCACATATTTGGTCAAGATGTTTGATCATGGAAAGGTTAGGTTTGCTCACATTGATCATATTTTACCTACCGATGGGGAAAGAGTTGAAAGATGCAATGATTCGATTATTTCTGATGAGTCAGATAGTCTTGTTACAAGTAGAGTACCAGTTGCAAATCTTACATCAGAAGTACCTGAAACAAGTTCAAGACAAAGTCATTAATCTGAGTCCAAGTCAGGCAGCCAAACAGTCTGAAGTTGCAGAGAGTCCAAATGTAGATTCGGCGTTGCATTTGGAGAAAAAACTCTCCTCAGGCTCAGCCGAGAATGAGTCTAAGTTCTACCACAAGTTTGGAAAGTTCTGTTCAAGAGCGAAGGTATCCTCTTTGAAACTGAAAACCAGAGGTTAAGTTTGATTTGTAAATATGGAAAAATTAGTCCATGGGCTAGACTTTCCACTTCACATCGCCCATCTATGGCCCACATATCGCCCAAAACGGACCTCTATCGCCCATTTTGAGGAAAAAGTGGAAAGTGGCCAGAAATATCGCCGGAAAAATAAGCCTCCAAGTTTCGGCTCACTTCACCGAACTGATCGCCGAGCTGATTGCCGACACAAGGCCCATCCCAACTTTCGGCACATCGCCATCACAAGGCCAGGATGATGGAAGGCCAGAAACATCGCTGTGTTTTTGCTTTTCCCGGGCTTTACAGAAGGAAATGGGCACCACGGGCGCCATTTTGAAGATCGGAGGAAGGGGGGAGACAGCCAAAAAATTGTGCTTAGATAGTTGTGAGTGATTTATGGGTCCTGTATAGATAGACCCACTCAGATTTTTAATTATATTTAATTTTACTAATAGTAGCCTAGTGAATTAGGCATTTTTTACTGAAAAATTCATTTATACCTAGTGAAAATAATTATTTAAAGTGAAGGGGGCCTAGTGTTAGACTGGGGCTGGAATAGATAGAGTAGTTTAATAGATTTGCATTCTTTAGTGAAAAGTTCATTTATAGCAATTGAAAATAATGATTGATAGTGATGGGGCCTGTGCTTTCTGCGCCATTACTCGTAATTGCTCACAAGCTGGTTTCTAAAAGGATCAATCGAAGAGGTGGCAGAGAAATGCGTAGCCAGAGACAGAGGAGACAGAGGAGGCGAGCGTAAAGCCAACGAAGGTACAAAGAAACACAATCTTACCTCGCGTGTCTAAGGAGGCTGCACTTCCGGAAGGAGGTTATCGATGAGATTTGCCAGCTCATCAAGGGGGATCTTCAGTCTTCCAGCATCATCAGAACCGCACTGTCCGTTGAGGTTAAGATTACTGTTGCCCTAGCTTTCTACCCTTCGGGATCTTTTCAGGCTTCATCTGGCGTCATCTATCATATCTCTCAGCACGCCACACACTGCTGTATTCGGCAGGTGACTGAAGCCCTTTACGCTCACAGGATGGACTTTATAAGCTTCCCTATGACCAGGGAGTCACAGACCGGGAGGGCTTTGGGTTTCTCCAGAATAGCAGACTTCCCCAAGGTGCAGAGAGCAATAGACATAAGAACATAAGAACATAAGAACATAAGAATTAGGAACAGGAGTAGGCCATCTAGCCTCTCGAGCCTGCTCCGCCATTCAATAAGATCATGGCTGATCTGGCCGTTAACTCAGCTCCACTTACCCGCCCTCTCCCCGTAACCCTTAATTCCCTTATTGGTTAAAAATCTATCTATCTGTGACTTGAATACATTTAATGAGCTAGCCTCAACTGCTTCCTTGGGCAGAGAATTCCACAGATTCACAACCCTCTGGGAGAAGAAATTCCTTCTCAACTCAGTTTTAAATTGGCTCCCCCGTATTTTGAGGCTGTGCCACCTAGTTCTAGTCTCCCCTACCAGTGGAAACAACCTCTCTGCCTCTATCTTGTCTATCCCTTTCATTATTTTAAATGTTTCTGCAAGTTGCAGCAGGACCTCCCTGCTTTTGTACTCCATCCCTCTCGCAATGAAGGCCAACATTCCATTCGCCTTCCTGATTACCTGCTGCACCTGCAAACTAACTTTTGGGGATTCATGGACAAGGACCCCCAGGTCCCTCTGCACCGCAGCATGTTGTAATTTCTCCCCATTGAAATAATATTCCCTTTTACTGTTTTTTTTCCCAAGGTGGATGACCTCACACTTTCCGACATTGTATTCCATCTGCCAAACCTTCGCCCATTTGCTTAACCTATCTAAATTTCTTTGCAGCCTCTCTGTGTACTCTACACAATCTGCTTTCCCACTAATCTTAGTATCATCTGCAAATTTTGTTACACTACTCTCTGTCCCCTCTTCCAGGTCATCTATGTATATTGTAAACAGTTGTGGTCCCAGCACCGATCCCTGTGGCACACCACTAACCACCGATTTCCAACCCGAAAAGGACCCATTTATCCCGACTCTCTGCTTTCTGTTCACCAGCCAATTCTCTATCCATGCTAATACATTTCCTCTGACTCCGCGTACCTCTATCTTCTGCAGTAACCTTTTGTGTGGCACCTTATCGAATGCCTTTTGGAAATCTAAATACACCACATCCATCGGTACACCTCTATCCACCATGCACGTACATTGCCCTGAAAGCCCCGTTAAAGAACGCGGAGGTGTTGCATAACAGAAAGGGATTCCACTCCCTTAATTGTGCAGCTTGTTGTCGACCACAAACAAATAATCATGACAGTAAATGCTACATTTCCTGGCAGCATCTATGATGCGCACTTCCTACGTGAGAGTGCTATTCCTGACCTGTTTGTCAATCAGCCAGAAGGTCACGGTTGGATGCTGGGGGATAAGAGATATCGCCTTGCCAGTTGGCTGATGACCCCACTGCGTAATCCCGTCACTGAAGCAGAGAAGCGATACAATGAAAGTCACATAGCGACACGTAACATCGTCGAAAAGACAATTGGAGTCCGAAAGCAACGCTTCAGATGCCTGGACCATTCTGGTGGCAGCCTACAGTACCACCCTGACCAGCTTGCTGAGTTTATTGTGGCGTGTTGTATGCTGCATAACCTAGCTATAAGGAGAGGACAACTAATGCCAGTTGGAGCTGCAGGTCCACCTCCAGAAGGAGGGGAGACGGAAGAGCCAGCCGGCGAGGAGCAAGAGGAGGAGGAGGAGCAGGAGGAAGTGGCTGGTGAGGACCTCGGGGAGGACCAGCCTGGCGATGTAGCCCTGGTCCTACCACCCACCCCACCCCAGAAGAACAGTACCCCATGGGAGTTACCGGCCGCAAAGCTGTTGTGTCAGCAGCTGATAATGGAACGCTTTGCGTGAACTTACATTGGGGATCGTCACATTTACATTTAGATTAACAATTACATTTAGACAAAAGTTGCATTTGCATTGAGTTATGTTGAGTATGTTTTAGCCTTGCCTGCACTGGCCTGTCCTTTGAAGTGCAGCATTTGCATTAATGCTTAACTTAAGTAATATTATTACAAGAGAATAAAGATGTTAAATTATTCAAAATGCCTAAGTTAACTAACCTTATCAGAGAATGCACAACAATTGTTAAAATCATTAACAAAATTTATTGCAAACAGAATTCTTTTCAAACACCATCCTCCCCACCCACCCATCACCCCTCCCCCCACCCCCTGCCCCCCACCAACTATGAACGAACATTTTAAACAATCTAACATACAATGAACAATGATCTCTCCTCTCTCCTCACTGTATCTTCCTTCCTCCACTCTCTCTATCCTCTCTCTCTCTCTCTCTCGCTCTGCCCCTCCCTATGCTTTCTGCGCATGTGTGGATGACCCCTGACCTCCCACACATGCCCAGAAGCCCATTGCTAGGGAAGCTTTTTGGCTTCCTCTTTTGGTGGGCGAACGCGACTTAGCTGAAAATCACATCGCCCATTCCACATCGCCGGCCTAAGGCCGAGTGGAAAATCGCACACAAAAAATGGGCCTTGTACCAGCGATCAGCAAGGCTGAGACGTCCTACATCGCTGGAACAAGGCCCATTTTTGGGGGCGATGGCCCCCGAGTGGAAAGTCTAGCCCATTATCTTTTGTTGGGTATAACAATGCAAATTATGTATAATGATTATTTTGTTATGATTACTTCTTCATTAAGGAGGGAGAAATGTAATAGTGGTTCCTCTAGTGGGCTACTGTGCCACCTAGTGGACTACTGTGGTAATGCAACTGCTGATATAAATAATAAAGGATCATGTCGCAAAGTAACATGATGACAGGTTTCTGTGTTAAGAGCCATCTTGTGTATTGTGCTTCTTAGTGATGTCATAAGATATAATCAAAGTCCCTTGCTTTTTGTGGTGTATAGCAATGATTTTGACTTCAATGCAGGGGGCATGATTAATAAGTTTGCAGATGATACAAAATTTTGCCATGTGTTTAACAGTGAGGAAGAAAGCTGCAGACTGCAGGAAGATATCAATGGGCTTCAGGTAGGCAGAAAAGTGGCAAATGGAATTCAGTCCAGAGAAGTGTGAGGTAACGCATTTGGGGAGGGCTAACAAGACAAAGTAATACCCATTAAATGATAGGATACTGAGAAGTATAAAGGAACAGAGGACATTGGAGTGCATGTTCACAGATCCCTGAAGGTAGCAGGACAGGTAGATAAGATGGTTAAGAAACATAGAAATATAGAAAATAGGTGCAGGACGAGGGCATTCAGCCCTTCGAGCCTGCACCACCATTCAATATGATCATGGCTGATCATGTAACTTCAGTACCCCATTCCTGCTTTCTCTCCATACCCCTTGATCCTTTTAGCTGTTAGAGCCACATCTAACTCCCTTTTGAAGATAACTAATGAACTGGCCTCAACAACTTTCTGTGGTAGAGAATTCCACAGGTTCACAATTCTCTGAGTGAAGAAGTTTTTCCTCATCTCGGTACTAAATGGCTTACCCCTTATCCTTAGACTGTGACCACTGGTTCTGAACTTCCCCAACATCGGGAACATTCTTCCCGCATCTAAACTGTCCAATCCCGTCAGAATTTTATATGTTTCCATGAGATTCCCTCTCATTTTTCTAAATTCCAGTGAATATAAGCCTAATCAATCCAGTCTTTCTTCATATGTCACTCCTGCCATCCCGGGAATCAGTTTGGTGAACCTTCACTGCACTCCCTCAATAGCAAGAAGGTCCTTCCTCAGATTAGGAGACCAAAACTGTTATGTCTTTAGATGCTTTGATAATGACTCCATAAGGCAAAGTATTGCACTTGAACTGTAAGAGTGCCAATACCACATGGTGAACTCCCTTTTATACCTGGGTACCTGTGGTGTACAGGTGACTCCTGAGCCTCCACCAGTTGCGCCCTCTGGTGGTGCCAGCATAGTGTATACAGTGTGAAACTTGTTTATGGTACCTCCAGTAAACAAGTCTCCATTTTATGCAACTATACAGTGAGAGTACAGAGAGTATATCTATAGTCTGCATATATAACATTATTCTCCCTCAAGTCCTTTGTGCCAATTACCTTTGCACTATGTGCTCTGGCTTGGCTCTCTCCATGTTAACCCCCAAGTCCCTTTGCCACAACGTTGGGTAGTAGTTACCAGTTGGGATCGTTTGATGATGCAGTGGGGCTTCAGTGGGTTCTGGGTGTGATCCATGTGAGTGACCATGACTACATACATCCAGTTTCCCCCCCGCCACGTATAGATCATGCCGGTGGCTCGTCACTTTCATATACATTCATATACATTCAAGTCCAGAAAAGGCAATTTGCATTTACATCATTGCATTTGTGGTACAGTTGTGAAGCAAGTATATTTGACTCGTGAGATACATTGATGGTACATCTTTGGGATCAGTGCTGGGGTCAGCACCAGTGCATGAGGACAAGCTAGTTCTAGAGCTGCTGGATGGCCAGGCAGCCTGGTGGCGGCAGGTTGCCCAGGGCTGGCAGTGGGCACCCGGTTGGCTCGAATTACCCGCTCTGAGGGCCTTTGCCATTGCTCCTAGCGTCGGGCAGGTTCACAGATGCCTGTGACCTCCCTGTCCTCTCCTTGTGCCCCGGGTCGCTGCTGCTCCCAGAGGAGCAGTCGTCTAGCAGTGCACAGGGAACTGCTAACTTGCTTGCCTGGGCATTATTTGGTTTGGGATCCTGTCTGATCTCGGTCCCAATTTGGGAGAACCGCCACGGGTGACCCCTTGCTCCCGGCCGTAGCCGAGGTGGCAATGGGGTCTGGGGGCTGCACCTTAGTGCAGTTTGCTCTTTCAGGCTCGTGGCGGATGGTGCCATCGGGTGCCTGAGAGGTGGAGCTGATCAGGGGCAGGGTATCGATACCGGTGCTGTTGCCCTCCTGAGATCGCTTGCTCTGCAACTTGTCTATTTTAGCTGTTTGTGGCCACACTCCATGGTGCATCACTCTGGTCCCAGGAGCGCAGGCTACAACATCGGGTAGCCCGCTGGACCTGTGTGCTTCCGATGGGTGTTTGCCCATTACATAATCAGAATTGTTGAAATCCTGCATCGCACAATGTTTCATTGCTTAATGTAGATAACTTGTAGTTCCGATCGCAATCGCCTGACTTTTCTTTGCTTATTACAAGTATAAAACTCTGAAGATCAATTACAAGCTTTACATTTGGCTCACAGTTGTTATTGCATTGTATGAGAATGTGGGACTGTCCCTTTAAGTGTGGTGGGTTGCTGACCTCCTTTAAGGGAGCCTGCTCTCTTTACCCCAATCATCATCTTCACTTGGTACCACGTGTTGTCCCATCAGTGCTGCACCTCGTGGTCTGGCCGCCACCATCTTTATGTTCAACACTTCATCTTGTGGTTTGGGTGCCATCTTTCTTCCATCCACGATGTCGGCTGCTGTGATCCTTTTCTCCCCGGGTTCTGCCACCGAAGCTGGGAAGTTGCCTTTGGATCCGATTTTCTTCCTCCAGAGTCCTGCCACTGAAGCCTGGAAGGTGCGTTCGGGTCGTCTCAGCTGGATCATCTCTGCGCTGTCATGGTGAGCAGTCTGTGCCTCGGGTGCCGTGCTGGTCTGCTCTCTGGTACCGGATCCAATCACATTTGGGGGCTTGCTTTGCCTCTGAGCACAGGGTCGTCGATCGCTGGAGGGATGAAATCTTCCCAGCTCCAATGGATCTTCTCCATCCACCTTCTTCCGAGTAGCATTGGTCCATCACCTGCAACAATCCACAGAGGTAACTTGTGCACTGCACCATCATGGAGTACCTTTACATCCGCACTACCAATGACTGGGATCAGTTCATTGGTGGAGGCAAGCAGCTTTGCTTGATCCGGGACCAACTCGGGTCATTCAGTTTGATTGTCCCATAGCCTCTCAAAGGCTTCTTGATTCATTACTGACTGGCTCGCCGCCATGTCTACCTCCATGAAGACTGGAGCGCCATTTATCTTGACTTCCATTCTCAACGGGGAACATTCTGTGGTGCAGGTAAACATCCCGTACACCTCATCGTGGGGTTGAGCTGCCTCGCTGACCGCCTCTTCATAATCCGCGCTGGATTCCTGGCCCTCTGCAGACTCTTCATCAACACGGTGAGTCCTATTTCTTTTACACATTCGCTGGGGGTGGCCCTTTGCGCTGCACCCTTTGTACACATAGTTCTTAAAATGGAACTGGTGAGCCCAGTGATTTCCTCCGCAACGCCCTAAGCTTCCCTTTTTTTTTATCCTCCCCTGTATGTACCTAGACATCCAGGCGGTTCTAGATTTGTTAGTCCTACCCTTTTTCTTAAGGACGCGTTTATTTGTACAGCCAAAATGGCCACCATGCTCCACTCTTTCTTTCTGATTGATCCCCTTGGAGGATAAGCCACACCCTGAAGTTTTATAGGAATATATAACTGGAACCGCCCATCCCAAGGTTTCACTGACTTTGCAAATTGTAACTCAATCCACTTTGACTTCCTGAAGCGACAGAGGACATGCTCCCCAGAAGACAGCAAGGGCCAGCCAAAGTACCTTACCCCAGTCCAAGTACATCCCTCCCCCAGCTGAAGTGCCTTACCCCAGTCCAAGTACATCCCTCCCCCAGCTGGAGTGCCTTACCCCAGTCCAAGTACATCCCTCCCCCAGCCAAAGTGCCTTACCCCAGTCCAAGTACATCCCTCCCCCAGCTGAAGTGCCTTACCCCAGTCCAAGTACATCCTCCCCCAGCCAAAGTGCCTTATCCCAGTCCAAGTACATCCCTCCCCCAGCCAAAGTGCCTTACCCCAGTCCAAGTACATCCCTCCCCCAGCCAAAGTGCCTTACCCCAGTCCAAGTACATCCCTCCCCCAGCCAAAGTGCCTTATCCCAGTCCAAGTACATCCCTCCCCCAGCTGAAGTGCCTTACCCCAGTCCAAGTACATCCCTCCCCCAGCCAAAGTGCCTTACCCCAGTCCAAGTACATCCCTCCCCCAGCCAAAGCGCCTTACCCCAGTCCAAGTGCATCCTCCCCCACCACCACCCCACCATAGATAGAGCATTGTGCACGGATTGTTAACAGATTTAATGGATATGAAGTGAATAGTGACAGTGTCATGACTTCTGGATATCATCCACTCCAATGATGTCCCTTTTAGGGGGTTGGAAGAACGTGATCCATCTTCCCTGAGCTCCCTCTCTCCCCTCCGACCCCCACCACACCCAACCCGTGTCTCTCTCTCTCTCTCCCTCCCCCTCAGCCTCTCTCTCTCTCGTTCTCCCCCAACCTCTCTCTCTCTCTCCCCCCAGCCTTCGGGTCCAGGACCGCTGCCATTGGCCCACCCCCGCCACCGTTGGGTGCACGCCGGCTGGGGTGGAGGTGAGGGGGAGAGAGCCGGAGTCTCAGGTCCTGCTGCTCGGTACCACAGCCATGGAATGATTCGGGCCGGGAGGAGGGCGTAGCTTGACAGGGGGCGAGGCTTGTCACCTGTCAGTCAAAAAAGTGTAGTGCGTGCAGTGTAGGGGGCGGGGCTTGATGGACGGCTGTCTTTCAAATAAAGTGCAGTACAAATAATTAGTCCCTTTTCTTAAAGGGCACATATTTGGCCTGAGCCCTGCGGATCTGTAGTGTGTACAGTCTTGGTCTCCGTATTTAAGGAAGAATATATTTGCATTGCATCTGTTCAGAGAAGGTCCACTAGGTTGATTCTGGAGATGAGGGGGTTAACTTATGATAGGTTGAGTAGGTTGGGTCTATACACATTGGCGTTCAGAAGAATGAGAGGTGATCCTATTGAAACTTATAAGATAATGAGGGGGCTCGACAAGGTGGATGCAGAATGGATATTTCCACTCATAGGGAAAACTAAAACTAGGGGACATAGGGCTAGAACCTCCACTTTTTTTGCATGCTTAATGCGCACTTAACGTCCATTTTACCGCTGAAATGACGTATAACATCATCACGGACACGATGGGCCGAAATGGCCTACTTCTGCGCTGTAAATGTCTATGTTTCTATATTTCTATAATGCCCATATATCGCCCATTTTGGCACAAAATGGAAACTGAGCGGCTTTTTTCAGAAACTTAGCGCCGAGCGTTACTTTCCCCATGTGCTTATCTGGTTATTTTAGGCATTATTTCGGTGTCAGCCTTGGCTAAGTGGGAACCACTTTTGTCTCCAAGTCAGGAGGTTATGGGTGCAAGTCCTACTCTCGAGATTTGAGCACATAATCCAGGCTGGTACTCCAGTGCCGAACTGAGGGAGTGCTGCACTGTCGGAGGTGCCGTCTTTCAGTAGAGACATTAAACTAAGGCTTGGTCTGCCCTCTCAGGTGGACGTAAAAAACACCATGGTACTATTTCGAGAGCTGGTGTTCTGGCCAATATTTTTCTCTCGATCACCATCACTGAATTTCTTATGTCCCACAAGGAACACTCTCTTTTTTCTTTTAAAACCTGGAGATAGTGTTGGCCTGGATTCCCACGAGCACCAAATTCTCACAGAAAATATGAAACAAAAATCTCAAGTGCAACTCAAGGCATGTTGGCCTTCATAGCGAGGGGATTTGAATACAGGGGCAGGGAGGTGTTGCTACAGTTGTACAGGGCCTTGGTGAGGCCACACCTGGAGTATTGTGTACAGTTTTGGTCTCCTAACTTGAGGAAGGAAATTCTTGCTATTGAGGGAGTGCAGCGAAGATTCACCAGGCTGATTCCCGGGATGGCGGGACTGACCTATCAAGAAAGACTGGATCAACTGGGCTTGTATTCACTGGAGTTCAGAAGAATGAGAGGGGACTTCATGGAAACGTTTAAAATTCTGACGGGTTTAGACAGGTTAGATGCAGGAAGAATGTTCCCAATGTTGGGGAAGTCCAGAACCAGGGGTCACAGTCTGAGGATAAGGGGTAAGCCATTTAGGACCGAGATGAGGAGAAACTTCTTCACCCAGAGAGTGGTGAACCTGTGGAATTCTCTACCACAGAAAGTTGTTGAGGCCAATTCACTAAATATATTCAAAAGGGAGTTAGATGAAGTCCTTACTACTCGGGGGATCAAGGGTTATGGCGAGAAAGCAGGAAGCGGGTACTGAAGTTTCATGTTCAGCCATGAACTCATTGAATGGCGATGCAGGCTAGAAGGGCTGAATGGCCTGCTCCTGCACCTATTTTCTATGTTTCTATGTTGCACAACCTGGCTATCAGGAGGGGCCAAGAATTGCCAGAAGGAACTGATGCTCCACCTCAGGAGAGAGAGGAAGAGGACAACAAGGGGCTGGACGCTGACCTAGGGCCAGACAATCAGGCTGGCTATGCAACCATGCCCACGACCCCCCCTCAAGACCGCAGGAAAGGGCCTGTGGTGGCTACATTGTTGCAAAACTCTTACGTGAGGAGCTGGTATCTGAACGATTTGCCTCAAAGAGCATTGATGTGAGTGACAATGCTGACACACTGCTGTGTGCATATAGCTCAGACATCAATGGTGCCCATCACCTTGGTGCCAGTTAAAGTTTACATTGATTGAAGTTAAGTTTTATTTAACCCTTTCATGGTAAGGGATCACCAGTGTGTAACGGTCCAGCTATCTGAGACAATGTGCAACAAGGTTATGTTCAATTAAAAAAACCATTATACCAACATTGGTCTGAAATCATAAGTATCACAGCCAATAACACCCAGCCCCCGCCCACACCCCACTTTTTCCACCATTGACATCTATCAAATGTTCAACATGTCCAGCAACACAGAATACAAATGCAAAGCAGGAGCGTGGTCCCCAGCCCCCATACATTGCAACAAATTGCATACACCCAGATGGAGATATAACACAGCCATCACCTGCGCACATGCACCTCACTTTCCTTCCCCCCTCCCCTTTTCTCCCCACCTCTACCCTTTCCCCTCCTCGCTCCACGGTGCCTGGCTGAGGAGCTCCTCAAGTGGTGCCTCATTGGGGGGATGAAGGCAGATGCGGTGGTGGCACGGGTACTGGAGCGGGGGGTGCCGAGGGGGCAACATTCTCTGATGCAGAAGCAGGATCTTGGTCCTTGCTCTCATCTGTCGTTCGCAGTGGTGGTGCAGAACCTAGGGGTGGAGTGCCGCGCTTGGGGACCACTGGGAGGGCTGTGGCAGCAGTGTTCCTGGCTGTCGCATCCAGGACCCCCACCATCCGCGGAATGTAATCAGTCATGGTGGCCAGCTTTGGGATATGGTCCTCAATTCTTCAATGAGCTGGTTACCAATGTCTACAGTCCTCCTGGATAACTCTCCACTCTCATGTGGCGCTCGTGGAACAGACCTGCCGAATCCACGAGGCCTCTGCGGGATTGGCGCCATCCTGGGGACAAATGGGGTGCCTGTGGCGAGGTGCTTGGGGCCGGTACCTCCAGAGTGAAGGCAGGAATGACCACAGGACCACTAGATGGCCTTGGGGTGGCATGGCTTCTGGAGCGTGGCGATGCAGGTTCCTCAAAGTCTGCGTTCTCATCCGTGGAAAACAGACCCAGCGGATTGACGGGTGAGAATCGGAGCTCTTCAGCAGATGTAGGATTGTCCGGAGAGTCGGGCTCCACTCCCCCACCTTCTGGCCTCTGTGGTCCTGCCTGGGGCAACGCAGCTGGCTGAGCTACAAAACACAAATGAGGTTATTAGAGGAGAAGGGGGTGCTAGGGTCACAAGGTGAGTCCAAAGTATATGTACAACAAAAGCACCACCGCTCTCAAAATCACCGCCGACATCACATTTCATGATCATCAACACATTGTGCATTGCAATGATTTTCATTAGGTCAGCATTATTTCTATGACAATTTTAGAAATCATCCATCATATATGATTGTTCGGATATGAGAGGGTGTGACATCTCTTGACTTTACATTACGCAATGATGTAAGCTTTACTCACGTGGCATCACTTCAGGGTCTGCAGATGCATCCGTGATTGTCCGGATGTGCTTCCCCATGAGTGCGAGCACCCGCTCCTCCATCTCTGTGATGTCGCTGGGGACTGGTGGCCCCCCCACTCCCTGCCTGTTCCCCACTGCATGGACCTCATCATCGATAACTTCTTCTGTAAAAGGTGACAGGACGACATGGCATGTGATAATTACGTGACATCATTGCTAGGTATTGTCACACAGAGACTGATATAACAAATAACCAACAGATGTAATCATGATTATTATGATAATTATCATTCTTTACCGAAAGACGTACACCGTGAACGCAGGCTTTGAATAAAACATTCCTGGTAAAAGTGAAAGACCTCACATCTGCTGATAGTACTCATGACTGTTCCAAATCAAATTATATAAATACATAAGTACAGGTCAATCAATGTAATACTTTCTCTTGCGGATCCCACAAGGTCGTTCCATCGTTTGCAACATTGGTTACCCTCACACACCTCGTTGATCGCCAACGAGACCACTTCTGCTATCTCGGTCCATATCTTCTGGTAGGCCTTTGGGGTGGGCTTCCTACGCCCTCCCTGTGTCAAATCACCCCCAGTGTAACTCGACCTCCTGCAGGAGGGAGGCATTTGCCTCGTCCAAGAACTTCCTGGCTCTTTTGCGGCCTCCAATGTGCTCCTCACCCACCTCACTGCTCTCTCCAGCGTCAGTCTCCACAGCGTGCTGTGATGCCTCCTCCTCTCCCTCCATTATAGGGCAAATTCGGGCAAAAATGTGGCTGGTAACAGCTAATTTTTGTTTACCTACTTGCTGTGAAGCTCTAAAGTCTCCCTCCTTCCTCCCGAAGCAGCCACACCACACCCAGCCACACCTTCAGTCCCTCTGAGCTCCCTCTCTCTCTGTCTCCTCTTCTGTGCATGTCATGGTGACCCTTGACCTCCAGAATTGCGAGAATCGAGCGTTGCCATGCAGTTGCTAAGGACGGCGACACTTTACGGCAGAAGGTCAGCAAGATTTAATGCTACCACCCATTTCAAATTGCTCACAGTAACACCCATTTAAAAAAATGGAGACTAGGTGCTTTGAGAATGGGCGAGAAGCCGGCGATGTGAAAACACATTTTTACTGCCCACGCCGGAAATAACAACCATTTTGGGACGATAAGCACAAAAATGGAAAATCTAGCCCATAGTCTCAGAATAAGGGGCCGCCCATGTAAAACTGAGATGAGGAGAAATTTCTTCTCTCAGAGGGTTGTAAATCTGTGGAATTCTCTGCCCCAGAGAGCGGTGGAGGCTGGGTCATTGAATATATTTAAGGCAGAGATAGACAGATTTTTGAACGATAAGGGGATAAGAGGTTATGGGTAGCGGGCAGGGAAGTGGAGCTGAGTCCATGATCAGATCAGCCATGATCTTATTGAATGGCGGAGCAGGCTCGAGGGGCCAAATGGCCTACTCCTGCTCCTATTTCTTATGTTCTTATGTTTTTATCTCCTCCTCGAATGCCTCCCACTGCTCTGACACTGATATAGCACCTTTCACGACCACCGGCGTCTCAAAGTGCTTTATAGCCAATGAAGTACTTTTGTTTAGTCACTGTTGTAATGTCGGAAACATGGGGATACCACTGCAGCACAGATTGTGAGTGCTCCCTGCGTGTTTTTTGGGAGGATTAGGTCCAATGAGCCGAACGCCATTTTTACATTCAGTACTTGGTCCAACAGATGTGAGATGTTCAGAATTAATCATAGTGCTGCCACTTGTGACGAGCCCCTAGTTTGGGTGACATTAAGTCCCTGCTTTTGATGCATTGCCTGTCCCTTGTATTTATGCCAAAAGCAGAAAATTAACAGCAACTGGAATTACCCATGATTCAATTTGCCGCTACATGATCATTTGCAAGCCTGCCAAGTTCACTGAGTTGCACACACATGCTAATTATTGGTGCTGCTCCTCCAAGTGAATGTCGTATGTCTGATAATAAAGAAAACTCCAGCCAAGCAATGTTTCCACCAAACCACTGTTGCGAACAGCGGAGCCAAACAATAGATCGGCAGAGAAAACAATTGTAGAAGCCTCCTCACCTGAATACACTGACTCTCATTCACGGACAATTCTATAGCCACTTTCAGTCATACACGCTCTTTGCTTTGTGTGTGTGACAGTGAGTACGGGCTGGTTATTTTAGGCATTATTTCGGTGTCAGCCTTGGCTAAGTGGGAACCACTTTTGTCTCCAAGTCAGGAGGTTATGGGTGCAAGTCCTACTCTCGAGATTTGAGCACATAATCCAGGCTGGTACTCCAGTGCCGAACTGAGGGAGTGCTGCACTGTCGGAGGTGCCGTCTTTCAGTAGAGACATTAAACTAAGGCTTGGTCTGCCCTCTCAGGTGGACGTAAAAAACACCATGGTACTATTTCGAGAGCTGGTGTTCTGGCCAATATTTTTCTCTCGATCACCATCACTGAATTTCTTATGTCCCACAAGGAACACTCTCTTTTTTCTTTTAAAACCTGGAGATAGTGTTGGCCTGGATTCCCACGAGCACCAAATTCTCACAGAAAATATGAAACAAAAATCTCAAGTGCAACTCAAGGCTGAAACCCGGTCTGAGGGTAAACTCCAGTCACCGGGCCTCACGCGCTCCATTACTGACTTATTATTGGGCCAATATTTGCTGTAACAGGGCATCTAACCATATCCACTGTGACTTGCCCCTGCAACCTTCAGCTCAAAAGATTTTTGTCCACAAATTTGTTGAAAATGCGAGCTGGTAACGGCACAGAGAGGGAAACAGGTCATGTGGGACATAGCTGAACAAAGAGATTTAAGGATTGAGAAAGAAACAGCGGAAAGACTGAGAGGAAGGGTGAATTAAAGGAGATGAATTCAATGTCAAAATGAAATAAAAAGAGGGAAGGAAAGAGTGGATTAAGAGAGAGATAAAAGAGAGAAAGAAAAAGTTAAAAAAAAATGTAATTTAAAATTTGACCTTTTCATACTCCCCCCAAAAAAATTCAAAACCTGAGGGGATGAGACTTCTTATATGAGTTAATTTTCGTGCCAGACAGGTTATTGGCAATCATTAACAATTGTTTTTATTCATCCCTGAGATGTGGGCGTCGCTGGCAAGGCCAGCATTTATTGCGTATCCCTAATCGCCCTCGAAAAGGAGATGGTGAGCCGCCCTTCCAGAGGGCAGTTAAGAGTCAACCACATTGCTGTGGGTCTGGAGTCGCATACAGACCAGACCAGGTAAGGATGGCAAACTTCCTTCCCTAAAGGACATTCGTGAACCAGATGGGTTTTTAACAATAATCCGGTAGTTTCACGGTCACCATTACCGACGCTAGCTTTTTATTCCAGATTTTGTTTAATTACATAGAAACATAGAAAATAGGTGCAGGAGTAGGCCATTCGGCCCTTCTAGCCTGCACCGCCATTCAATGAGTTCATGGCTGAACATTCAACTTCAGTACCCCATTCCTGCTTTCTCGCCATACCCCTTGATCCCCCTAGCAGTAAGGACCTCATCTAACTCCTTTTTGAATATATTTAGTGAATTGGCCTCAACAACTTTCTGTGGTAGAGAATTCCACAGGTTCACCACTCTCTGGGTGAAGAAGTTCCTCCGCATCTCGGTCCTAAATGGCTTACCCCTTATCCTTAGACTGTGACCCCTGGTTCTGGACTTCCCCAACATTGGGAACATTCTTCCTGCATCTAACCTGTCTAACCCCGTCAGAATTTTATATGTTTCTATGAGGTCCCCTCTCATTCTTCTGAACTCCAGTGAATACAAGCCCAGTTGATCCAGTCTTTCTTGATAGGTCAGTCCCGCCATCCCGGGAATCAGTCTGGTGAACCTTCGCTGCACTCCCTCAATAGCAAGAATGTCCTTCCTCAGGTTAGGAGACCAAAACTGTACACAATACTCCAGGTGTGGCCTCACCAATGCCCTGTACAACTGTAGCAACACCTCCCTGCCCCTGTACTCAAATCCCCTTGCTATGAAGGCCAACATGCCATTTGCTTTCTTAACCGCCTGCTGCACCTGCATGCCAACCTTCAATGACTGATGTACCATGACACCCAGGTCTCTTTGCACCTCCCCTTTTCCTAATCTGTCACCATTCAGATAATAGTCTGTCTCTCTGTTTTTACCACCAAAGTGGATAACCTCACATTTATCCACATTATACTTCATCTGCCATGCATTTGCCCACTCACCTAACCTATCCAAGTCGCTCTGCAGCCTCACAGCATCCTCCTCGCAGCTCACACTGCCACCCAACTTAGTGTCATCCGCAAATTTGGAGATACTACATTTAATCCCCTCATCTAAATCATTAATGTACAGTGTAAACAGCTGGGGCCCCAGCACAGAACCTTGCGGTACCCCACTAGTCACTGCCTGCCATTCTGAAAAGTACCCATTTACTCCTACTCTTTGCTTCCTGTCTGACAACCAGTTCTCAATCCATGTCAGTACACTACCCCCAATCCCATGTGCTCTAACTTTGCACATCAATCTCTTGTGTGGGACCTTGTCGAACGCCTTCTGAAAGTCCAAATATACCACATCAACTGGTTCTCCCTTATCCACTCTACTGGAAACATCCTCAAAAAATTCCAGAAGATTTGTCAAGCATGATTTCCCTTTCACAAATCCATGCTGACTTGGACCTATCATGTCACCTCTTTCCAAATGCACTGCTATGACATCCTTAATAATTGATTCCATCATTTTACCCACTACCGATGTCAGGCTGACCGGTCTATAATTCCCTGTTTTCTCTCTCCCTCCTTTTTTAAAAAGTGGGGTTACATTGGCTACCCTTCACTCCATAGGAACTGATCCAGAGTCAATGGAATGTTGGAAAATGACTGTCAACGCATCCACGATTTCCAAGGCCACCTCCTTAAGTACTCTGGGATGCAGTCCATCAGGCCCTGGGGATTTATCGGCCTTCAATCCCATCAATTTCCCCAACACAATTTCCCGGCTAATAAGGATTTCCCTCAGTTCCTCCTCCTTACTAGACCCCCCGACCCCTTTTATAACCGGAAGGTTGTTCGTGTCCTCCTTCGTGAATACCGAACCAAAGTACTTGTTCAATTGGTCCGCCATTTCTTTGTTCCCCGTTATGACTTCCCCTGATTCTGACTGCAGGGGACCTACGTTTGTCTTTACTAACCTTTTTCTCTTTACATATCTATAGAAACTTTTGCAATCCGTCTTAATGTTCCCTGCAAGCTTCTTCTCATACTCCATTTTCCCTGCCCTAATCAAACCCTTTGTCCTCCTCTGCTGAGTTCTAAATTTCTCCCAGTCCCCAGGTTCGCTGCTATTTCTGGCCAATTTGTATGCCACTTCCTTGGCTTTAATACTATCCCTGATTTCCCTTGATAGCCACGGTTGAGCCACCTTCCCTTTTTTATTTCTATGCCAGACAGGAATGTACAATTGTTGTAGTTCATCCATGCGGTCTCTAAATGTCTGCCATTGCCCATCCACAGTCAACCCCTTAAGTATCATTCGCCAATCCATCTCAGCCAATTCACGCCTCATACCTTCAAAGTTAGCCTTCTTTAAGTTCTGGACCATGGTCTCTGAATTAACTGTTTCATTCTCCATCCTAATGCAGAATTCCACCATATTATGGTCACTCTTCCCCAAGGGGCCTCGCACAACGAGATTGCTAATTAATCCTTTCTCATTACATAACACCCAGTCTAAGATGGCCTCCCCCCTAGTTGGTTCCTCGACATATTGTTCTAAAAAACCATCCCTTATGCACTCCAGAAAATCCTCCTCCACCGTATTGCTTCCAGTTTTGTTAGCCCAATCTATGTGCATATTAAAGTCACCCATTATAACTGCTGCACCTTTATTGCACGCACCCCTAATTTCCTGTTTGATGCCCTCCCCAACATCACTACTACTGTTTGGAGGTCTGTACACAACTCCCACTAACGTTTTTTGCCCTTTGGTGTTCTGCAGCTCTACCCATATAGATTCCACATCATCCAAGCTAATGTCCTTCCTAACTATTGCCTTAATCTCCTCCTTAACCAGCAATGCTACCCCACCTCCTTTTCCTTTTATTCTATCCTTCCTGAATGTTGAATACCCCTGGATGTTGAGTTCCCAGCCCTGCTCATCCTGGAGCCACGTCTCCGTAATCCCAATCACATCATATTTGTTAACATCTATTTGCACAGTTAATTCATCCACCTTATTGCGGATACTCCTTGCATTAAGACACAAAGCCTTTAGGCTTGTTTTTTTAACACCCTCTGTCCTTTTAGAATTTTGCTGTACAATGGCCCTTTTTGTTCTTTGCCTTGGGTTTCTCTGCCCTCCACTGTTCCTCATCTCCTTTCTGTCTTTTGTTTTTGCCTCCTTTTTGTTTCCCTCTATCTCCCTGCATTGGTTCCCATCCCCCTGCCATATTAGTTTAACTCCTCCCCAACAGCACTAGCAAACACTCCCCAGAGGACATTGGTTCCGATTCTGCCCAGGTGCAGACCGTCCGGATTGTACTGGTCCCACCTCCCCCAGAACCGGTTCCAATGCCCCAGGAATTTGAATCCCTCCCTGCTGCACCATTGCTCAAGCCACGTATTCATCTGAGCTATCCTGCGATTCCTACTCTGACTAGCACGTGGCACTGGTAGCAATCCCGAGATTACTACTTTTGAGGTCCTACTTTTTAATTTAGCTCCTAGCTCCTTAAATTCATTTCGTAGGAACTCATCCCTTTTTTTACCTATGTCATTGGTACCAACGTGCACCACGACAACTGGCTGTTCTCCCTCCCTTTTTAGAATGTCCTGCACCCGCTCCGAGACATCCTTGACCCTTGCACCAGGGAGGCAACATACCATCCTGGAGTCTCGATTGCGGCCGCAGAAACGCCTATCTATTCCCCTTACAATTGAATCCCCTATCACTATCGCTCGCCCACTCTTTTTCCTGCCCTCCTGTGCAACAGAGCCAGCCACGGTGCCATGAACTTGGCTGCTGCTGCCCACTCCTGATGAGTCATCCCCCTCAACAGCACTCAAAGCAGTGTATCTGTTTTGCAGTGGGATGACCACAGGGGACCCCTGCACTACCTTCCTTGCACTACTCTTCCTGCTGGTCTTCCATTCCCTCGCTGGCTGTGGACCCTTCTCCTGCGGTAAGACCAACTCGCTACACGTGCTACTCACGTCGTTCTCAGCATCGTGGATGCTCCAGAGTGAATCCACCTTCAGCTCCAACTCCGCAACGCGGACCGTCAGTAGCCGGAGGTGGACACACTTCCTGCACATGTAGTCGTCAGGGACACTGGTGTTGTCCCCGTGTTCCCACATGGTACAGGAGGAGCATATCACATGACCGAGCTGTCCTGCCATGACTTAACCCTTAGATACACTTAAATTGCCGACAACAATGTTAAAAGTTACTGACTAATAAAGAAAAAGAAAAACTACTCACCAATCAGCAGCCAATCACTTACCACGTTGGCTGTGACGTCACCTTTTGATTTCTTTCTACTTCATTTTTGACTTCTCTCAGCTGGAGCTGCACCGGTACATCTCTCTTCACTCCCGCCTATCTCGACGCTCCCCGGACTGCTGAGCCTTTTATAGGCCGCTGCCTATCTCGACGCTCCCCGGACTGCTGAGCCTTTTATAGGCCGCTGCCTCTCTCGACGCTCCCCGGACTGCTGAGCCTTTTATAGGCCGCTGCCTCTCTCGACGCTCCCCGGACTGCTGAGCCTTTTATAGGCCGCTGCCTCTCTCGACTCCCGCCTCTCTCGACGCTCCCCGGACTGCTGAGCCTTTTATAGGCCGCTGCCTCTCTCGACTCCCGCCTCTCTCGACGCTCCCCGGACTGCTGAGCCTTTTATAGGCCGCTGCCTCTCTTCACTCCCGCCTATCTCGTCGCTCCCCGGACTGCTGAGCCTTTTATAGGCCGCTGCCTCTCTCGACTCCCGCCTCTCTAATTGATTTTAAATTCCCCAGCTGCCGTGGTGGGATTTGAACTCAGATCGCTCGATCGGCAATCCAGTCCTCTGGATTACTAATCCAGTAACATAACCACTATGTTACCATAACAGGGCACTTACGCTATTAGCTCTCAATATCTGTGGCGAGTTTAGTTCAATTACAGCAATGTCGCGCCAGTCAGTGTATTTCAATAGTGAGGCAGGCAGCAAGATGCCATTTTCAGAAAGCTCACAGCGGAGTGGCATAACTCCGACAGCAACCCTTGGACCGTCATATTATATGCGGTGTTAGTGAAATATTCTATCTCGGCTGAAGTTGCTGTACCATTTACACATAAATAACATTGAATGCCATGAGCCTCCCCATTATTTTGACAGAAAATTCTGGCACATTATCACCTAACACCAGCTCACAGTTAAGGCCAATTAAACAACAGTAAAAGGCTCATAGGATTCAATGCTGAACTGGAATAAGTTTATACTCAAGATGCAGTGAAACATATAAATGAAAATTTCAATGCTTATCTCCTAATCACTCCTGCTGAGGCTAAGCGCCATCCTCTTCTGGTCTCATGCAACACAGGATTCTCGCAGCTCGAGTGCAAGCTCGCCTCATTCAGCTCCAATTCGAAGGGCAGCCACTGTTGTTTCATAGACACAAGCTACAGCCACATTGCACACAGCAAGATCCCACACACAGCAAAAGAGATAAATGAGCAGTTCCGTTGTTTGTGGTGGCGTCAGCAGCGGTATGTTGGGTAAGACTCTAGGGGAACTCCCTGGTCCTCTTCAATTAGGGCCCCAGTATCTTATACAACCACCTGAAACAACAACAACAACAACTTGTATTTATATAGCACCTTTAACGCAGTGAAACATCGCAAGATGCTTCACAGGAGTATTATGAGATAAAAATTTGACACCGAGCCGTATAAGTAGAAATTAGCACAGGTGACCAAAACCTTGTCAAAGAGGTAAGTTTTAAGGAGCGTCTTGAAGGAGGAAAGAGAGTTAGAGAGATGGAGAGGTTTAGGCAGCGAGTTCCAGAGCTTGGGGCCTAGGCAACAGAAGGCACAGCCACCAATGGTTGAGCGATTATAGGCCAATAGGGTCTCGATTTAATATCTCTTACAAAAGGCGGCACCTCCGACAGTGCAGCACTCCCTCAGTACTGACTGGAGTGTCAGCCTAGATTTGTGGAATTAAAACCCGCAGCCCTCTGGCTCAGACACGAGAGTGTTACCAAATGAGCCAAACTGGTACTGGACTGCCTTGTGTTAAAAGTGAGAGTGATTTTGGCAAACTGATCGGACTGCTGCAGTGACGAGCTGATTTGTTCGAACACTGACCTTTAAACAAAGTGTCAAAAGATATGGGCGTTGTCTATGCTGGGTCAGTTAGTCAAGGTGCTACAATTGGCATTAGTCGAAGTTTAAGCCAGCCGGGGTTCCCGCTCCCATTTGGTGTCCAGTGATTGCTGCTAAAGAAATGCACATGTTTGGAGAAAGGTTGAGCAGGTTGGGCCGATACTCATTGGAGTTTAGAAGAATGAAAGGTGATATTGAATCGTTTAAGATTCTGAGGGGACTTGATAGGGTAGATGCAGAGAGGATGGGGGAATCTAGAACTAGGGGGCATAGTTTCAGAATAAGGGGTCGCCCATTTAAAACCTAGATGAGGAGGAATTTCTTCTCTCAGAGGGTGGTGAATCTTTGGAATTCTCTGCCCCAGAGAGCTGTAGAGGCTGGGTCATTGAATATATTTAAGGCGGAGATAGACAGATTTTTGAGTGATAAAGGAATGAAGGGTTATGGGGAGCGGGCAGGAAGTGGAGCTGAGTCCATGATCAAATCAGCCATAATCTTATTGAATGGCGGAGCAGGCTCGAGGGGCCTTATGGCCTACTCCTGCTCCTATTTCTTATGTTGTTATGTTGTAACCCTTTGCTGCCCAGGCTCACGCATGGACGATGGTGAGGTGCTGTAAGGCTGGCAGAGCTAGTGGGACCGAACCCCAGCAAGGGTTCGACGCTTACCGGAGAGGAAACTGAGGGAGGGGGGGCACAGCAGAACAAGAATGGGAATGCAACTGAAAGGTGTTGGACAACATTGCTCTCGGACAACAATGAACATTTTTTATACAATGAATTTGAATAATTAGAATCATTAGAAATCTTGTGCAGGAACAAGCTTTATTGCTTAATTATGGAAATTTCCCGTTCAAATTATTCTAATGCAGTTGAATGAGTTTGAAATGACAGAAGGACGGCCCAGAAAGAAAACAATAGACTCTGAGGCGGATTAAGCAGTGGGAACAAAAGTCACTTCCACGTTTTTGGAACCGATTAGTTTCATGATTGATACTCCTCTCGATATTAAAGCAGATCTATCAGGAACTGCAATATTGGAGGCTTGGAGTGTGTTCAGCGCTTTGTGTTTGAAAAAGAAAGAAAGACATTGCTTTTATATAGTGCCTTTCTCGACTACCAAAGCACTTTATAGCCAGTTAAGGACTTTTTGAAGTGTAGTCAATGTTGTAATGTAGGAAACACGGCAGCCAATTTGCACACAGCAAGCTCCCACAAACAGCATTTTGATAATGACCAGATAATCTGTTTTTTTGTTATGTTGATTGAGAGATAAATATTGACCAGGACACCGGGGATAATTCCTCTGCTCTTCTTCTAAATGGTGCCACGGGATCTTTTACGTCCACTTAAGAAAGCAGACAGGGCCTCGCTTTAATATCTCAACCGAAAGACGGCACCTCTGACAGTGCAGCACTCCACCAAAGATGTCAGCCTAGATTTTTGCGCTCAAATCTCCAAAGTGAGACTTGAATCTACAACCTCTGACTCACAAGGTGAGAGTGCTACCCACTGAGCCACAGCTGTAACTGATAAATGTTCCTGATGTTGTGTAAAACTGTCTTGGAGAAGATGTTGTGCCCGATTGTGTAAAGAAGCTTAATTAACACATCGTGCTGAAAAATGCTCCAGGTCGATTTTCCTCGCTTAGCATAGGAACAGTGGGAATGGAATTTCCAGAGATGCGCTTACCCGAGGCCCACCAGCTCAGAGTAACAGCACATCTTCAGAATTCCAACCTCATCATGCATCCGAAGTGATCTTTTATTCATTCTCACTGGCAAGGCTGGCATTTATTGTCCATCCAAGAGTCGACCACATTGGCATGGCAGTGCAGTCACATATAGGACAGGCTGGTTCAGTAGGTTTCCCTCCCTAAAGGATTTCAGTGAATCAGTTGGGGTTTTTCCAATCCAACAGTTCAATGGTCACTTTTAGCTTTTTATTTTTATTATTTCCCGGATTATTTTGAGCCGAATTCAAATTCTTAAACTGCCTTGGTTGGATTTGAGCTCCCATTCCTTGGATTATTAATCCAGGCCTCTGGGTTATATAAGTGCAGAAACATGATTACCACTCCACTATATCTGCTCGATCTGCTCTGTGCTGGTTCGCAAGTGGGGCACCTTTGCACGACTGCAAACGGTTCAAGGGAAGGGTACGTTTGATCCAAACAAAAAGTTACTAAGTTTAGCAACAGGTCAGAAAACCGATAGGAAATATTTCTAAACCTTCTATGCGCAATAATGTCCTGCTGGTGAGAGTCCTGTTTTCAAAGGGAAGATTCAATGATCAGATTCTCTCTTGAATAAAGATGTTGTCCCAAAGCAGCAGGCTAAAGGACCATTGCAGGGACAGAGTGACCGGTCTGGGATGAAGTCGCCATCTGTTCAGTTTTAGCCCGAGTTTTTGACTGAACTGTCCAGATTTTTCTAAGGCGTAAACCAGATGCCACAAATGTCTGTTTGTTTTTAAGAGGAAAATCGTCTGTTCTCCCGTGTGTCTCATAATGTTGGCAGGATCGGTTAGAAAAGGGTCCCCCCGTGAATTAGCAGCATCAGCAAAGCCCATTAACCCACCTCCTGCCGCAGCCTGCCTTTGATCTTGGTGTGAGCTGGGTATCCTGAGGGACGTAGAAGATCCGGCCAATGCAAAGAACCAGACCTTCGGTGGACAAGAGTAATTGCCGACTTGAGAGAAAAAAATGATTTTCTTTCCTCTCTGCATCAACAACAACAACAACTTGACAGGAGTGTTTTAATACAAAACATATAAATTTGACACTGAGCCAAGAAGAAATTACGGCAGATGAACAACAGCTTGGTCAAAGAGGTAGGTTTTAAGAAGCGTCTTACAGGAAGAAAGAAAGGCAGTGAGACGGAGAGGTTTAGGGAGGGAGTTCCAGAGCTTAGGGCCCAGGCAACAGAAGGCACGGCCCTCAATGGTTGAGCGATTATAATCAGGGATGCTCAAGAAGGCAGAATTAGAGGAGCGCAGACATCTCAGGGTGGGGGGTGGGGGTTGTGAGGCTGAAAGAGATTACAGAGATAGGGAGGGGCGAGGCCATGGAGGGATTTGTAAACAAGGATGAGAATTTTGAAATCAAGGCGTTGCTTAACCGGGAGCCAACGTAGGTCAGCGAGCACAGGGGTGATGGGTGAGCAGGACTTGGTGCAAGTTAGGACACGAGCTGCCGAGTTTTGGATGACCTCAAGTTTACGTAGGGTAGAATGTGGGAGGCCAGCCAGGAGTGTATTGGAATAATCAAGTCTAGAGGTAACAAAAGCATGGATGAGGGTTTCAGCAGCAGAAGAGCTGAGGCAGGGAGGGAGACAGGCGATGTTATGGAGGTGGAAATAGGCGGTTTTAGTTATAGTGCGGATATGTGGCCGGAAACTCATTTCAAGGTCGAATATGCCTAGGTTGCGAACAGTGTGGTTTAGCCTCAGACATGCTTGGGAGAGGGATGGAGTCAGTGGCTAGATGAACGGAGTTTGTGGCGGGGACCAAAGACAATGGCTTCGGTCTTCCCAATATTTAATTGGAGAACATTTCTGCTCATCCAGAACTGGATGTCAGACAAGCAGTCTGTCTATTTAGAGACCGTGGAGGGGTCGAGGGAAGTGGTGGTGAGGTAGAGCTGGGTGTCATCAGCGTACATGTGGAAACTGACACTGTGTTTTCGGATGATGTCGCCAAGGGGCAGCATATAGAGGAGAAATAGGATCGGGCCAAGGATAGATCCTTGGGGGACACCAGAGGTAACGATGTGGGAGTGGGAAGAGAGGCCATTGCAGGAAATTTTACGGCTACGATTAGATAGATAAGAATGGAACCCGGCAAGTGCAATCCCACCCAGCTGGACGTTGGTGGAGAGGTGTTGGAGGAGGATGAAGTGGTTGACCTTGTCAAAGGCTGCAGGCAGGTCCAGGGGGACGAGGAGGGATAGTTTGCCTTTGTCACAGTCACAAAGGATGTAATTTGTGACTTTGATGAGAGCCGTTTCGATACTGTGGCAGGGGCGGAAACCAGATTGAAGGGATTCAAATATTGACTTCCGGGAAAGATGGTCATGGATTTGGGAGGCAACAACACGTTCAAGCACTTTGGGCAGAAAAGGAAGGTTGGAGGCAAGCAAAGTGGCGTAAAGGATTGGTTTTTTGAGGAGAGGGATGATGACGGCAGATTTGAGGGAGAAGGGGACAGTACCTGAGGAGAGAGAACCGTTAACAATGTCGGCTAACATGGGAGCCAGAAAAGGAAGTTGGGTGGTCAGCAGTTTAGTGGGAATAGGGTCAAGGGAGCAGGAAGTGGGTCTCATGGACAGGATGAGTTTGGAGAGGTTAAGAGGGGAGATCGGAGAGAAACTAGAGAAAGATGTGAGTACAGGGCTCGGGCAGGGGGGAGCCTCAGAGGAAGTTTGGCCCTGTGGTCTAGGGGAAGGAAGGGACCTCGCAGAGGCAGCTGATCGGATGGTCTCAATCTTTGAGACAAAGAAGTCCATGAGTTCCTCACACATTGTTGTTGGAGGTGAGTGTAGTGGAGACAGGGGAGAGGGGCTTAAGGAGATGTTAGCAGTAGAGAATAGTAGCCGTGGGTTATCTTTGCATTCCAGAATGATCCGGGAATAGTGAGCAGTTTTTGTAGACAAGAGTAAGATCCGATAGTGCTTTATGTGTTCGAGCCAGATCTGGCGATGAATGGCTAAACCAGTTGTCCGCCACATCTGTTCAAGTCTGCGCCCCTTGGACTTGAGGGAGTGAAGATGAGGGCTGTACCAGGGGCAACAGCCAGGGTGAGAGAGAGTTAATGGTTTTAATAGGGACTTGGGCACCAAAGGTGGTGGTGAGGGTGTGATTGAGCAGATTGGTGACTGCAGAAATGTCATGGTGAATGGAGGACCAAAGGCTGGACAGTTTGGAGTTGATAAGTGCAGTTGTAAGAGAGTTTGGAGAGAGCTTTTTCCAGGGGCAGATGCAGAAGGAAGTAGGGTTGGGTGGGGGAAAGGGTTGTGGGTCGAGAGCGATACAAGGACATGGTCAGAGATGGCCTTATCTGTGATTGCCCGGTTGGAATAGCAAGGCCACAAGAGATTGCAAGGTCCAGGGGGTTGACCATGAATATGGGTAGGGGAATTTACATGGAGGGAGAGATTAAGGGAGGACAGGAGGGTAGTGAACTCAGAGGAGAGAGAGCATGATGAATTGAGATGGAGGTTGAAATCACCGAGGATGAGAAGTCGATCGGTGCAGAGACAGAGGGAGGAAAGCAGTGAGAATATATCCGTGATAAAATCTTTATTATACTTGGGTGGGCAGTAGAGAACGAGAATTTTAAATGAGTGGTGAGGGGGTGGAATAAGGTGAGATGTTCAGAGGAGGAGAAGGGGGACAGACCAAGGTGTGATTTGGTGATGTGAGCTACACTGTCACCACGGCAGTCTGGGCAGGGCAAGTGGCGGAAGGTATAACCGGGCAGGGAGGCTTTGATTAAAGGTTAAAGTGTCAGCGCCCCTCAACCAAGTTTCTGTCAGTGCCATGATATTGATGCAATCATCCACGATAAAGCTCATGGATGGCAAGGGCCTTGTTCGCAAATGAACGGACATTCTGTAAGGAAATCCAGAGAGGATCGGTCATGGCTGATCCACTGCCAACATACACAGCGTCGGCGCTGGGAGGGATGAGTTGGACGGGGAGGAGATTGGCAAGGTTAGCCCCCCCCCTCCCCCAGGCAAGCTGGGCGGTAAGGTCGCTGAGAGAGTAGGATGGGACAGTTGGGGTTGCTGCTCATGAGGAGACAGCGATGAGTGCCTCAATGGGCCCTTCGGAGGATGCCAAGAGAGGCACAGAGGGAAGCTGCAGCCTTGTCTAGGAGGGAGTCAAGTCTGGGATGGCGGTCAGATAGTAGGAAGGTCGAAGAGTAATGAAGGGTTGGGGTAGGGATTTGGGAGGGCAGAGTATCCAAGAGAGGAGAGATGAAAGGAGGCATGATGACAGGAGAGAGCGGTCAGGGAGAGATAGCGAGAAAAAGCGGGAGAAAGAAGTGGAAATGGAAGTGAATAGCTCGGGTCCGAAGCAGCAGCCAAAATACGCAAGCAGATAGACGGGGAAAAATAGAAACTCAATTTAATAGTAAATACTACAATAGGTATTCTACAATAGCAGAATCAGTAGTATCAAGATTAATTATATTAAAACAAAATTGATTCATGTATAGAATAATATAAATGAATTTAAAATAAGAACATTAGTAATTGAAAAAGTTAAGCTGTCTTAATAAATCAATTCACCCGTAGATCAAAAAGGACATTGAGAAATAATCATTCCTTCTGTGGGGCAATCGAGTGGTCCTCAAGAAGGGCAGAGACACCTTCATCAATGACTTTCACAGTACCCACCCAGGCATCGTAATGATGAAAGCGATAGCCAGATCCCATGTGTGGTGACCCGGTATCGATGTGGACTTAGAGTCCTGCGTTCACAGATGTAATACATGCTCGCAGTTAAGCAATGTACCCAGGGAGGCGCCGCTAGGTTTATGGTCTTGGCCCTCCAAACCATGGTCTAGGGTACACGTCGACTATGCAGGCCCATTCTTGAGTAAAATGTTCCTTGTGGTTGTAGACACGTACTCCAAGTAGATTGAATGTGAGGTAATGTCAGCTAGCACGTCTGCTGCCACTACTGAAAGCCTGCGGGCCATGTTTACCACACATGGCTTACCCGATGTCCTGGTGAACGACAACGGGTCATGTTTTACCAGTGCTGAGTTCAAAGAATTCATGACCCATAACGGGATCAAATATGTCACATCTGCCCCGTTTGAACCAGCGTCCAATGGTCAGGCAGAGAGAGCAGTGCAAACCATCAAGCAAGGCTTGAAGAGGGTAACTGAAGGCTCACTGCAGACTTGCCTATCCTGCTTAGCTACCACTTGAGACCACACTCACTCACTGGGATCCCAACTGCTGAACTGCTCATGAAAAAAGCACTTAAGACAAGGCTCTCGTTAGTTCACCCTACATGAACAGATAGAGAGCAGGCGGCTTCAACAAAGTGCATACCATGATAGCGCAAATGTGTCACGCGAGATTGAAATCAACGATCCTGTATTTATATTAAATTATGGACCAGGTCCCAAGTGGCTTCCCGGCACTGTCGTGGCCAAAGAGGGGAGCAGGGTGTTTCGGGTCAAACTTTCAAATGGACTCATTCACTGGAAACACTTGGACCAAATCAAACTCAGATTCACGGACTATCGTGAGCAACCCATCTTGGACCCCACCTTTTTTGATCCCCCAACACACACACCAGTGGCAACCGGCACCACGGTTGACCACGAAGCAGAACCCATCATCCACAACAGCCCTGCAGGGCCCAACACACCAGGCAGCCCAGCAAGGCCAGCTGCACAGCAGCCCAGTGAGGGCCCAACAAATGATTCAACAACACCAGTTTTCACACTGAGACGATCAACCAGGGCAAGAAGGGCCCCAGATCGACTCACATTGTAAATAGTTACATTATTGACTTTGGGGGGGAATGTTGTTATATATGTGGACTTGTATTTACTCTGTACAGCCACCAGAGGGCTCATTCCCCGGAATCCCAAGGGATCCCATAAGTCACACTTTACTTCGAGCTCTCAGTGTTCAGTCTGACTTTTTCTCCATACACAACAACCAGTATAGCACGGATCCGGATATGCAATCCGAGATACCAGAGGAGGAAGTGTATGCACTATATTCGTTCCAGCAAAGAGCCAAACGATAATGATTAATGTAAAACTTAACGGTGTGCCGTTACCGATGGAATTGGACACGGCTGCAGGTCAATCCATAATGAGCCAGAGGACATTCGATAGGCTGTGGGATGCTAAGGCTGTGAGGCCTAAACTGAGTCCAGTCAATATAAAGTTGCATACGTACACTAAAGACCTCATAATGGTGATTGGCAGTGCAGTAGTCAAGGTGTCGTATGATGGTGCAGTTCATGATTTGCCGTTATGGATTTTTCCAGGCAATGGTCCAACACTGTTCGGCAGGAATTGGCTAGAAAAGATCAAATGGAATTGGAACGCTATCAAAGCGTTGTTGTCGGAGGATGATACTCCATGTGCTCAAGTGCTGAGCAAGTTCCCCTCACTGTTTGAACCAGGCATCGGCAATTTCACGGGAGCCAAGGTGCAGATCCACGTGGACTCGGATGCAAGACCCGTCCATCATAAAGCTCGAACGTTTCCGTACATGATGAGGGAGAAGGTCGAAATCGAACTGGACAGACTCCAGCCTGAAGGGGTCATATCACTGGTTGAATTTAATGAATGAGCCAGCCCCATTGTTCCTGTGTTGAAAAATGATGCCACTGTCAGGATTTGTGGAGACTACAAGGTTATGATCAACCAAGTTTCGAAACAGGATCAATACCCGTTACGGAAGGCTGATGACTTTGCAACGCTAGCCGGGGGGAAGTCGTTCACTAAACTGGATCTGACATCGGCCTATATGACACAGGAGCTGGTCGAGACGTCGAAGAAACTTACGTGCATCAACACTCATAAAGGACTGTTTATCTACAACAGGTGTCCTTTCGGAATTCGCTCGGCTGCAGCCATATTTCAGTGGAACATGGAGAGTCTACTGAAGTCCGTCCCTAGAACCGTCGTGTTCCAAGATGAAATCCTGGTCACAAGTCGTGACTCCGCCAAATATCTGAACAACCTGGAAGAGGTTCTACATCATCTGGACAAAGTGGGACTCAAAATTAAATGTTCAAAGTGCGTCTTCATGGCACCGGAAGTCGAATTCCTGGGAGGAAAATTACTGCTGACGGCATCAGGCTGCTGACTTAAAAACCAAGGCCATCAAAAGTGCACCCAAGCCTCAGAATGTGACGGAGCTACATTTGTTCCTTGGTCTACTCAACTACTTCAGTAATTTCCTACCTAGATTGAGCACTTTATTAGAGCCACTGCACATGCTGCTAAGAAAAGGCAACAACTAGGTTTGGGGTGCGTTTCAAGACAGAGCTTTTGAGAAAGCTATTAATCTGCTTTGCTCTAACAAGCTGCTGGTACATTATGAACCATGTAAGCGTCTAGTATTGGCCTGTGATGCTTCGTCATATGGAGTTGGTTGCGTGCTCCAACAAGCTAACGAGTCGAGTAAACTACAACCTGTTGCCTATGTTTCTAAAAGTTTGTCAAAGGTGGAAAGAGCCGACAGCATGGTAGAAAAAGAAGCATTAGCCTGTGTGTATGGGGTTAAAAAGATGCATCAGTACCTGTTTGGTCTTCGGTTTGAACTGGAAACAGATCACAAGCCACTCATTTCATTGTTTTCGGAAAACAAAGGTATCAATACCAATGCATCGTCCCGCATCCAGAGGTGGGCGCTGACATTATCTGCCTATGATTATGTCATTCGCCATAGACCTGGCACCGAGAATTGTGCCGATGCACTGAGCCGTCTGCCATTGCCCACACCGGAGGAGGAGACGCCACAACCTGCAGACCTACTGTTAGTCATGGATGCTTTTGAAAGTGAAGGAACCCCTCTCATGGCTCAACAAGTTAAGACCTTCACCAGCCAGGACCCGATAGTATCGATTGTGAAACGTTGTATCCTTAGTGGTGATTGGTCTGCCATACCCAAGCAAATGGGCGATGAGACCAAACCTTACAACCATCGCAAAGACGAACTATCCATTCAGTCAGATTGTTTACTGTGGGGTAATCGTGCTTTTTTTACCTAAGAAAGGCAGAGAGGAATTTGTACATGACCTACATAGCACTCATCCTGATATTGTCAAGATGAAAGCCATTGCCAGGTCTCATGTATAGTGGTCTGGAATTGACTCTCAACTGGAATCATGTGTGCATCAGTGCAACACTTGCATGCAGCTAAGTAAAGCACCAGCGGAATCGCTGCTGAGTCTGTGGTCGCGGCCGTCTAAACCATGGTCCAGGATCCACATCGACTTTGCAGGTCCCTTCCTGGGAAAGATGTTTTTAGTTGTGGTGGATGCATATTCCAAGTGGATAGAGTGTATAATTATGTCATCCAGTATATCCACAGCTACCATTGAGAGCCTTTGTGTCATGTTTGCCACTCATGGTCTCTCGACATTGTTGTAAGCGACAACGAACCTTGCTTCACTAGTCTGGAGTTTCAAGAGTTCATGAAACTCAATGGTATCAAACATATGAGGTTAGCACCATTCAAACCTGCATTTAATGGTCAAGCAGAGTATTCTGTCCAAACCATCAAGCAGAGTATGAAACATGTAACTCAAGGTTCACTGCAAACTCGCTTGTCACGCATATTGCTTAGTTACAGGACAAGACCCCACATGCTTACCGGGGTCCCCCCCTGCTGAACTATTGATGAAGAGAAGTCTCAAGACCAGGCTCTCTCATGTCCACCCTGACTTAAACGATCATGTTGAATACAGACGTCAAAGTCAGCAGTGGCATCATGATCGCGCTGCTGTGTCACGCGACATTTCTGTTAACGATCCTGTGTATGTACTAAATTATGGTCAAGGTCCCAAGTGGATCGCCGATACTGTTACGGCCAAGGAGGGTAACAGAGTGTTTATCGTTAAGCTCAAGAATGGACAAACATGCAGGAAACATGTTGATCAGATAAAGCTGCGGCACACGGATGAAGCGGAACAGTCTGAGGAAGACACAATCAGTGACCGACCAACCTACCCTCAGTCATCAGAGGACTCCGCTGTCATCAATGAATCTGGACTTTCAATCCCTGACATGGTCAATGAATCTGGACTTTCAATCCCTGACATGGTCAATGAATCTGGACTTTCAATCCCTGACGTGGTCATTGCCATTCCCATCAGATCGGCTACCCAGCCCCCAGTCATAACAGACTCAGAATGCTCACCCGAGGCTGGAGTTGAACGGAGACGATCAACTCGGGAGCAGAAAGCCCCGAAGTGTCTCAATTTGTAAAAAGACCGTTACTAATATCTTAAAGGGGGATATTGTCATGTATGTATGCTTGGGGTTATTAGCCACCAGATGGCGCCACTGTCGGAGGTCATTGGGCTGTGCGCACGTGTGTGCGGCCCAGGTACAAAAGGCCAGCCATCTTGTAATGTGATCACTTTGGGCCCGAATAAAGCAGAACCAGGTTTGTACCTGTGTTAGTTTACAGTATTCAGTCTATTGAGTTATTACATACATAACAGAAAGTTTGTAGGTTTGGTATCAGTGTATTTGTGTCTCATTAAGATGAGTTAACATGAAAGCTTGTGTAAAATGACCTGCTGTGTGCTTGTTTGAAATTACTTACCAGATAAGGAAAGCCTCCTGAGAACAGCTATGTGGGTAATGGGAAACAACATTTTGGTATTGATTTTTCATGGTTCTCAATCGTCCCCAACAATTAAAATGAAGTGGGCAGTTTAAGAATTCTTTTAGAATAAGACTGCAGGGAGCCGTGGTGATAGCTTACTCAATAGAGTCACCACCTGGTGCCATACTAGGCCACGCAGACCACAACGTCCCTGGTTACTTCCGAACTTGTGCTGAGGTTCTCCTGCCCATGTCCTAACTCGCACCAAGTCCCACTCACCCATCACCCCTGTGCTCGCTGCCCCATGTCCTAACTCGCACCAAGTTCCACTCACCCATCACCCCTGTGCTCGCTGCCCCATGTCTTAACTCGCACCAAGTCCCGCTCACCCATCACCCCTGTGCTTGCTGCCCCATTACCTAACTCGCACCAAATCCCGCTCACCCATCACCCCTGTGCTCGCTGCCCCATGTCCTAACTCGCACCAAGTCCCGCTCACCCATCACCCCTGTGCTCGCTGCCCCATGTCCTAACTCGCACCAAGTCCCGCTCACCCATCACCCCTGTGCTTGCTGACCTACATTGGCTCCCAGTCCAGCAATGCCTCGATTTTAAAATTCTCATCCTTGTTTCCAAATCCCTCCATGGCCTCTACCCTCCCTATCCCTGTAATCTCCTCCAGCCTACAACCCCCGAGATATCTGCGCTCCTCCAATTCTGGCCTCTTCTGCATCTTTGATTTTCATCGCTCCACCATTGGTGGCCGTGCCTTCAGCTGCCTGGGCCCTAAGGTCTGGATTTCCCTCCCTAAACCTCGCCACCTCTTTACTTCTCTCTCCTTTTTTTAGGCACTCCTTAAAACCTACCTCATTGACTTTGGTTACCTGTCTTAATAACTTATTATGTGACTCGGTGTCAGATTTGGTTTGATAATGTTCCTGTGAAACGTCTTGAGATGTTTTACTATAATAAAGATGCTATATAAATGCAAGTTGTTGCTGCCTGATCTCAGCTGGGTGAGTTCCAGGGCTGTGACAAGAAGTTGCAGTGCCCTTGGAGCGAGAAGGGAAGGATCAGCCAGGGCTCTGAAACTGTTTGCTGCCCGCTGACCCGTGCTCAAATGTGTATGGAGTCAGGCAAAGATTCCGCGGTCAAATAGCATGCTGACACATTCTCGGCTCGCACTGAAGAGGTGAGAAAGTCATGTGGCCAAAATAAGTACTCTTTATCATCATCATCATAGGCAGTCCCTCGAAACGAGGATGACTTGCTTCCACGCCGAAAACGGATGGGTTCACAGGTGTTTCAATGATACAGCAGTTATCATGGGTGAATTTAATCTACATATAGATTGGGCTAACCAAACTGGTAGCAATATGGTGGAGGAGGATTTTCTGGAGTGTATAAGGGATCGTTTTCTAGACCAATATGTCGAGGAACCAACGAGAGAGCTGGCCATCCTAGACTGGGTGTTGTGTAATGAAAGAGGATTAATTAGCAATCTTGTTGTGCGAGGCTCCTTGGGGAAGAGTGACCATAATATGTTAGAATTCTTCATTAAGATGGAGAGTGACACAGTTAATTCAGAGACTAGGGTCCTGAACTTAAGGAAAGATAACTTCAATGATCTGAGACGTGAATTGGCTAGGATAGACTGGCAAATGTTACTCAAAGGGTTGACGGTGGATAGGCAATGGCAGACATTTAAAGATCAAATGGATGAACTTCAACAATTGTAAATCCCTGTCTGTAGTAAAAATAAAATGGGGAAAGTGGCTCAACCGTGGTTAACAAGGGAAATTAGGGATATTGTTAAAACCAAGGAAGAGGCATATAAATTGGTCAGAAAAAGCAGAAAACCTGAGGACTGGGAGAAATTTAGAATTCAGCAGAGGAGGACAAAGGGTTTAATTAGGAGGGGGAAAATAGAGTATAAGAGTAAGCTTGCAGGGAACATAAAAACTGACTGCAAAAGCTTCTATAGATATGAGAAGAGAAAAAGATTAGCGAAGACAAATGTAGGTCCCTTGCAGTCAGAATGAGGTGAATTTATAATGGGGAACAAAGAAATGGCAGACCAATTTGAACAAATATTTTGGTTCTGTCTTCACTCAGGAAGATACAAATAACATTCCAGAAATACTAGAGGACCGAGGGTCTAGCGAGAAGGAGGAACTGAAAGAAATCCTTATTAGTCAGGAAATTGTGTATGGGAAATTGATGGGATTGAAGGCCAATAAATCCCCAGGACCTGATTGTCTGCATCCCAGAGTACTTAAGGAAGTGGCCTTAAAATAGTGGATGCATTGGTCGTCATTTTCCAACATTCTATAGACTCTGGATCAGTTCCTATGGATTGGAGGGTAGCTAATGTAACCCTACTTTTTAAAAAAGGAGGGAGAGAAAACAGGGAATTATAGACCTGTTAGCCTGACATCGGTAGTGGGGAAAATGTTGGAATCAATTATTAAAGATGTAATAACAATGCATTTAGAAAGCAGTGACAGGATCGGTCCAAGTCAGCATGGATTTATGAAAGGGAAATCATGCTTGACAAATCTTCTAGAATTTTTTGAGGATGAGTGGGCGAGGGAGAACCAGTGAACGTGGTGTATTTGGACTTTCAAAAGGCTTTTGACAAGGTCCCACACAAGAGATTAGTGTACAAAATTAAAGCACATGGTATTGGGGATAAAGTATTGACATGGATAGAGAACTGGTTGGCAGACAGGAAGCAAAGAATAGAAATAAACTGGTCCTTTTCAGAATGGCAGGCAGTGATTAGTGGGGTACCGCAAGATTCAGTGCTGGGACCCCAGCTATTTACAATATACATTAATGATTTAGATGAAGGAATTGAATGTAATAACTCCAAGTTTGCAGATGACACGAAGCTGGATGGCAGTGTGAGCTGTGAGGAGGATGCTAAGAGGCTGCAGGGTGACTTGGACAGGTTAGGTGAGTGGGCAAATGCATGGCAGATGCAGTATAATGGAGATAAATGTGAGGTTATCCACTTTGGTGGCAAAAATAGGAAGGCAGAATATTATCTGAATGGTGACAGAATAGGAAAAGAGGAGGTGCAACGAGACCTGGGTGTCATGGTACATCAGTCATTAAAAGTTGGCATGCAGATACAGCAGGCGGTGAAGAAGGCAAATGGTATGTTGGCCTTCATAGTGAGAGGAGTTGAATATAGGAGCAGGGAGGGCTTACTACTGTAGATGTAGTCCTTTCTACTAGGGGGATCAAGGGGTATGGCGAGAAAGCAGGAATGGGGTACTGAGGTTGCATGTTCAGCCATGAACTCATTGAATGGCGGTGCAGGCTCGAAGGGCCGAATGGCCTACTCCTGCACCTATTTTCTATGTTTCTATGTTTCTATATTCCAGGTCCCGAACTACATCCTGAAGAGTGGAAGATGCCTGTGCGTGGATTTTTTTAACGTGTGGTGGCCGTTGCACACCAGCCACCACACGGGCTTGACAGAGCTCGGTCTTGGTCCAGTGGCAGGGATTAACCAGGACAGCTGGAGACCTGCTCTGCTGCACGGACCTAGATCGCACACATATTGAGTCTGGGCTGGCCCGTGCTGCCTCTGGGCCCTCGCCTCTTCTGGGCCCCGAAATTTCACCTCTCCTGGGCTCCGATCACATCCCTCTATGAACTCTTGCCGTTCCTTTGCCCCAACCTTGCCGCTCTGCTGTACCTGCCCGCGCTGCAGTCAGCCGTCGCCCTCCTGCAGCAGCACGCGCTGCTCCCTGCAGTGGTATACCGCCGCACGCTGCTCCCTCTAATGGCCCCGGCCTGCTGATGGTCTCGCAGGCCGGGATCGCACCGATGTCCAGGCTGGGCCACCGCATGCTGCTCCCTCGAATGGCCCCGGTCCGTCCTCTTTATAATGGTACCATAACTGTTGTACTAGAACAGGACACAGTGTCATAAGAACATAAGAAATAGGAGGAGGAGTAGGCCATTCGGCCACTCGAGCCTGCTCCGCCATTCAATGAGATCATGGCTGATCTTCCATCTCAATTCTACCTTCATGCACTATCCCTATATCCCTTGGTTCCCTTAATATCCAAAAATCTATTGATCTCTATCTTGAATATACTCAACGACTGAGCATTCAAAGCCCACTGGGGCAGAGAATTCCAAAGATTCACAACCCTTTGAGTGAAGAAATTTCTCCTTATCTCAGTCTTAAATGGCCGACCCCTTATTCTGAGACTGTGACCCCTGGTTCTAGACTCCCCAGCTAGAGGCAACATCCACCCTGCATCTACCCTGTCAAGCCCTGTAAGAATGTTATACGTTTCAATGAGATCACCTCTCATTCTTCTAAACTCGAGGGAATATAGGCCTAGTCTACTCAATCTCTCCTCAGAGGACAATCCCCCCATCCCAGGAATCAGTCTGGTGAATCTTCGTTGCACTCCCTCTATGGCAAGTATATCCTTCATGAGGTAAGGAGACCAAGGCCCTGAAATTCAGTCCCGCTGAAAAGCAGGTGCTTCCCCCACCTTTTTATGGCCATTGGTGCCAAAAAGTTTTTGTGTCTGAGCCACCCCATATAAAGCTCCAAAGTGAACAAATGGATTCCAGCGCTAATGAACCCTTCCAAAGTGGATTTTTCAGCGGTGTGGCTGTCTTAATTTGAGCGTTATCACCACTGAGAAATTCAGCATGCAGGTAAGGATTTCTAATGAGCCAGCTGCTCCCTGGCCAGTGTTTGCAGCAAGGCCCTGAGGGGGAAGGAGGTTGGAAGGAAACTGGTGTAAGAGGTGCAAGGAGAGCCAACAGGTTCACTAATATGGAGCTGGAGACACTGATGAACGATGTGGAGGACAGAAGAAGAATACTGTTTCCTGACGTGGGGAGACCTGGCAGACAGCCAGTACATAATGCATGGAGGGAGATTGCAGGGGAGGTGTCAGGCACCTCCATATATGTGAGGACGCACCCTCCCAGGAGGGTGCTGGCCAGACTGCACCCAGCCCTTCCAGGGTGGCAATTGGTCGACGCCTCCTAGCTCTGGGGTGACGGGAATCCTCCTCCTCCTGCACCACCTCCTCCTCCTCCTCCTCCTCCTCAGGTGGTACTTACATAGAAACATAGAAAATAGGTGCAGGAGTAGGCCATTCGGCCCTTCGAGTCTGCACCACCATTCAATAAGGTCATGGCTGATCATTCCCTCAGTACCCCTTTCCTGCTTTCTCTCCATACCCCTTGATCCCCTTAGCCGTAAGGGCCATATCTAACTCCCTCTTGAATATATCCAATGAACTGGCATCAACAACTCTCTGCGGCAGGGAATTCCACAGGTTAACAACTCTCTGAGTGAAGAAGTTTCTCCTCATCTCAGTCCTCACCCCTTATCCTAAGACTATGTCCCCTGGTTCTGGACTTCCCCAACAGCGGGAACATTCTTCCCACATTCAACCTGTCCAGTCCCGTCAGAATCTTATACATTTCTATGAGATTCCCTCTCATCTTTCTAAACTCCAGTGAATAAAGGCCCAGTTGATCCAGTCTCTGCTCATATGACAGTCCAGCCATCCCTGGAATCAGTCTGGTGAACCTTCGCTGCACTCCCTCAATAGCAAGAACGTCCTTCCTCAGATTAGGAGACCAAAACTGAACACAATATTCCAGGTGAGGCCTCAATAAGGCCCTGTACAACTGCAGTAAGACCTCCCTGCTCCTATATTCAAAACCCCTAGCTATGAAGGCCAACATACCATTTGTCTTCTTCACTGCCTGCTGTACCTGCATGCCCACTTTCAGTGACTGATGAACCATGACCCCCAGGTCTCGTTGCACCTCCCCTTTTCCTAATCTGCCGCCATTCAGATAATATTCTGCCTTCCTGTTTTTGCCCCTAAAGTGGATAACCTCACATTTATCCACATTATACTGCAGCTGCCATGCATTTGCCCACTCGCCTAACCTGTCCAAGTCACCCTGCAGCCTCTTAGCGTTCTCCTCACAACTCACACCGCCACCCAGTTTAGTGTCATCTGCAAACTTGGAGATGTTACACTCAATTCCATCATCGCAATCATTAATATATATTGTAAAGAGCTGGGGTCCCAGCATTGAGCCCTGCGGCACTCCACTAGTCACTGCCTGCCATTCTGAAAAGGACCTGTTTATCCCGACTCTCTGCTTCCTATCTGCCAACCAATTCTCTATCCATGTCAGTACATTACCCCCAATACCATGTGCTTTGAATTTGTACACCAATCTCTTGTGTGGGACCTTGTCAAAAGCCTTTTGAAAGTCCAAATACACCACATCCACTGGTTCTCCCTTGTCCACTCTACGAGTTACATCCTCAAAAAATTCCAGAAGATTTGTCAAGCATGATTTCCCTTTCATAAATCGATGCTGACTTGGACCAATCCTATCACTGCTTTCCAAATGCGCTGCTATTTCATCCTTAATGATTGATTCCAACATTTTCCCCACTATTGATGTCAGGCTAACCAGTCTATAATTACCCGTTTTCTCTCTCCCTCCTTTTTTAAAAAGTGGTGTTACATTAGCAACCCTCCAGTCCATAGGGACTGATCCATAGTCGATAGACTGCTGGAAAATTATCACCAATGCTCCACTATTTCTAGGGCCATTTCCTTAAGTATTCTGGGATGTAGACTATCAGGCCCTGGGATTTAACGGCCTTCAATCCTGTCAATTTCCTGAACACAATTTCTCGCCTAATGAGGATATCCTTCAGTTCCTCCTTCTCACTAGACCCTCGATCCCTTAGTACATCCGGAAGGTTATTTATGTCTTCCTTTGTGAAGACAGAACCGAAGTACTTGTTCAATTGGTCTGCCATTTCTTTGTTCCCCATTATAACTTCACCCGAATTCGACTGCAAGGGACCTATGTTTGTCTTCACTAATCTTTTTCACTTCACATATCTATAGAAGCTTTTGCAGTCAGTTTTTACGTTTCCGGCAAGCTTCCTCTCGTACTCTATTTTCCCCTTCTTAATTAAACCCTTTGTCCTCCTCTGCTGAATTCTAAATTTCTCCCAGTCCTCTGGCTTGCTGCTTTTTCTGGCTAATTTATATGCTTCTTCCTTGGATTTAACCATATCCTTAATTTCCCTTGTTAGCCACGGTTGAGCCACCTTCCCCATTTTATTTTTACTCCAGACAGAGATGTACACTTGTTGAAGTTCATCCATGTGATCTTTAAAGGTTTGCCATTGCCTATCTATAGTCAACCCTTTAAGTATCATTTACCAGTCTAATCTAGCCAATTCATGCCTCATACCGTCAAAGTTACCTTTCCTTAAATTCAGGACCCTAGTTTCTGAATTAACTTTATCACTCTCCATCTTAATAAAGAATTCTACCATATTCTGGTCACTCTTCCCCAAGGGCCCTTGCACAACAAGATTGCTAATTAGTCCCTTCTCATTACACATCACCCAGTCTAGGATGGCCAGCTCTCTGGTTGGTTCCTCGACATACTGGTCTAGAAAACCATCCCTAATACACTCCAGGAAATCCTCCTCCACTGCATTGCTACCAGTTTGGTTAGCCCAATCAATGTGTAGATTAAAGTCGCCCATGATAACTGCTGTACCTTTATTGCACACATCACTTATTTCTTGTTTGATGCTGTCCCCAACCTCACTACTACTATTCGGTGGCCTGTACACAACTCCCACTATTGTTTTCTGCCCTTTGGTATTCCGTAGCTCCACCCATACCGATTCCACATCACCCAAGCTAATGTCCTTCCTTACTATTGCATTAATTTCCTCTTTAACCAGCAACGCCACCCCGCCACCTTTTCCTTTTTGTCTATCCTTCCTAATGGCTGAATGCCCCTGGATGTTGAGTTCCCAGCCTTGGTCACCCTGGAGCCATGTTTCCATGATGCCAATCACATCATATCCGTAAACTGCTATCTGCGCAGTTAAATCGTCCACCTTATTCTGAATACTCCTCGCATTGAGGCACAGAGCCTTCAGGCTTGTCTTTTTAACACACTTTGACCCTTTAGAATTTTGCTGTAAAGTGGCCCTTTTTGTTTTTTGCCTTGGGTTTCTCTGCCCTCCACTTTTACGATTCTCCTTTCTATCTTTTGCTTCTGTCTCCATTTTATTTCCCTCTGTCTCCCTGCATAGGTTCCCATCCCCCTGCCATATTAGTTTAACTCCTACCAAACAGCACTAGCAAACTCCCCCTTGGACATTGGTTCCGGTCCGGCCCAGGTGCAGACTGTTCGGTTTGTACTGGTCCCACCTCCCCCAGAACCGGTTCCAATGTCCCAGGAATTTGAATCCCTCCCTGCCGCACCACTCCTCAAGCCACGTATTCATCTGCGCTATCCTGCGATTCCTACTCTGACTAGCACGTGGCACTGGTAGCAATCCTGAGATTACTGCCTTTGAGGTCCTACTTTTTAATTTAGCTCCTAGCTCCTTAAATTTGTCTCGTAGGACCTCATCTCGTTTTTTACCTCTATCGTTGGTACCTATATACACCACGACAACTGGCTGTTCACCCTCCCTTTTTAGAATGCCCTGCACCCACTCCGAGACATCTTTGACCCTTGCACCAGGGAGGCAACATACCATCCTGGAGTCTCGGTTGCAGCCGCAGAAACGCCTATCTATTCCCCTTACAATTGAATCCCATATCACTATCGCTCTCCCACTCTTTTTCCTGCCCTCCTGTGCAGCAGAGCCACCCACGGTGCCATGGACTTGGCTGCTGCTGCTCTCCCCTGATGAGTCATCCCCCTCAACAGTACCCAAAGCAGTGTATCTGTTTTGCAGGGGGATGACCACAGGGGACCCCTGCACTTCTTTCCTTGCACTGCTCTTCCTTTTGGTCTTCTATTCCCTATCTCTGTGTACCCTTTTCCTGTGGTAAGACCAACTCGCTAAACGTGCTATTCACGTCATTCTCAGCATCGTGGATGCTCCAGAGTGAATCCACCCGCAGCTCCAGTGACGTAATGCGGTCCGTCAGGAGCTGGAGATGGATACATTTCCCGCACACGCAGTGGTCAGGGATACCGGAAGTGTCCCTGACTTCCCACATAGTACAGGAGGAGCATAACATGTGTCCGAGCTCGCCTGCCATGACTTAATCCTTAGATTAATTTAATTTGCAACAACAATGCAAAAGGTTACTTACTGATAAAGAAAGAAAAATAAAAAGAAAAACTACTTACCAATCACCAGCCAACCACTTACCCTCTTGGCCGCTGGCTCGACCTCCAGCGACTGTCACCTCATGATGGCCAGGTTGTGCAGCATGCAGCAGACCATGACTATTATGGAGACCTATTGAGGAAAGTACTGCAAGGTGCCACCAGAGCAGTCCAGGCACCGGAACCTCTGCTTAAGGATGTCTATGCACTACTCGATGATGCATCTGGTGGCACAATGAGCGTCATTGTAGGCATGCTCTGGCGCTGTCCTGGGGTTCCGCGGAGGAGTGAGCAGCCAAATGGACAGGGAATATCCCTTGTCCCCAAGCAGCCAACCACAATCCTGATTTGGGCCGGTGAACATAAGAACATAAGAACATAAGAACATAAGAACATAAGAAGTAGGAACAGGAGTAGGCCATCTAGCCCCTCGAGCCTGCTCCGCCATTCAACAAGATCATGGCTGATCTGGCCATGGACTCAGCTCCACATACCCGCCCGCTCCCCATAACCCTTAATTCCCTTATTGGTTAAAAATCTATCTATCTGTGACTTGAATACATTCAATGAGCTCGCCTCAACTGCTTCCTTGGGCAAAGAATTCCACAGATTCACAACCCTCTGGGAGAAGAAATTCCTTCTCAACTCGGTTTTAAATTGGCTCCCCCGTATTTTGAGGCTGTGCCCCCAAGTTCTAGTCTCCCCGACCAGTGGAAACAACCTCTCTGCCTCTATCTTGTCTATCCCTTTCATTATTTCAAATGTTTCTATAAGATCACCCCTCATCCTTCTGAACTCCAATGAGTAAAGATCCAGTCTACTCAATCTATCATCATAAGGTAACCCTCTCACCTCCGGAATCAGCCTAGTGAATCGTCTCTGTACCCCCTCCAAAGCTATTATATCCTTCCTTTAGTAAGGTGACCAAAACTGCATGCAGTACTCCAGGTGCGGCCTCACCAATACTCTATACAGTTGCAGCAGGACCTCCTTGCTTTTGTACTCCATCCCTCTCGCAATGAAGACCAACATTCCATTCGCCTTCCTGATTACCTGCTGCACCTGCAGACTAACTTTTTGGGATTCATGCACAAGGACCCCCAGGTCCCTCTGCACTGCAGCATGTTGTAATTTCTCCCCATTCAAATAATATTCCCTTTTACTGTTTTTTTCCCCAAGGTGGATGACCTCACATTTTCCAACATTGTATTCCATCTGCCAAACCTTAGCCCATTTGCTTAACCTATCTAAATCTCTTTGCAGCCTCTCTGTGTCTTCTACGCAACCCGCTTTCCCACTAATCTTTGTGTCATCTGCAAATTTTGTTACACTACACTCTGTCCCCTCTTCCAGGTCATCTATGTATATTGTAAACAGTTGTGGTCCCAGCACCGATCCCTGTGGCACACCACTAACCACCAATTTCCAACCCGAAAAGGACCCATTTATCCCGACTCTCTGCTTTCTGTTCGCCAGCCAATTCTCGATCCATGCTAATACATTTCCTCTGACTCCGCGGACCTTTATCTTCTGCAGTAACCTTTTGTGTGGCACCTTATCGAATGCCTTTTGGAAATCTAAATACACCACATCCATTGGTATACCTTTATCCACCATGCTCGTTATATCCTCAAAGAATTCCAGTAAATTAGTTAAACATGATTTCCCCTTCATGAATCCATGTTGCGTCTGCTTGATTGCACTATTCCTATCTAGATGTCCCGCTATTTCTTCCTTAATGATAACTTCAAGCATTTTCCCCACTACAGATGTTAAACTAGGCAGCAGGCACTCTGGTCGGGCGCTGAATGAACAAATTATGGTTGCTGCCTCCCTTGCCTGCTGCCTGTCTGCACGGTGCTGATGGTGACACCTTCTCCTGCGTGCCGCCCTGCTTCTAACCAGGTGTATCAGGTGTCGCCCTCCCAACACTCCCCCCATCCTCAGGGTCAACCCTGCCAAGCAGGTCTCTGCAGCCCACAAGACTCCACTAAAGGGTCAGACCTGAAAGTTGTACAAAAGTACAGGGGTATGTGCAAACCTCTGAGCAACACTCAGCAGGTTTAATGGAGCCAAAACAATTAATAAAACTATTAAAAGATAAATACAGTGGAAACTATAATCTTAACTAAAAATACTAAAATTAATAAAACTATTTCCCTACCAAAGGGCCCCGATTGCGGCAACACTCCAGCGGTGTTCCGTTCGAGCACTGACTCGAATACCTGGCGGGGGCATTGCTGGGAAAAGGCTTACCATTTTGCAGCTGGAAACCTCTGTCCTTGCCAATGTCATGTATCTTACAGGCCACTGTTGGCACTGTATCAAGGTGTGCCACCAGAGGGCACAGCAGTGGGAGACTCATAGGTTTCCTGTACAAGTTTGCCTGGCCTAGTATAAAAGGCAGGCCACCAGGTGTGATCCGCACTCTGGAGTTAACTAATAAAGGACTAAGGTTACTGCAGTTCAAATACAACATACTGACTCATGGAGACATTGTTGGAGCATCTCAGGACACAACAACTGGCGACGAGAATACGAACTTTCACGCGAAAATGGCTACCCTTGGTACATTGCAGCAGTTCACCAATGGTGATGATTGGGACGCCTTTGTGGAGAGGCGAGAATAATTTTTTACAGCAAACGACTTAGCAGGAGATGACCTGGCCGCAGTGGCTGATAAGCGCCGCGCTATCCTACTGACCAGTTGTGGGCCCAACATCTATGGCCTCGTCCGGGACTTGCTGGCACCAACGAAGACAATGACCAAGTCGTACAAGGAGCTCGTAACCCTGATCCAGGAGCAACTCAAGCCCAAGGAGAGCATCCTCACAGCCAAACACCGGTTCTATACCCAGCGACGGCCCGAAGGCCAGGAAGTCGCGAAGTACGCCGCAGACCTCAGGAGGCTGGCGGTACCGTGCGAGTTCGGCGACCACCTCAACGGAGCGTTGCGGGACATTTTTGTCATTGGCATTGGCCATGAGGGTCTTCTTCACAAGCTGCTGTCGGCGGATACCACAGTCACACTGCAGAAGGCCATCTCTGTGAGCCAGGCATTCATGACCACGACCTGCGGCTCTAGACAGATGTCTCACCCTCAGGACTCAAACACGGCAGGTACTGTGCACAGAGTGGTGCCGTTCAGTAGTTGGACTGTAGAGCGTGAATCCTCTCAGGAGAGAGAGAACAGGCCCCCAAGTCCCTTAACTCAGAGTCCGTCGAGGGGGGCTAATCGAGTAGCACCATGCTGATGTTGCGGAGGGAATCACAGGGCTCACCAGTGCCGTTTTAAAGACTATGTTTGCAAAGGCTGCGGCACAAAGGGCCACCTCCAGTGAATGTGTAAGGGAAATAGGACTCACTGTGTCGATGAGGAGTCTGCAGATGGCCATGAATCCAGCGTGGATTATGAATCGTTAGACAGAGAGGCAGCTCAGCCCCACGATGAGGTATATAGCATGTTTACCTGCACCACCGAGTGTTCACTATTGAAGATGAAAGTCGAGATAAATGGCATTCCAGTCTTCATGGAAGTGGACATGGGGGCGAGCCAGTCAGTGATGAATCAAGAAGCCTTTGAGAGGCTATGGGACAATCCGGCTGAATGACCCGAGTTGGCCCCGGTTCAGGCAAAACTGTGTACCTACACCAGTGAAATCATCCCAGTCGTTGGTAGCGTGAATGTAAAAGTACTCCATGATGGAGCGGTACACAAGTTACCTCTGTGGATTGTTGCAGGTGATGGACCAACGCTGCTCGGCAGAAGGTGGATGGAGAAGATCCAGTGGAAGTGGGAAGATTTCACCCCTCCAGCGATTGAAGCCCTCTGCACTCAGAGGCAAAGCAAGCCCACACCTGAGGGTGGACCTGGCACCAATGAGCTGACCAGCACGGCACCCGAGACACAGCCTGCTCAGCACGACTGTGTGGAGATGATCCAGCTGAGATGAACCGAACGCACCTTCCAGGCTCCGGTGGCAGGACTCTGGAGGGAGAAGAATGGATCCAGCAGTGACTTCCCTACTGCGGAGGCAGAACCCGGGGAGAAGAGGATCACCGCAGTCAACATCATGGACGAAGAAAAGATGACACCTGCGCACAAGGCGATGCGCTGAAGACAAAGATGGCCGCGACCAGACCACGAGGTGCTGATGGAGCAACACGTGGCACCAAACGGAGAAGCGGATTGGGGTAAAGCAAGCAAGGCTCTCTTAAAGGAGGCCTGCAACCCACTACAATTAAAGGGACAGTTCCACACAATTAAGCAATGTAACAAGAATTGTAAGTTAGAGAGTAAAAGTGCAACGGATCATGTAAAATGTGTAACTGACCATGTAAAATGTGTAACGGATGATCGGAATTGTATACATGCAACCAGCGAGGAAAAGTCGCGCGATCGTGTTCGGACCCCTAGAGTGTCCATCATAAGTAAGGAAACGCTGTGCGATGCAGGATTCCCCCTGCATGCGGCCAATGCAATGGGCAGATACCCATCGGGTGCACACAGGTCCAGCAGGCTACCCAATTCTGTAGCCTGCATCCCGGGGACCAGAGTCATGCACCACGAAGTGTGGCCACAAGCAGCCAACACACATGAGCTGCGGAGCAAGCGACCTCAGCAGGGCAACAGCACCATGCCCTGGGTCGGCTCCATCTATCAGGTAACCGATGGCCCCAATGGCCACAAGCCTGAAGGAGCAGACTGCCCCAAGGCCATACCCCTAGATGTAGGGTCACCCGCCAATGTTTCCCCAGAGGAAACAAGCACCAGCCGGGATTACGAACCAAGTGACGCTCAGGCCAGCGAGTCAGCAGTTCCCTGTGCACTGCTAGACGACAGCTCCTCAGGAAGCAGCTGGGACCCAGGGCGTAAAGAAAGGACTTGGGGTCACAGACATCTGTGAGCCTGCCGGCCACAAGGAACCATGGCAACAGCCCCGAGAGCAGGCTACGCGAGCCAACCGGCTCCCCACTGCCAGCACTGGGCATTAAGCCGCCACCAGACTGCAGGGACACCATCCAGCAGCTCCGGAACTAGCTTGTCCTTACGCACCGGTCACTGCATCGCCAAGGCTCTTGTTGCACCACAGAACCACAAAAAAACCCAAAGAAATGCAAAACCCACTCACCTGAGCTTGTAGGTACATGAATGCCAGGAGCCTCCACCACACCAACGTGGGAGGGGGGCAGAATGGAGTGGTCAAGAACACACACACACAAACAGCAACCACCAGCACGCTACTGCACCAATGACCCACCCAAGATTGAGCCGGCCCACCAGAGGTCCATCAGACAGAACCCATATAGAGCTAAGCCCAGAGCATAGTTAATGCAGAGGCGATTTGCACTGAGGGTTCAGAGGGGAGTGATGTCATGTATCTTACATGGCCACTGTTGATACTATATCAAGGTATGCCACCAGAGGGCACAGCAGTGGGAAATTCGTAGGTTACCTGTACAGGTGTGCCTGGCCTAGTATAAAAGGCAGGTCACCAGGTGTGATCCCCACTCTGGAGTTAACTCATAAAGGACTAAGGTCACTACAGTTCAAGTACAGCACATTGCCTCGTGGAGTCATTGTTCGAGCATCTAAGGACACAACACTTGCCGCTTCCCAGTGGCCCATACGCTGCAGAGCTCACCGCTGGAATGTCTCCTTTACCACGGCTTCACCGCACCATTTGCGGCGGAAGTGCACACCGCTCAAATCCCCCCTCTCCCGGAGCTGAATATGGCTTGGGAGGGAAAAGTACCCGACCGCGGCGGCCCATCGATTTTTGGGTCGCCGCCCAAACTCCACGGGGACGGTGAATTTCAGCCCCCAAAGCGGTACACAGTACTCCACGTGTGGCCTCACCAGGGTCCTGTACAATTGCAGTAAGACTTCCTCTTGTACTCAAATCCCCTTGTAGTAAAGGCCAACGTATCACTTTCTTTCCTAATTGCTTGCTGTACCTGCATGTTAACTTTCAGTGATTTATGTACAAGGACACCCAGGTCCCTCTGAATACCAACATTTCCCAATCTCTCACCATTTAAAAAATACTCTGCTTTTCTATTTTTCCTATCAAAGTATATAACTTCACATTTCTCCACATTATATTCCATCTGCCATGTTCTTGCCCACTCATCAGTCTATATACGACAGTCTATATACGATTGGAGCCTCTTTGCGTCCTCCCACCTCGCTTTGTATCGTCAGCCAACTTTAATACATTGCACTCAGTCGCCTCATCTAAGTCATTGATATAGATTGTAAATAACTGAGTCCCAAGCACTTGATAGACAACTGCAAAGCAAGTGATACATTATTCCAATGTTCTCCAACTTTGATGGCAGAAAATTGTATTCAATCAACTTTCTTCTCACAGCAAATAATATTGACTTTGAGTCAGAATTGTTTTTCATTTTAAATGTTATGACTTGTTACGCATGGATTAGCAAACATTGTGGATTAAGGGTGACTCACTGATGTGGTTTGGGGCTTTAGAAAGACTTCTGAATACATTAACTGCGACATCTTATTTGGCAGGCTTGAAACGTACAGAATTCTAGAGATCTCAAGCTGCTCAGACCTATATCCTCCAGCAGGAGCATGTGTGTTCATACTGACAATTCTGGATGGAGAAGGTTCAGGGAGACAGGAGGGCTTGATTGCAAAGGGGTCAGACCCCATTTGCAGCACTACAGTCAGGCCTGGGGACCACCCCTCAGGAAGGATATATTGGCCTTGGAGTGGGTGCAGCGCAGGGTCAGCGGAATGATACCAAGATAAAATGATTAAATTATGAGGACAGGTTGCATAGACTAGGCTTGTATGCCTTGACTATAGAAGATTGAGGGGCGATCTAATTGAGACGTTTAAGATGATTAAAGGAATTGATAGGGTAGATAGAGAGAAAACATTTCCTCTGGTGGGGAGTCTAGAACATGGGGGCGTAACCTTAAAATTAGAGGCAGGCCGTTCAGGGTGATGTCAGGAAGCACTTCTTCACACAAAGGGCAGTGGGAATCTGGAACCCCCTCCCCCAAAAAGCTGTTGAGGTTGGAGGTCAGCTGAAAATTTCAAAACTGAGAATGAAGCGTTTTGTTATGTAGGGTGTTCGTTTCCCATTCTACTCTGATTCATAGACCTCGGGAATTACAGGAAATACTCCACATAACACAACGCTTAGGCTTAAACCCAACTGTTAGTTTATTACACAAAAACCAACTAAAAATTGCAGAACAAGCCTTCTTAGAGATTGACCGAAGACATACAATCATCCATCCAGCCAATTGCTGTTGTTGTCGATTGTTGGCTCGTGGAGCGAGGGAAGGTGTTGGGTCCCCACTGCTTGCTTCGTGGTCGTTGTTCCTTTGACCTGCTGTTCTGAGGTGTTTCTTCGACCCGTTGTTCCTTTCTCTGATGTTCCTCTTCTCATTCTGAGCTGTTGTTCTCAGCTCTTACATACATATCCATTTGATTATACACATCTCCTGCTGGGCTGATTTCAGTTTAATGCATCTGGATGAGTATTGATGGCTGTGATGATGGGGATGGATCTGTTTGGATGGCCACAATGTGCACATGGAGTCAACAGGGCAAAAGATAACTCCTTATCTTTTGAGCCCCGTTATCCAAAAATGCACACCTCGTGGGGTCCTTTGTTGTCCTGGGTTTTCGTAGACTTGTAGTCTCCATAGGGAACTGGTTTTCCCCTCCAATCAATTAATCCAGGGGCTCCTCTGCTTGATTGTATCAAACCCTTTGACTCGATGTTTAATCGGGTCTCGCTCCTGACCGCAGAAATTGCATTAATCAGTTATAAGAACATAAGAACATAAGAAATAGGAACAGGATTAGGCCATACGGCCCCTCGAGCCTGCTCCGCCATTCAATACGATCATGGCTGATCTGATCATGGACTCAGCTCCACTTCCCCACCTGCTCCCCATAACCCCTTATCCCCTTATCATTTAAGAAACTGTCTATTTCTGTCTTAAATTTATTCAATGTCCCAGCTTCCACAGCTCTCTGAGGCAGCGAATCCCACAGATTTACAACCCTCTGAGAGAAGAAATTTCTCCTCAGTTTTAAATGGGCGACCCTTTATTCTAAGATCATGCCCTCTAGTTCTAGTCTCCCCCTTCAGTGGAAACATCCTCTCTGCATCCACCTTGTCAAGCCCCCTCATAATCTTATACGTTTCAATAAGATCACCTCTCATTCTTCTGAATTCCAATGAGTAGAGGCCCAACCTACTCAACCTTTCCTCATAAGTCAACCCCCTCATCTCCAGAATCAACCTAGTGAACCTTCTCTGAACTGCCTTTCGTAAATATGGAAACCAAAACTGCACGCAGTATTCCAAGTGTGGCCTCACCAATCCCTGTATAACTGTAGCAAGACGTCCCTGCTTTTATACTCCATCCCCTTTGCAATAAAGGCCAAGATTTCATTGGCCTTCCTGATCACTTGCTGTACCTGCACACTATCCTTTTGTGTTTCATGCACAAGTACCCCCAGGTCCCACTGTACTGCAACTCTTTGCAATCTTTCTCCATTTAAATAATAACTTGCTCTTTGATTTTTTTCTGCCAATGAGTCACCACCTGCCCCAGGCTGGTGCTCTTTTCTCCTGCCCAACAGTCCCACAGATTTTCTTTTAAACCTTTTTAGTCTGTGGACTCTTGCTGTGCCTCGATCATGAAATGTGTAAAACCCTAGGTAAGAGTATTAAGAGTTACAGAACCAAGGCGGGAAGATGGAGTTGAGATACAGATCAACCACGATCTAATTGAACGGTGAAACAGGTTCGTGGAGCTGAATGGCCTATTCCTGTCCCTATGTTCCTCAGAGCTGTTTCCCTGGATGGTGCTAATTTTTACTCTGTGTAAATGGTTTGCTGAGTGCAGCACATAACTTTTGCATAAAGCTCTCTGCTGATGGTGAGGTGCCGTGCGTGTCAAGGTAGAAATACTAACAATCTCTCCGAGAACCTTCATTATAACCCAGCAGCCAGCCCAAGCTGGCTGAGCACAAACGTACTGGTCTTAAGTGAGAGCAGATCTTGGAAAGTGTGGGTTGTGTCCACAACTCAAGCTTGCTCTACACTGTCAGTTCGCATTAAGAAGAACGTACCTAGCCAAGGACACTGCCTCAGATAACTCGGTACCGAAAGGCATCCTCAGTTTAACACGGGGCACAGGAGACCCCACCAGCTGCCACAGCTCCCCTTATGGCCAAGCTGTAGAAAGCAGCCCAGCAGCTCAATTGTCCAGATCAGACGCTCCAAGGTTCAATTCACGATCTATGCTGAACATCTTTCTTTATTCATTCTCGAGATATGGACGTCGCTTGCAAGGCCGACCCCTAGTGCCCCTCCCTAGTTGCCCTGAGAAGGTGATGGTCAGCCTCTTTCTTGAACCACTGCAGTCCGTGTGGTGAAGGCACTCTCAGTAGTTCCAGGATTTTGACCCAGTGACGATGAAGGAACGACGATATATTTCCAAGGCAGGATGGTGTGTGACTTGGCGGGGACCTTGCAGGTGACAGTGAATTTGCTGATCTCAGTTGAGGCTGGCAGCTTGACTGATCGATTGGAGTGCTGGGTGAGTGCTGGGTTGGTGCTGGGTTTGAGCTGAGTTAGTGGTGGGTTGGCACTGGGTTAGTGCTGGGTTAGTGCTGGATTGGTGCTGGGTTAGTGGTGGGTTGGTTCTGGGTTAGTGGTGGGTTTGAGCTGAGTTAGTGATGGGTTGGCACTGGGTTAGTGCTGGGTTAGTGCTGGATTGGTGCTGGGTTAGTGGTGGGTTGGTGCTGGGTTAGTGTTGGGTTAGTGCTGGGTTAGTGCTGGGTTGGTGCTGGGTTAGTGGTGGGTTAGTGCTGGGTTGTTGCTGGGTTAGTGGTGGGTTTGAGCTGGGTTAGTGGTGGGTTGGCGCTGGGTTAGTGCTGGGTTAGTGCTGGGTTAGTGCTGGGTTGGTGCTGGGTTGGTGCTGGGTTAGTGCTGGGTTGGTGCTGGGTTAGTGCTGGGTTGGTGCTGGGTTAGTGCTGGGTTCAGGCTGGGTTAGTGATCGGTTGGTGCAGGGTTAGTGCTGGGTTTGAGCTAGGTTAGTGCAGGGTTAGTGCTGGGTTTGAGCTTGGTTAGTGCTGGGTTAGTGCTGGGTTTGAGCTAGGTTAGTGCAGGGTTAGTGCTGGGTTTGAGCTTGGTTAGTGCTGGGTTAGTGCTGGGTTTGAGCTGGATTGGTGCTGGGTGTGAGCTGGGTTTGAGCTGGGTTGGTGCTGGGTTAGTGCTGGGTTAGTGCTGGGTTGGTGCTGGATTGGTGCTGGGTGTGAGCTGGGTTTGAGCTGAGTTGGTGCTGGATTAGTGCTGGGTTAGTGCTGGGTTTGAGCTGGCTTAGTGCTGGGTTAGTGCTGGGTTTGAGCTAGGTTAGTGCTGGGTTGATGCTGGGTTAGTGCTGGGTTTGAGCTGGCTTAGTACTGGGTTAATGCTGGGTTTGAGCTGGGTTAGTGCTGGGTTGATGCTGGGCTAGTGCTGGGTTTGAGCTGGGTTGGTGCTGGGTTAGTGCTGGGTTAGTGCTGGGTTTGAGTTGGGTTTGAGCTGGGTTAGTGCTGGGTTAGTGCTGGGTTAGTGCTGGGTTTGAGCTGGGTTGGTGCTGGATTAGAGGCTTGGCGCTGATCCAGAAGATTATGGCCCAGATTATTGCCGAGCGCTACTTCCGACATTTCGCTCACAATTCACCCAAATAATCTCTGGCCCAAAAATAGGCTGAAGAAAAACTGCAATAACTCGGCACGACAGGGAGGATCTGTCAGGAGAATCAATTTGTGAGTGATTTTAAGGGCCTTTTTGACTGTTGCCAATCATCTAATCATTTTGTATTTGTTGAGGACAAATTAAGGGCATTTATAGCAATTTATAGTGATGAGGCCTGTAATTTCTCAACCAGTATTGATCACTAATCACATGCTGCAGAATAGAGATGGGAGAATAAAATAAGAAAAGTTACATAAAAGTACATTACTGTCATGTCAGGGTTAATATTAATCATGGACTTTTCCCCCTCTGGTCCACAGTACAAGTAGAAGCAGAACTAGGGTAGGTCATCCCATGAGGAAGGAAATGGAGTTCACCTCAGTTGGCTGATAAATTTTATTTTATAAAGTAACAGGGGCTAGAATAAAAGAAAGGTTATATTATGTTATTGAGGGGACCTCAGGTCCCCTGTTCTCTCTGTCAAACCCGTGGGAAAAGTTCTGTGCCTGAAAAAAAATGCGCATGCACAAAACAGCCGTTGCTATGGACGCCAGCCTTGCACGACTGAATATATCGCTAAGGACCATATCACATCGCTAAGGCTATCACCCAAATTAAAAAGGCAAAATTAGCGTTTTTTAAAATAGGCGATAGTCCAGCGATCCTGAAAAAAAAACACCAATGCTGGAAATATCGCACAAAACGACCATAATGGAAAGTCAGAAGGTATGAGTGTTCTGGTTAAATTTTGCATTCGTAAAGTCAATGGATACAAACTGTGGGGATTAATTTGCCCCAAGTTCCCAAAGAGCCCCAGTTAGTAAAGGCAGCCCTGCAGACCAGAAAGTACCAGGTTAACATAGGAACATAAGAAATAGGAGCAGGAGTAGGCCATTTCAATAAGATCATGGCTGATCTGAACATGGACTCAGCTCCCCATAACCCTTTACTCCCTTATCGCTCAAAAATCTGTCTATCTCCGCCTTAAATATATTCAATGGCCCAGCCTCAACAGTTCTCTGGGGCAGATAATGCAAGAGATTTACAAGTAACAGGCAGGTGAATAAGGTGGTGAAGAAGGCATACGGAATGCTTGCCTTTATTGGCCAAGGCATAGAATATATGAGCAGGGAGGTTATGCTTAAATTGTATAATACTTTGGTTCGGCCACAGCTGGAGTACTGCGTGCAGTTCTGGTCACCGTATTATAGGAAGGACGTGATTGCACTAGAGAGGGTGCAGAGGAGATTTACTAGGATGCTGCCTGGAATGGAGAATCTTAGTTATGAGGACAGATTGGATAGACTGGGTTTGTTCTCATTGGAACAGAGGAGGTTGAGAGGAGACCTCATCGAGGTGTACAAAATATTGAGGGGCCTGGACATAGCAGATAGTAAGAGTCTATTTCCATTGGTGGAGGGGTCTGTTATGAGGGGGGATAGTTTTAAGGTGATTGGTGGAAGGTTTAGAGGGGATTTGAGAGGGGCTTCTTTACGCAGAGAGTTGTGGGGATCTGGAACTCGCTGCCTGGAAGAGTGGTGGATGCAGAAATCCTCACCACTTTTAAGAGATGGTTGGATGGGCACTTAAAGTGCAGTAACCTGCAGGTTTACGGACCTAGAGCTGGTAATTGGGATTAGACTGGATGAATCTTTTGTTGGACAGCGCAGATATAATGGTAAGTATTGTAGGGAATCGAATAAGGCCAGGGTGATCTCCTGGAATAGTTTCGATCGCCTGGATGGGTTGGAGAGGAATTTTCCAAGATTTTTTTCTCCCTAAATTTTTATCTGGTTTTTGCCTCTCCCAGGAGATCACATGGCTCCGGTTGGGGTGGAGTGTAGAATGTTTCAGTATACAGGGTGTCGCAGTTGTGTGAGGTGGACTGGTTGGGCTGGGTGCTCTTTGCCTTTCCGTCATTGTTCATAGGTTTATATGTAACCTTCAGGGCTATTGACCAAGGGCCGTGCGGCTCTTTGTCGGCCGATGCGGACATGATGGGCCGAAATGGCCTCCTTTTGTGCTGTAAGTTTCTATGTTTCTATGTTTCTACAACCCTCTGAGAGAAGAAATTTTTCCTCATCTCAGTTTTAAATGGGCGACCCCTTATTCTAAGACTATGTCCCTAGTTTTAGTTTCCCCTATGGGTGGAAACATCCTCTCTGCATCCACCTTTCGAGCCCCCTCATTATCTTATAAGTTTCAGTGAGATCATCTCTCATTCTTCTGATCTCCAATGTGTATAGGCCCAACCTGCTCAACCTATCCTCATCTCTGCAATCAACCTAGTGAACCTTCTCTGAACAGCCTCCAATGCAAGTATATCCTACCTTAAATACGGAGACCCAAACTGTACGCAGTACTCCAGGTGTGGCCTCACCAATACCCTGTACAGTTGTAGCAGGACTTCTCTGCTTTTATACTCTATTCCCCCTTGCAATAAAAGCCAACATTGCATTTGCCGTCCTGATTATTTGCTGTACCTGCATACTAACTTTTTGTGTTTCATGCACAAGGACACCCAGGTTTCTGTGTCCTCCTCAGACATTGCTTTCCCACCCATCATTGTATCATCAGCAAACTTGGCTACATTACACTCGGTTCCTTCATCCAAGTCATTAATATTGATTGTAAATAGTTGAGGACCCAGCACCGATCCCTGTGGCACCCCACTAGTCACTGTTTGCCAACTGGAAAATGAGCCATTTATACCAACTCTTTGTTTTCTGTTAGTTAGCCAATCGTCTATCCATGCTAATATATTACCCCCAACCCCGTGAACTTTTATCTTGTGCAGTAGCCTTTTATGTTATACCTTATCGAATGCCTCCTGGCTCCCCTTTATCCAGCCTGCTTGTTCGATATGTTCGATAGCTGTGCTGATCACAGCCTGGGCAATATTAAGGGCGTTACAATGAGTGTCCTGGATTAGAGAGGGTAGGGGGACAAAGTCAGCCAGGGTTTCCACTCCTCAATGCTGTCCTGCAACTCCAGTTGGAAAGTGAGTGAACTCAACAATGATGTCCTCCATAGCCAAACAGCCAGCTAACACTCACAGCTTAAGCTCACACGTGAATGACAAATACTTGGGTGGCTGTGGGTTCAGCCCCCACCACCAGTCAGCACCTGCAGGGGTGGAGGAGAGAAAATTAGTGAAAAGGAGAAAGTAGATTTGGTTGGATTTGGTACAGTCAAACACAATCGTGATATTTAAACGTCGGAAAGGATGGGACGGTAGGCAATCTGCCCCCTCCCGGGTTGGTCCCCCTAAGCAGTCAGGGCCAGTTGCTATTACTGGCTGCCTGGGTGCCTAGTCCTGTTTTTTCCAAGCTGAAACCCAGAAGAAGCAGAAAGGATCAAATGTTTTCATGCAACCTGTTTCAAAGAGGGAGAAAGAAACCAGATCATTTTACTGAGCTTGAGAAGCATGTGAATGATAGTTTGAGGTACAAACATCGCTGTGACAACTGCCAGTGGCTTTTCACTATTGTGCTGAGTATCGCACATCAGCAGGTAAGTGAAGGAAGTTGGGTTGATACAAGAAGAGTGCAGCGTGGAGGCCCCGACCTGCGTGAGAACACCAGCAGCAGGTCAGGGCCATAAAAAGAGTTTCGAGCAGCCTCGGGAGCAGCATGGGGGCCTACTACTCCAGGGAGCAGCGCGAGCTGATGCAGGAGGGCGACGGCAGCGAAGAATGACATCATCAACGACCAGGTCGGTGATTGGAGCATGGGCAGATACAGCAGGAGCGGAGAGGTCGGGGCGAAGGAGCAGCGAGAGGGACGTGATCGGGGCCCAGGAGAGGTGTGAATTCAGGGCCAGGAGCCCAGGGTCAGCACGGGCCAGCCCACACTGCGATATGTATGTGCACTAGGTCCGTGCAGCAGAGCAGGTGTCCAGTCGTCTTAGGTAATCCTTGCTACTGGGCCAAGACCTAGCTCTGTCAAGCCCGTGTGGTGGCTGGTGTGCAACGGCCACCACACGTTAAAAAAATCCACATACAGGCATCTTCCACCCTTCAGGATGTCGTTCAGGATCTGGAATATTAGGTCCTTCATTGAAACACCTGTGAACTCATCCGTTTTTTGGCGTGGAAGCAAGTCATCCTCGCTTCGAGGGACTGCCTATGATGCTGATGATGAAGGAAAGGAGCTCACTGCATCGCTTGCATTTTTAAAAATTCATTCTCGGGATGTGGCGTCACTGGCAAGGCTGGCATTTATCGCCCATCTATTGAGAAGAGTGGTGGTGAGCCGCCTTCTTGAACCACTGCAGTCCGTGTGGTGAAGGTACTCCCACAGCGCTGTTAGGAAGGGAGTTCCAGGATTTTGGCCCAGCAACGATGAAGGAATGGCAATATATTTGCAAGTCAGGATGGCGAGTGACTTGGAGGTTGTAGTGATCCCAAGCACCTATTGCCCTCGGAGCTAGAGGTCACGGGTTTGGGAGGTGCTGCTGAAGAATCCTTGGCGAGTTGCTGCAGTGTTTACTGTAGATGGTGCACACTGCAGCCGCGGTGCGCCGGTGGAGATAGGGTTGGACATTCCGGTGCGATACGACATTGGTTAGGCCTCAGCTGGAGTATGGTGTCCAAGTCTGTGCGAGCCTGTACCGTGAGATATTACCAGTCGACATATACATCACTGCGCACTCTAACCTCTACCTGTTGCTCCATTCCTATGTGCCAGCTTTCTTGTTTTCAATGTTCATTGCAGCCGATGGTTACGTTTTTATTTCTTATATCAGGTTTCATTATGAAATGTGTTAATGCAGGCCTGCCTCTGAAAATCTGTCTCACAAGCAGTTTAAACCACACTTACTGCAAGCAGGGATGTTTATACACTTATTAATCTGTGTGCGAAAGTGCCTGAGACAGCCACAGCTGTCTGCAGTCCTGATAAATAACCCTGGTTATTCTAAATGTTCTTTTGTGGTAGTTCATGTAATATGGCGGGTCCTCAGGTTAAACTAGTGGCAAACAATCAATTCTCAACTGCTGAATGTGCAGGAAACACGGAGTGGGAGAGTCAGGACAATAAGGACAGCGTTTGAGAACTTCCACTTGTCCAGTCCCCGACTCAGAAGGTGACAAACTGTAGCCAAGTCGCTCTTGTCAATATGCTCACCGGCGGGATATGAAAATTTAAAGATGGCAGCCAATGGGAATCGCACGGTTCCCACACTGTGCAGTACTGAGGGAGCACTGCACTGTAGGAGGTGCCGTCTTTTGGATGAGACGTTAAACCGAGGTCCTGTCTGTCCTCGCAGGTGGATGTGAAAGATCCCATGGCACTATTTCGAAGAAGAGCAGGGGAGATTCCCCCCCCCCCCCGCCCCAAAGGTGTCCTGGGGCCAATATGTATCCCTCAACCAACCAACATCACTGAAAAAAAACAGATTATCTGGTCATTATTGTTATGTCTCAAATAAAGCAATGTGACGGATTACTGTCGACTTGAGTAAGTGTGACCTTAGTCTCTTTATTCTGACTCCGGAGTGCTGGCACAGCATGGGAGGCCTGCTTATATGCAGTGCCCCCAAGGGATGTTGGGATCCCTTGGGACTCCAACAGATGCGCCCTCTGGTGGCGGTAGAATGCTGGTTACAAGGTTTTGCATACATTGCTGTATGTGGGATCTTGCTGTTTGCAAATTGGCTGCCGCGTTTCCCACATTACAACAGTGACTACACTCCAAAAGAACTTAACCAGCTGTAAAGTGCTTTGGGACGTCCTGAGGTCATGAAAGGCACTGTAGAGTTGCAAATCTTATTGATCTTTGGTCTTTTCACTCAGACTAGAATCAAAAGCTAGCCCTGCAGCTACAGGAATCCGTGCTTCATATCTAAATACAAGAGGCATTAACACCCTCACTAGGAAGAGGTGCTTGCATTGATAGTGCCAGGCCAAAAGACTGTGCTACCTTTTACAAACTACAGTGAGAGTGGATGAAAGATGTGCACAACTGAAAGAGTGGCTAAAGACCATCCCCTGGATTGGCTTTGTTCTAAGTGGGGCTCACTCTTGTGGTGTCATGAATACCTGCTGCTTAGCAACCAACACCACTGTCTTCTCATTTGATGGGGATGTTGTTGGCCAATGAAACATGCTTTGCCTCTGAAGATATAGTCCAGCAAGGCAATGGTTGCTTGTCAATGGTTGAGGGGAAGGGCTGTACTGACAATTGTGCTGCCCTGCCATCGGCTGGTTGCCTGATCACCAGCACTGTCCCAGTGTCAGCTACAGGACACTCTGCTGGGCTGAGTTTGGTCCTGGTTACCCATTGGGCAGGCAGAGGGTAGGGTCGCTGAGCGACTGGCGGTAGCCTGAAAGATATTTGATGGGCCGGGAGGCACATTCGTGCTCTTCTTGGCTCCATCAGATAGGTCAGTTCTGGATACTGCCCCTCAGGAGGATGTATTGGCTTGGAGGATGTAGTATGTGCACCCGTGAGTATGCTCTCAGGTTTGTAGAGCTCTTGTGAGTGGACTAGCCAGTCATGTGATGTTCACAAGACTCAATAAAACCACAGCCGGTTGAGTCTGGGTCATCCACGATGAGGTATGCAGTTGTGAGCCTGGTTGATGAACTGGTAATGAGTAATGTGATTGTTAAACCTTTGTAATAAACCAACTCATTCTTAATAGCAATGTGTTGCCATGAATTCTTAAGCAAAGAGCCCATAGAAACATAGAAACATAGAAAATAGGTGCAGGAGTAGGCCATTCGGCCCTTCTAGCTTGCACCGCCATTCAATGGCTGAACATGCAACTTCAGTACCCCATTCCTGCTTTCTCACCATACCCCTTGATCCCCCTACTGGTAAGGACTTCATCTAACTCCCTTTTGAATATATTTAGTGAATTGGCCTCAACAACTTTCTGTGGTAGAGAATTCCATAGGTTCACCACTCTCTGGGTGAAGAAGTTTCTCCTCATCTCGGTCCTAACTGGCTTACCCCTTATCCTTAGACTGTGTCCCCTGGTTCTAGACTTCCCCAACATTGGGAACATTCTTCCTGCATCTATCCTGTCCAGTCCCGTCAGAATTTTAAATGTTTCTATGAGGTCCCCTCTCATTCTTCTGAACTCCAGTGAATACAAGCCCAGTTGATCCAGTCTTTCTTGATAGGTCAGTCCCACCATCCCAGGAATCAGTCTGGTGAACCTTCGCTGCACTCCCTCAATAGCAAGAATGTCCTTCCTCAAGTTAGGGGACCAAAAATGTACACAATACTCCAGGTGTGGCCTCACCAAGGCCCTGTACAACTGTAGCAACACCTCTCTGCCCCTGTACTCAAATCCCCTCGCTATGAAGGCCAACATGCCACTTGCTTTCTTAACCGCCTGCTGCACCTGCATGCCAACCTTCAATGACTGATGTACCATGACACCCAGGTCTCGTTGCACCTCCCCGTTTCCTAATCTGTCACCATTCAGATAATAGTCTGTCTCTCTGTTTTTACCACCAAAGTGGATAACCTCACATTTATCCACATTATACTTCATCTGCCATACATTTGCCCACTCACCTAACCTATCCAAGTCACTCTGCAGCCTCATAGCATCCTCCTCGCAGCTCACACTGCCACCCAACTTAGTGTCATCCGCAAATTTGGAGATACTACATTTAATCCCCTCGTCGAAATCATTAATGTACAGTGTAAACAGCTGGGGCCCCAGCACAGAACCTTGCGGTATCCCACTAGTCACTGCCTGCCATTCTGAAAAGTACCCATTTACTCCTACTCTTTGCTTCCTGTCTGACAACCAGTTCTCAATCCACGTCAGCACACTACCCCCAATCCCATGTGCTTTAACTTTGCACATTAGTGCCCATGAAGCTAATACATTAGAAAGGGGGTGCAGTGCAGATTCACCTGAATAATGCAGGGGCTAAAAGAGTTAAATTGTGAGGCCAGATTTATATTGTATTCCCTTGAGTTTCGAAGATGGAAGGGTGATCTAATGGAGGTGTTTAAAATTATAAATGGATTGAATACACAGAAAAGCTATTTCCGCTGCAGGGGGAGCCAGGCCATTCTGGAGTGCAATGAGGAAACACTTTTCACACTAAGGGTCGTGGAATTCTAGAACGCTCTCCCTCAAAAGGCTTTGGATGCTGGAGGTCAATTGGAATATTCAAGCCTGAGCTCAATAGATTTTGGTTGGATTAGGTTATGAAGGAACATGGAACAAAGGCAAGTAAATGGAGTTGAGTTATTGATCCGCCATAGTCTAACTGAATGGCAGAACAGACTCGAGGGGCTGAATGGCCTCCTCCTGTTCCAGTGCAGCTCGCTGCTCCGTTGGTTGGGATTTGGCCCTTCGAACTGCTGATTCGGTGATGCTCAAGTTGCTCGATCCACCTTGCTGCTTTACTTTATCAATGAGCTAACAAGGCTGATGTAATGGAGTATGCTCACAGGTTTGTAGAGCTGTTGACCCGTCTGGATGGAATTTCTTATCGGAGCCAAGCCCTGAAACCTCCCTTCGGAACCGACGCCTCACAACTTGAGCCTCTTCCAGGAAATTCCCTCCGTGCCTTTCAGTTCTGCATGGAGGGGTTTCCTGTACGGGCTGCTCTTTCACACTCTCCATCCTCGCCTGCCGTCCAGACACACCATGATGCACCATCTTGCCATCCGGAGGAGGCGGGGGTCCCCAATGGAGTGCTCTCTACGCGAGAGTCCTCCCTCTATTTATTGGGGACTTGGCCTGAAGGGTGTTGCACGTAGCAGCCCCGTGCAATCAGTTTTTAAGTCGGTTCGCGGACTCCCAGGCCGCCTGTGTGTCCAAGGTGTCCCTGGAGATGGAGAACATGGTGTCCAACGGTACACTTGCGGCTTTCCGCAAGAGGTGGACACCAGAGAGACTGAAGTGCATCATCACCCCCAGGAGCAGAATTTTAATTTAATTTGGTGAAGTTCCCATAATAATTTGGGCATTTGTGGGTTCTAGTGTCCTTACAAAAAGGGGGTACTTGATTTAAAGTTCTCACCAAAAATAGTTGTAGAGCTGTTGAGTTGGAAGTGGCTTAGCGATGTTCACAAGACTCAATAAAACCCCAGCCAGTTGGATTCACGGGATCCACGATGAGGCAGGTGGTTGTGAGCCTGATGGATGAACTGGTAATGTGTAGTGTGATTGTTAAACCTTTGCTAATAAACCAACTAATTCTTAACAGCAATGTGTTGCTATGAATTCTTAAGCAAAGAACCCATGAAGCAAATACATTACAGCTGACATACACCAACTTCACATGAAAGTACGCCTAGTCTCCTCGGGAAGAGTGTTGCTGCTGTGCTGGCTGCTGACGTCGACTGGCTCTGGTATCCATTGCATCCCCCGCCGGAGTTCTCTGTAAACACTCGAGTTGCTTTTGCCTGGGGAGCATTCAAAAAGAAATGTCTTGAGTAGAAGCAGGTCTGAGGACACTTAACTTGGTGGCTTTAAAAGCTTTCCATGAATATTACACAAGGCAGAAAATGAGAGTGTTAAACATCATGGCAATTGAATCTAGCCAATTACAGCTCAGCTTATTCACTTAACATTGTCATGGTGGTGACCTGACATTTGCTGATCTGGATGCTGCTTCTGAGCCCAGTTTGCTACCTCCATTATAGAGGGCACTGATACAGGCAATTACATCAGGGTGCCTTTCACACGTAGCTATTGTGATGAAATTCTCCGCGAACATTAAAGGTTCCTTCCAGCGCTGACAATTACTCAGTTTCAGACTGTGGACCTCTTTCTGCCACTCAAAGCACTGAGCATTGTTTCAAAGCAGCTTTCTCGCAGACCCAGAACTATAACATCAACAAATTGCATTTGTATAGCACCTTTAACGTAGGCGCTTCACAGGAGTTATCAGACAAAACTGGAGGCTGAGCCACATAAGGAGATATTGGGGCTGAAATTGCGGTCGGAGGCTTCCCGCGGGCAATTGCCTCCGACCTGAAACATTTCTACGATTTACCTGGTGGTCCGGGAGGAGCCTGGGATTCCGGTGGGGGGGCCTTCTCTTCCTGCGCTGTGAAGCGCGTCCCCGTCCTCCAGGTTCCCACGGAGACGGTGCAGTCACGTTTGACTGCTCAGCCAATCAGGTACAGTATTCCACAGCTTTCTCATTAATAGCAATAACTCCGTATCTACCAGTTCTCATTGATTTTAATGAAAAAAAAACAAAGACACTAAACACATATAATAAAAAATAAAAAAACACACGTCGCATAATTAAAATTAAAGTTAATAAATATCTTAGAGAAAAAATAAGTTCTGAGTTTTTAAAAGATTTTTTAATTTAAAATAAATGTAACGTAGTGGGCAGGGTTTTAAAAAATAATGTGTTTTTTTCATTTAATTTTATTATATTTTTGTATGTTTTTAAATACTTACCCCTGTAAGCTATGCGCCTGCTTTTATCAGGCGCAAGAGTTTTGAGGACATTTGCCGGGCAAGATATGGGTAAATCCAACAATCTTGCCCTGGCAAATGTCCTCGCTCCCGAGATGCGGAGGAGCTTGACAGATCGGAAAAGCCGGTTTGCAGCGCATGTGCATTGTGCGCTGAAAATCGGCTTTTGTGATGCCTTCCCGGGTCGGTACACACTCCGTACACACTCCGTCTGGACTCGGGGAGGCCGGGATTTCCAGCCCATTAGGACAGGTGACCAAAAGCTTGGTCAAAGAGGTAGGTTTTAAGGAATGTTGTAAAGGAGCACAGAGAGGCAGAGGTTTCCGGATGGGATTCCAGAACTTAGATCCTCAGCAGCAGATGCCACAGCCACCAATGCTGGAGCGATTAACATTTGGCCTCCTACCTCCAGCCTCCAACAGCGTATACTGAACAAATTGATCTAAAGTTATATTTCCCACAAATGCCTCCTCAGCCGCCTCTGACTCTCACCTTGACAAGACAGCACGTTAAATGTGTTCAGCAAGAGCTCGTAACTTCTCTCGTGTCTTTTGCGTAGCAGATGTATTGAGGTGGGCTCCCAGGTCAGAGGGCACCAAGCAGGAAGTGGGAAAGGAATCACAGGAGGTGATAAAATATAGGAGCGTCCTGAGGATGTTATGTATGCAACTCTATGTAGCCAGCATTCTACCGCCACCAGAGGACGTATCTGTTGGAGACCTAAGGGATCCCAGAATCCCTTGGGAGCACTGTATATAAGCAAGCCTCCCATGCTGAACCAACACTCTGGAGTTAGAATAAAGAGACTAAGGTCACACTTACTCACGTCTACAGTACTCAATCACTTTGCTTTATTCTGGACATAACAACTGGCGACGAGATAACGAACCATCATGCGAAAATGCAGAGAACTGTTGGTATCTTGGAGAAATTCTCAGAAGGGGACGATTGGGAGGCCTTCGTGGAGCGACTCGACCAATACTTCGTGGCCAACGAGCTGGAAGGGAGTGTGAACGCTGCCAAATGAAGGGCGATCCTCCTCACCGTCTGCGGGGCAACAATCTACGGCCTCATGAAGAATCTTCTTGCTCCAGTGAAACCAACAGCCAAATCGTATGAAGAACTGTGTACGCTGGTCCGGGAGCACCTAAATCCAAAGAAGAGCATTCTGATGGCAAGGTATCGATTTTACACGTGTCAATGGTCTGAAGGCCAGGAGGTGGTGAACTACGTCAATGAAATAAGGCGCCTTGCAGGACATTGCGAATTTGATGGATTCCTGGAACAAATGCTAAGAGACTTTTTTGTGCTTGGCATTGGCCATGAGGTTATCCTTTGCAAACTATTGACTGTTGAAACACCGAACCTGAGCAAAGCCATAACGATAGCCCAGGCATTTATGTCCACCAGCGATAACACCAAACAAATTTTGCAGCCTAAAGATGTTTCGGCAAGTACTGTACACAAAGTAACGTCGTTTCAGGCAGGAATGTATATAGCAGAACATACACGCCTGCAGCTGCACGACCTCAGATGACCCAGAGTCCGCCATCAAGCGCCAATTCGAGGCAATTAACACCTTGTTGGCGCTGCGGAGGTGATCATCGAGCCCATCAATGCCACTTCAAACACTATGCGTGCAAAGGCTGTGGAACACTGGAACACCTCCAGCAAATGTGCAGACGAGCTGCAAACCCTGCAAACCACCACGTGGCAGAGAAAGACCGATCCATGGCGGATCAAACTGAACTAGAGACTCAAACTGAGGAAGTGGAAGTGTACGGGGTACACACCTTCACCATGAAATGTCCACCGATCTTGTTAAAAGTTGAACTGAATGGAATTCCAGTATCCATGGAACCGGACACGGTGTGAGTCAGTCAATTATGAGAAAAAAGGCCTTTGACAGGCTGTGGTGCAACAAGGCACACAGGCCCAAGCTGGGCCCCATTCACACCAAGCTGAGAACTTACACTAAAGAGCTGATCCCTGTAAATGGCAGTGCAGCAGTAAAAGTCCCCTATGATGGAGCAGTGCATGAACTACCACTATGGATTGTACCAGGACATGGCCCCACACTGTTCGGCAGAAGCTGGCTGGGAAAAATCCGCTGGAAGTGGGATGACATCCGAGCGCTTTCGTCCGTCGATGACGCCTCATGTGCCCAGGTTACGAGCAAGCTTCCATCGTTGTTTGAGCCAGGCATCGGAAGTTTCTCGGGGGCGATGGTGCAGATCCAGTTGGTTCCCGGTACACGACCCATCCACCACAAGGCACGGGCGGTGCCATATATGATGCAAGAGAAAGTGGAAATTGAGCTGGCCAGGCTGCAGCGAGAGGGCATCATCACGCTGGTGGAGTGGGCCAGTCCGATTGTTCCGGTTCTCAAGGGCGATGGCACGGTTTGAATTTGCGGGGACTATAAAGTAACGATTAACCGTTTTCCACTGCAGGACCAGTAACCCGCTACCCAAGGCAGCCAACCTATTTGAAATGCTGGCAGGAGGAAAGACGTTCACCAAGTTGGACCTGACCTCGACCTACATGACGCAGGAACTGGCAGAATCTTCGAAGGCCTCACCTGCATCAACACGTACAAAGGTCTGTTCATCTACAATAGATGCCTGTTTAGGATTCGATCAGCAGAGGCTATTTTTCAAAGGAACATGGGGAGTCTGCTAAATTTGGTTCCACGCACCGAGGTTTTCCAGGACGACATACTGGTCACAGGTCGGGACACCATTGAACACTTGCAGAACCTGGAAGAGGTTCTAAGTCGGCTAGATCGAGTGGGACTCAGGTTAAAATGCTCAAAATGTGTTTTCCTGGCGCCAGAGGTCAAGTTCTTCGGGAGAAGAATCACGGCAGATGGCATCAGACCCACCGATGCCAAGACGGAGGCCATCAAGAATGCGCCGAAACCACAGAACGTGACGGAGCTGCAGTCGTTCCTGGGACTCCTCAATTATTTTGGTAATTTCCTACCCAGGTTAAGCACCTTGCTAGAACCTCTACATGTGTTGCTACGCAAGATTTGGAGTCTTGCATGCGTCAATGCAACACTTGCTCTCAACTGAGCATGCACCCAGGGAGGCACCGCTAAGTTTATGGTCATGGTCCTCCAATCCGTGGTCTAGGATCCACGTTGACTTCACTGGCCCGTTTCTAGGCAAAATGTTCTTGGTTGTTGTGGATGCTTATTCTAAGTGGATTGAGTAGCAACACATGTAGAACCAACCAACTCACCTGCACCTGCATTTGTACCGAGACAATCGACTAGGGAGCGAAAAGCCCCAGATCGTCTCACCCTGTAAATAAGTGTACTATTGACTTTGGGAGGGAGTGATGCTATGTATGTAACCTTATGTAATCAGCATTCTACACACACCAGAAGGCATATCTGTTGGAGTCCCAAGGGATCCCAGCATCCCTTGGGAGCACTGTATATAAGCAGGCCTCCCATGCTGTGCCAGCACTCTGGAGTTTGAATAAAGAGACTAACGTCACACATACTCAAGTCTACAGTACTCAGTCACATTACTTTATTTTGGATGTAACACTGAGGTTGAGGAGATAGATGGTGTAATGTATTTGCTTCATGGGTTCTGTGCTTAAGAATACATAGCAACACATTGCTATTAAGAACTAAAATAAAAACAGAAAATGCTTATAATCTCGACGGGGCAAGCAGCATCTGTGGAGATAAACAGATTTTAGGTTGATGACCCTTCGTCAGAACTGGAAATGTTCATGATGTAACAGATTCTTAAGGAGCACTACATAAGAACATAAGAACATAAGAATTAGGAACAGGAGTAGGCCATCTAGCCCCTCGAGCCTGCTCCGCCATTCAAAAAGATCATGGCTGATCTGGCCGTGGACTCAGCTCCACTTACCCGCCCGCTCCCCATAACCCTTAATTCCCTTATTGGTTAAAAATCTATCTATCTGTGATTTGAATACATTCATTGAGCTAGCCTCAACTGCTTCCTTGGGCAGAGAATTACACAGATTCACAACCCTCTGGGAGAAGAAATTCCTTCTCAACTCGGTTTTAAATTGGCTCCCCCGTATTTTGAGGCTGTGCCCCCTAGTTCTAGTCTCCCCAACCAGTGGAAACAACCTCTCTGCCTCTATCTTGTCTATCCCTTTTATTATTTTAAATGTTTCTATAAGATCACCCCACATCCTTCTGAACTCCAACGAGTAAAGACCCAGTCTACTCAATCTATCATCATAAGGTAACCCCCTCATCTCCGGAATCAGCCTAGTGAATTGTCTCTGTACCCCTCCAAGGCTAGTATATCCTTCCTTAAGTAAGGTGACCAAAACTGCACGCAGTACTCCAGGTGCGGCCTCACCAATACCCTGTACAGTTGCAGCAGGACCTCCCTGCTTTTGTACTCCATCCCTCTCACAATGAAGGCCAACATTCCATTCGTCTTCCTGATTACCTGCTGCACCTGCAAACTAACTTTTTGGGATTCATGCACAAGGATCCTCAGGTCCCTCTGCACCGCAGCATGTTGTAATTTCTCCCCATTCAAATAATATTCCCTTTTACTGTGTTTTTTCCCAAGGTGGATGACCTCACACTTTCCGATATTGTATTCCATCTGCCAAACCTTAGCCCATTCGCTTAACCTATCTAAATCTCTTTGCAGCCTCTCTGTGTCCTCTACACAACCCACTTTCCCACTAATCTTTGTGTCATCTGCAAATTTTGTTACACTACTCTCTGTCCCCTCTTCCAGGTCATCTATGTATATTGTAAACAGTTGTGGTCCCAGCACCGATCCCTGTGGCACACCACTAACCACTGATTTCCAACCCGAAAAGGACACATTTATTCCGACTCTCTGCTTTCTGTTAGCCAGTCAATTCTCGATCCATGCTAATACATTTCCTCTGACTCCGCGTACCTTTATCTTCTGCAGTAACCTTTTGTGTGGCATCTTATCAAATGCCTTTTGGAAATCTAAATACACCACATCCATCAGTACACCTCTATCCACCATGCTCATTATATCCTCAAAGAATTCCAGTAAGTTAGTTAAACATGATTTCCCTTTCATGAATCCATGCTGCGTCTGCTTGATTGCACTATTCCTATCTAGATGTCCCGCTATTTCTTCCTTAATGATAGCTTCAAGCATTTTCCCCACTACAGATGTTAAACTAACCGGCCTATAGTTACCTGCATTTTGTCTGCCCCCTTTTTTAAACAGAGGTGTTACATTAGCTGCTTTCCAATCCGCTGGTACCTCCCCAGAGTCCAGAGAATTTTGGTAGATTATAACGAATGCATCTGCTATAACTTCCGCCATCTCTTTTAATACCCTGGGATGCATTTCATCAGGACCAGGGAACTTGTCTACCTTGAGTCCCATTAGCCTGTCCAGCACTACCTCCCCAGTGATAGTGATTGTCTCAAGGTCCTGCTTCCCACATTCCCGTGACCAGCAATTTTTGGTATGGTTTTTGTGTCTTCCACTGTGAAGACCGAAGCAAAATAATTGTTTAAGGTCCCAGCCATTTCCACATTTCCCATTATTAAATCCGCCATCTCATCTTCTAAGGGACCAACATTTACTTTAGTCACTCTCTTCCGTTTTATATACGGTAAAAGCTTTTACTATCTGTTTTTATGTTTTCCGCAAGTTTACTTTCATAATCTATCTTTCCTTTCTTTATTGCTTTCTTAGTCATTCTTTGCTGTTGTTTAAAATTTTCCCAATCTTCTATTTTCCCACTAACCTTGGCCACCTTATACACATTGGTTTTTAATTTGATACTCTCCTTTATTTCCTTGGTTATCCACGGCTGTTTATCCCTTCTCTTACCGCCCTTCTTTTTCACTGGAATATATTTTTGTTGAGCACTATGAAAGAGCTCCTTAAAAGTTCTCCACTGTTCCTCAATTGTGCCACAGTTTAGTCTGTGTTCCCAGTTTACTTTAACCAACTCTGCCCTAATCCCACTGTCGTCCCCTTTGTTTAAGCATAGTATGCTCGTTTGAGACACTACTTCCTCACCCTCAATCTGTATTACAAATTCAACCATACTGTGATCACTCAATCCGAGAGGATCTTTTACTAGGAGATCATTTATTATTCCTGTCTCATTACACAGGACCAGATCTAAGATAGCTTGCTCCCTTGTAGGTTCTGTAACATACTGTTCTAAGAAACAATCCCGTATGCATTCTATGAATTCCTCCTCCAGGCTACCCCGTGCGATTTGATTTGACCAATCGATATGTAGGTTAAAATCCCCCATGATTACTGCCGTTCCTTTTTCACATGCCTCCATTATTCCCTTGATTATTGTCTGCCCCACCATGAAGTTATTGTTTGGGGGCCTATAAACTACGCCCACCAGTGACATTTTCCCCTTACTATCTGAAAGGGGGAGGGGAGCAAAAAACAAAAGGGAAGGTGTGTGATAGGGCGGAAGACAGGAGAGATTAGAAAGACAAAAGGGATGATGGGTCGTTTTGAGATGGTAATGGCACAAGTTAGGAAAGATTAGTTTAGATATGTTAAAGAAAGTTAGGTTTGACAAATTTGCTGGAATTCTTTGAGGTAGTAACGAACAGGGTGGATAAAGGGGAACCAGTGGATGTGGTGTATTTGGATTCCAGAAGGCATTTGACAAGGTGCCACATAAAAGGTTACTGCACAAGATAAAAGTTCATGGGGTTGGGGTAATATATTAGCATGGATAGAGGATTGGCTAACTAACAGAAAACAGAGCATCGGGATAAATGGTTCATTCTCTGGTTGGCAACCTGTAACTAGTGGGGGGCCGCAGGGATCAGTGCTGGGACCCCAACTCTTTAAAATCTATATTAACGACTTGGAAGAAGGGACTGAGTGTAACGTAGCCAAGTTTGTTGACGATACAAAGATGGAAGGGAAAGCAATGTGTGAGGAGGACACATAAATTTTCAAAAGGACATAGACAAGCTAAGTGAGTGGGCAAAAATTTGGCAGATGGTGTATAAAGTTGGAAAGTGTGAGGTCATGCACTTTGGCAGAAAAAAATCAAAGAGCAAGTTATTATTTAAATGGAGAAAAGTTGCAAAGTGCTGCAGTACAGCGGGACCTGGGAATACTGAGGGAATGATCAGCCATGATCTTATTGAATGGTGGTGCAGGCTCAAAGGGCCGAATGGCCTACTCCTGCACCTATTTTCTATGTTTCTATTTTCTATGTTTCTATGAAACGCAAAAGGATAGTATGCAGGTACAGCAAGTGATCAGGAGGACCAATGGAATCTTGGCCTTTATTGCAAAGGGAATGGAGTATAAAAGCAGGGAAGTCTTACTACAACTATACAAGGTATTGGTGAGGCCACACCTGGAGTACTGCGTACAGTTTTGGTTTCCAAAGTTACGAAAGGATATACTTGCTTTGGAGGCAGTTCAGAGAAGGTTCACTCGGTTGATTCCGGAGGTGGAGGGGTTGACTTATGAGGAAAGGTTGAATAGGTTGGGCCTCTACTCATTGGAATTCAGAAGAATGAGAGGTGATCTTATCGAAACATATAAGATTATGAGGGCGCTTGACAAGGTGGATGCAGAGAGGATGTTTCCACTGAAGGGGGAGACTAGAACTAGAGGGCATGATCTTAGAATAAGAGACGAGGAGAAATTTCTTCTCTCAGAGTTGTAAATCTGTGGAATTCACTGCCTCAGAGAGCTGTGGAAGCTGGGACATTGAATAAATTTAAGCCAGGAATAGACAGTTTCTTAAACGATAAGGGGATAAGGGGTTATGGGGAGAGGGCAGGGAAGTGGAGCTGAGTCTGTGATCAGAGCAGCCATGATCTTATTGAATGGTGGAGCAGGCTCGACGGGCCGAAATATCCTGCTCCTATTTCTTATGTTCTTATGTTATAGGGTGTGAATGGCAGGATAATTACAAGCTACCATGGGAAACAAAGAGAGAGAAAAATACATCAGAACAAAATAGGGGCAGAGGTTAAGGTCTGAAATTGTTGAACTCGATGAAGGCTGTAAAGTGCCTAAACGAAAGATGACGTGCTGTTCGGTCCGTAAGTGTGACCCTGAGCTTCCGGTTGCCTGTCATTTTAATTATCCACTCCACTCCCATCTGACCTCTCTGTCCTTGGCCTCCTAAACTGTTCCAATGAAGCTCAACGCAAGCTCGAGGAACAGCATTTTCTGTTTTTATTTCAGATTCCAGCATCCACAGTATTTTGGCTTTTGTATTGCTGTTAAGAACTAGTTGGTTTATTAGCAAAGGTTTAACAATCACACTACACATTACCAGTTCATCCACCAGGCTCACAATTGCATACCTCATCGTGGATCTAAAGGGAGAGGGAGATTGAGGGGGCAGCAAAAGGTTTGTTGATTGGTTGACGGCAGTGTGAATGTTGCGCTCAACCTGTGGTGGCAGCAACAGCCTACAACACCTGGTATTCCCAGGCAGTCTCCCATCCAAGTACTAATCAGGATTGACTCTGTTTAGTATCTATCAGACGACATCAGGCTTTTTCAGACCAGCATGGCCGTAGGCTCAACAGCTCTACAACTCTGTGAACTCTGTACAAATCCGCTGGGCAGGCCACATTGGCCGTGTTATATCTGTAAACTTGTATTTACTCTGTACAGCCACCTGAGAGCTCATCCCCTGGAGTCCCAATGGATCCCATAATCCCTTGGGAGCACAGGTATTTAAGGAGGCTTCACAGGTTGGAGAGGCACTCTGGAGACCTGCAATAAAAGACTAAGATCACACTTTACTTTGAGCTCACAGTGTTCAGTCTGACTCTTTCTCCATACATAACAACTGGCGACGAGATACAGATAGCAACCCCAAAGATGCAGCGAACAATGGGCATCCTGGAGAAATTCTCAGAGGGAGATGATTGGGAAACTTTTGTGGAGCGACTCGACCAATACTTTGTAGCCAACAAGCGACTTGGGGAAGAGAACACTGCCAAACGAAGGGCGATCCTCCTCACCGTCTGTGGGGCACCAACGTACGGTCTCATGAATAATCTGCTCACTCCAGCGAAACCCACGGAAAAATCATACGACAATTTGTGCACACTGGTCCGAGAGCATTTGAACCCGAAGGAAAGCGTTCTGATGGTGAGGTACTGGTTCTACACTTACAAAAGGTCTATGGCCAGGAATTGGCAAAGTATGTCGCCGAGTTAAGACGCCTTGCAGGACATTGCAAATTTGAAGGACATTTGGAGCATATGCTCGGAGACTTTTTTGGTATTGGCCACGAAACCATACTTGGCAAAATTTTGACTGTCGAGACCACAACTTTGAGTAAGGCCATAGCGATAGCCCAGGTGTTCAGTGCCACCAGTGATAATACGAAGCAAATCTCTCAGCACACAAGTGCTGCTACAAGTACTGTGAAGAAAGTGATGTTGTTTTTGAATCGTAACATACAGGGCAGGTCACACATACCTGCAGCTGCATGTCCGCAGATGTCTCAGAGTCCACCATCAAGGGTGATGAATGACAGGCCATTAACACCTTGTTGGCACTGCGGGGGTGATCATCGTTTCCATTCATGCCGATTCAAAGGATACATTTGCAAGGGTTGTGGAACAATGGGACACCTCCAATGAGTGTGCAGGCGAGCTGCAAATCCTGTTAAACCTGCAAACCACCATGTTGCAGAGGAGGACAGATCCACGGAGGATCACGACGAACCAGAGCCTCAGATCGAGGAGGCAGAGGTACATGGGGTGCACACATTCACCACGAATTGTCCCCGATAATGCTGAATGTTGAACTAAATGGATTCCCGGTGTCAATGGAGCTGGACACGGGCGTGAGCCAGTCCATCATGGGCAAAAAGACTTTCGAAAGATTGTGGTGCAACAAGGCCTCAAGGCCAGTCTTAACTCCAATTCACACGAAAGTAAGAACTTACACAAAAGAACTGATTCCTGTAATCGGCAGTGCTACCGTAAAGGTCTCCTACGATGGAGCAGTGCACAAGCTACCACTCTGGGTGGTACCGGGCGATGGTCTCACGCTGCTCAGCAGGAGCTGGCTGGGAAAGATACGCTGGAACTGGGACGACATCCGAGCACTATCGCCCGCTGACGACACTGTGCCCAGGTCTTAAACAAATTTCCTTCACTGTTTGAACCAGGCATTGGGAAATTCCAAGGAGCAAAAGTGCAGATCCACCTAATTTCGGGGGCGCAACCCATCCATCACAGTGCCGTACATGATGAAAGAAAGGATAGAGATCGAGCTAGACCTAGGGCATCATTTCACCGATCGAGTTCAACGAGTGGGCCAGTCCGATCGTTCCTGTCCTCAAGGGAGATGGTACCGTCAGAATCTGTGGGGATTACCAAGTAACTATCAATCGTTTCTCCCTGCAAGACCAATACCCACTATCAAAGACCGACAACCTCTTTGCAATGCTGGCGGGAGGAAAGACGTTCACAAAGCTGAATCTGACTTCAGCCTACATGATGCAGGACCTGGAGGAATCATCGAAAGGCCTCACTTGCATCAACACGCACAAAGATCTTTTTGTTTATAACAGATGCCCGTTTGGAATCCGATCAGCGGCGGCGATATTCCAGAGAAACATGGAAAGTTTACTGAAGTCGGTCCCGCACGCCCTGGTCTTCCAGGACGACATCTTGGCCACAGGTCGGAACACAGTCGAGCATCTGCAGTACCTGGAAGAGGTTCTTAGTCTGAACGTGGGGCTCAGGTTCAAACGCTGGAAATGCATTTTCCTGGCACCTGAAGTGGAGTTCTTGAGAAGCAGGATTGCGGCGGACGGCATCAGGCCCACCACCGCGAAGACAGAGGCAATCGAGAACACACCGAGGCCACAGAACATGACAGATCTGCGGTCGTTTCTGGGACTCCTGAACTACTTTGGTAACGTCTTACCTGGTCTTAGCACACTGTTAGAACCATGTTTTATTACGAAAAGCCAAGAAAATGCCTTTGTAAAAACGAGAAAATTGTTATGCTCAAACAAATTGCCTGTGTTGTATGATCCATGTAAGCGTTTGGTACGAGCATGTGATGCGTCGTCATATGGCGTCGGGTGTGTATTGTAACAAGCTAAGGATTTCGGGAAACTGCAACCGGTTGCTTATGCATCCAGGAGTCTGTCTAAGGCTGAGAGAGCCTACAGCATGATTGAGAAAGAAGCGTTATGGGGTAAAAAAAATGCATCAATACCTGTTTGGGCTAAGATTCGAATTGGAAACTGACCATAAGCCACTTATATCCCTGTTTTCCGAGAGTAAAGGGATAAAAGCAACGCATCGGCCCGCATTCAGAGATGGGCGCTCACGCTGTCCGCATACAGCTACGTCATCCGCCACAGGCCAGGCACAGAAAACTGCGCCGATACTCTCAGTAGGCTGCCATTGCCCACCACAGGGATGGAAATGGTGCAGCCCACAGATCTAGCCATGTTTATCGAAGCATTTGAGAGTGAGCAATCACCCGTCACTGCCCGGCAGATCAAAACCTGGACAAGCCAGGACCTCTTATTATCTCTGGTCAAAAGCTGTGTGCTTCATGGGAGCTGGTCCAGTGTCCCAGTGGAAGTGCAGGAAGAGATTAAGCCGTTTCAGTGGCGCAAAGATGAAATATCTATACAAGCAGACTGCCTTCTGTGGGGCAATCGAGTAGTCCCCAAGAAGGGCAGAGACACCTTCATCAATGACCTCCACAGTACCCACCCAGGCATCAGAATGATGAAAGCGATAGCCAGATCCCACGTGTGATGGCCCGGTATTGATGCGGACTTAGAGTCCTGCGTTCACAGATGTAATACATGCTCTCAGTTAAGAATGTACCCTGGGAGGCGCCACTAAGTTTATGGTCTTGGCTCTCCAAACTGTGGTCTAGGGTACACGTCGACTATGCAGGCCCGTTCTTGGGTAAAATGTTCCTTGTGGTTGTAGACGCATACTCCAAGTGGATTGAATGTGAGATAATGTCGGCTAGCATGTTCGCTGCCACTACTGAAAGACTGCGGACCATGTTTGACACTCACGGCTTACCCGATGTCCTGGTGAGCGACAACAGGCCATATTTTACCAGTGCTGAGTTCAAAGAATTCATGACCCGTAACGCGATCAAACATGTCACATCTGCCCCGTTTAAACCAGCGTCCAATGGTCAGGCAGAGAGAGCAGTGCAAACCATCAAACAAGGCTTGAAGAGGGTAACTGAAGGCTCGCTGCAGAATCGCCTATCCTGAGTCCTGCTTAGCTACCGCACGAGACCCCACTCACTCACTGGGATCCCACCTGCTGAACTGCTCATGAAAAGAGCACTTAAGACAAGGCTCTCGTTAGTTCACCCTAATCTACATGAACAGGTCGAGAGCAGGCGGCTTCAACAAAGTACATACCATGATAGCACAAATGTGTCACGCGAGATTGAAATCAATGATCCTGAATTTGTATTGAATTATGGACAAGGTCCCAAATAGCTTCCTGGCACTGTCATGGTCAAAGAGGGGAGCAGGGTGTTTCAGGTCAAACTTTCAAATGGACTCATTCACCGGAAACACTTGGACCAAATCAAACTCAGATTTACGGACTATCCTGAGTAACCCACCTTGGACCCTACCTTTTTTGATTCCCCAACATACACACCAATGGCAACCGGCACCACAGTTGACCACGAAGCAAAACCCATCATCCACAGCAGCCCTGCAGGGCCCAACACATCAGGCAGCCCAGCAAGGCCAGCTGCACAGCAACCCAGTGGGGGCCCAACAAATGATTCAACAATACCAGCTTTCACACCGAGACAATCAACCAGAGCAAGAAGAGCCCCAGATCGACTCACATTGTAAATAGTTGCACTGTTGACTTTGGGGGGGGAGTGTTGTTATATATGTGAACTTGTATTTGCTCTGTACAGCCACCAGAGGGCTTATCCCCTGGAGTCCCAAGGGATCCCATAATCCCTTGAGAGCACAGGTATTTAAGGAGGCCTCACAAGTTGGAGAGGCACTCTGGAGACCTGCAATAAAAGACTAAGGTCACACTTTACTTTGAGCTCACAGTGTTCAGTCTGATTCTTTCTCCATACATAACAGGCCGCATGCCGAACACGAGACTCCCAAAGCAAGTGCTCTACTCGGAACTCCTTCATGGCAAACAAGCCAAAGGTAGGCAGACGAAATGTTACAAGGTCACCCTCAAAGCCTCCCTGATAAAGTGCAACATCCCCACTAACACCTGGGCGTCCCTGGCCAAAGACTGCCCTATGTGGAGGAAGTGCATCCTGGAGGGCGCCGAGCACCTCGAGTCTCAACGCCGAGAGCATGCAGAAATCAAGTGCAAGTCAGCGGAAAGAGAGTGCGGCAAACCTGTCCTGCCCACCCCTTCCCTCAACGATTATCTGTCCCACCTGTGACATGGTCTGTGGCTCTCGTATTGGACTGTTCAACCACCTAAGGACTCATTCTAAAAGTGGAAGCAAGTTTCCTCGATTCCGAGGGACTACCTATGATGATGATGATGATGAGTAGTATATATTACATATAGCAAAGGCAGACGGGTTCAGGAAGAGAGTTGGACATCGCCTGACATTGGTAGTAAGGAAAATGTTGGAATCAATTATTAAAGATGAAATAGCAGCGCATGTGGAAAGCAGTGACAGGATTGGTCCAAGTCAGCATGGATTTATGAAAGGGAAATCATGCTTGACAAATCTTCTAGAATTTTTTGAGGATGTAACTAATAGAGTGGACAAGGGAGAACCATGGATGTGGTATATTTCGACTTTCAAAAGGCTTTTGACAAGGTCCCACGCAAGAGATTAGTGTGTAAAATTAAAGCACATAGTATTGGGGGTAATGTATTGACGTGGATAGAGAACTGGTTGGCAGACAGGAAACAAAGAGTAGAAATAAACGGGTCCTTTTCAGAATGGCAGGCAGTGACTAGTGGGGTGCCGCAAGGTTCAGTGCTGGGACCCCAGCTCTTTACAATATACATTAATGATTTAGACGAAGAAATTGAATGTAATACCTCCAAGTTTGCAGATGACACTAAGCTGGGTGGCAGTGTGAACTGTGAGGAGGATGCTAAGAGGCTGCTGGGTGACTTGGACAGGTTAGGTGAGTGGGCAAATGCATGGCAGATGCAGTATAATGTAGATAAATGTGAGGTTATCCACTTTGGGGGGAAAAACTGGAAGGCAGAATATTATCTGAATGGTGACAGATTAGGAAAAGGGGAGGTGCAACGAGACCTGGGTGTCATGGTACATCAGTCATTGAAAGTTGGCATGCAGGTACAGCAAGCGGTGAAGAAGGCAAATGGCATGTTGGCCTTCATAGCGAGAGGATTTGAATATAGGAGCAGGGAGGTCTTACTGCCGTTGTAAGGGCCTTGGTGAGGCCACACCTTGAATATTGTGTACAGTTTTAGTCTCCTAATCTGAGGAAGGACATTCTTGCTATTGAGGAAGTGCAGCCAAGGCTCACCAGACTGATTCCCGGTTTGGCAGGACATATGCAGAAAGACTGGATCGACTAGCTTATATTCACTGGAATTTAGAAGAATGAGAGGGGATCTTATGAAAACATATAAAATTCTGACGGGACTGGACAGGTTAAATGCAGGACGAATGTTCCCGATGTTGGGGGAGTCCAGAACCAGGGGTCACAGTCTAAGGATAAGGGTAAGCCATTTAGGACCGAGATGAGGAGAAACTTCTTCACTCAGAGAATTGCGAACCTGTGGAATTCTCTACCACAGAAAGTTGTTGAGGTCAGTTCGTTAGATATATTCAAAAGGGAGTTAGATGTGGCCCTTATGGCTAAAGGGATCAAGGGGTATGGAGAGAAAGCAGGAAAGGGGTACTGAAGTTACATGATCAGCCATGATCATATTGAATGGTGGTGCAGGCTCAAAGGGCCAAATGGCCTACTCCTGCACCTGTTTTCTATGTTTCTATGTTTCTATGGAGAGTAGGGGCTGAATACTCTGCCATGGATTGAGGGGATACAAAAGGAAGCAAAACGAATTTGTATTTCTATAGTGCCTTTCATGTCTTCATGACATCCCAAAGGATGTTACATCCAGTGAGGTACTTTTTTGGAGTGTAGTCACTGTTGTAATGTGGGAAACACGGCAGCCAATTTGTGCACAGCAAGCTCCCACAAACAGCAATGTGATAATGACCAGATAATCTGTTTTTGTTATGTTGATTGAGGGATAATTATTAACCAGGATACCAAGGATAACTCCCCTGCTCTTCTTTGAATAGCGTTATAGGATCTTTAATGTCCACCTGAGAGGGCAGACGGGGCCTTGGTTTAAGTGTCAGTGTTGCACTGGAGTGTCGACCTGGACTTTTTGCTCAAATCTCTGGATTGGGGCTTAAACCCACAACCTTCTGCCTCACATGCGAGATTGCTGCAAATGAGCCAAGGATTAGACCTAACATTGTGCAGGGAGGTCAGAACACCGAGTAGACCACTAGGTATAGGCTGGAGAGTCAAACTGTAAAAGTTTGCAGAGGTGGGGTGGAGATTCAGTGTGAAGAGATTTCAAAATGGTGGGTGGGGTGAAGGATAATCCCCAAGAACAGGTGGGTTGGGAGCGGTCGGGATGTTAAAATAAGTTCATTTTAGATCGCGACGGCAATCGGTTCCCATTGGCCCATTTCCGGGTTTAACAAAGGCACGTTTGGATGTTGGCGAGAAAGCTACTCACTGCAGCTGGGTCCTTAAGTGGTGCAGGTGGGCGGATAGAGATCACTACAAGGAGACGCTGATTCGGTCTTTTTTCATTGAATTTCACTGACCTTTAAATTTACCATCTCCAGTACAGTTTCCCAGGGCGCAGGAAACTGACGAGTGAAAAGGAGGCAAGATTTAACCGCAGTTCAGGTGGGTACTTAAACTTGCCCCATCGGAATAAAAGTTCACTGATTACAGCTGGTTCCCTTTGGCAAACATTTGGCAGAGAGTGTTAGTGTGGATATAGCTTTTTTCAAAACCTAAGAGCCTTTCAAATGGACAGGATCAGGATGGGATGCCCATTGGATGGGTTTGACAGCGCTTCAGAAGAGGAAAACCATCACCATTCACAACAGCGACAACAGGCTGTGGTGGGTTCAGCACAGGAGAGGGGCACTGGAGGGGGGCACAGGAGGGGGGCACAGGAGGGGGTCACAGGAGGGGCACAGGAGGGGGGCACTGGAGGGGGGCACAGGAGGGGGTCACAGGAAGGGGCACAGGAGGTGGGGGCACAAGAGGGGGGTACAGGAGGGGGGCACAGTAGGGGGCATGGGAGGGGTCACAGGAGGGGGGCACAGGAGGGGGCACAGGAGGGGGGCACTGGAGGGGAGCACAGGAGGGGGTCACAGGAGGTGGGGGCACAAGAGGGGGTACAGGAGGGGTCACAGGAGAGGGGCACAGGAGGGGGGCACAGGAGGGGGTCACAGGGGGGGCACAGGAGGGGGGCATGGGAGGGGTCACAGGAGGGGGTCACAGGAGGGGGGTCACAGGAGGGGGCACAGGAGGGGGGCACTGGAGGGGGGCACAGGAGGGGGTCACAGGAGGGGGCACAGGAGGTGGGGGCACAAGAGGGGGGTACAGGAGGGGGTCACAGGAGGGGGGCATAGGAGGGGGTCACAGGAGGGGGGCACAGGAGGGGGCACAGGAGGGGGGCACTGGAGGGGGGCACAGGAGGGGGTCACAGGAGGTGGGGGCACAAGAGGGGGGTACAGGAGGGGTCACAGGAGAGGGGCACAGGAGGGGGGCACAGGAGGGTGAGGCACAGGAGGGGTGCACAGGAGGGGGCACAGGAGAGAGGGGCACAGGAGAGAGGGGCACAGGGGGGGAGCAGGAGGGGAGCACAGGAGGGGGAACAGGAGAGAGGTGCACGGGAGGGGGGCACAGGAGGGGGGGTACAGGAGAGAGGGGCATGTGAGGGGGGCACAGGAGAGAAGGGCATGGGAGGGGCACACAGGAGGGGTCACAGGAGAGAAGGGCATGGGAAGGGGCACAGAAAGGTGAGGCAGAGGAGGGGGCACAGGAGGGGGCACAGGAGTGGGGCACAGGAGGGTGGGGCACAGGAGGGAGTATAGGGGGCACAGGAGGGGGGCACAGGAGAGAGGGGCACAGGAGAGAGGGGCACGGGAGGGGGCACAGGAGAGAGGGGCACGGGAGGGGGGCACAGGAGGAGGCACAGGAGAGAGGGGCACAGGAGAGAGGGGCACGGGAGGGGGGCACAGGAGAGGGACACAGGAGGGGGCACGGGAGGGGGCACAGGAGAGAGGGGCACAGGAGAGAGGGGCACAGGAGAGAGGGGCACGGGAGGGGGACACAGGAGAGAGGGGCACGGGAGGGGGGCACAGGAGAGGGACACAGGAGGGGGCACGGGAGGGGGCACAGGAGAGAGGGGCACGGGAGGGGGGCACTTGAGAGGGACACAGGAGAGAGGGGCACAGGAGGGGGGCACAGGTGAAGTGCACAGGAGGGGGCACAGGAGGGGGGTACAGGAGAGGGGTACAGGAGAGGGGCACAGGAGAGAGGGGCACGGGAGAGAGGGGCACGGGAGGGGGCACAGGAGAGAGAGGCACAGGAGAGAGGGGCACAGGAGAGGGGCACAGGAGGGGGCACAGGAGAGAGAGGCACAGGAGAGAGGGGCACAGGAGAGGGGTACAGGAGAGGGGCACAGGAGGGGGCACAGGAGAGAGGGGCACGGGAGGGGGGCACAGGAGAGGGGCACAGGAGGGTGCACAGGAGAGGGACACAGGAGGGGGGTACAGTTGGTGTGTAACCACAGCAGGTGTGTGCCAGATTCCCTAGGAGCTGTCATGATGCTTTTGTACTTTGGCAGTCCAACATCCCAGACCTTTCGTTCCAAAAACCAGACTTAAGGGTTGACTTGTAGGAGACAAGGGATACCACCTTCACACTTGGCTCCTGTGAGGAACCCCACCAATGAGGCGCAGGAGCGCTGCAACCAAGCCACATGACCACCAGGTGTGTTATATAGCAAGCCATCAGAATGTTGAAGATGCACTTCAAGTGCTTAGGCAGGTGTAGAGATCCTCTTCAGCACTCGCCAGTGAAGGTGCCCAGATTAGTAATGGTGCAGCAGAGAGGATTGCAGGTGGAGGAGGGCATTTCTTTCATCAATGACTGAACTATGAAAAGACTGCGTATGATGATTGTCGAGATTGACTTTACCGTGACTAATTCTATAATGTCTTTAGATGCTCTGATAATGACTCCACGAGGCAATGTATTGCACTTGAACTGTAGTGACCTTAATCCATTTAATATAACTCCTGAGTGCCAATCACACATGGTGGTCTGCCTTTTACACTAGGCCTGGCACACCTGTACAGGTAACCTACAAGTCTCCCATTGCAATGCCCTCTGGTGGCACATCTTAGTGATCAAGTTTCCCATAGTAGTGTCCTCTGGTGACACATCATATGTAATAGTACAAGCAGTAAACATGTCTGGAAACATGACATCACTCTCACCCAAGTCATTAGTGCAAATCGCCTTCATACATTGACTGTGCTCTGGGCATAGCTCTATCTGGTTGACCCTTGGAGGGTCGTTTCCATCTTGGGTGAGTAGGTGGTATGTCGTTGGCAGTAAAGGTGCTGGTGGTTTCTGTTTGTGAATCCATGACCACTCCATTCTCTCTCCCACCCACCCCCCACCCCCGCCACACACACACACACACACATATAGATTATGCCGATGGCTCATTACATTCATATACATTCAAGTCCAGAAAAAAATTTGCATTTACATTTGTGGTATAGTTGTGAGGCAAGTACATTTGACTGGTGAGATACATTCTTGATACATACTTGGTGTCAGCACCGATGTGTAAGGACAAGCTAGTTCCAGATGGTGTCCAGGTAGTCTGGTGGCGGCGCGGTGCCCAGTGCTGGCAGTGGGAATCCGGTTGGCCCAAGTTGCCTGCTCTCGGGGCCTTTGCCGTTGCTCCTAGCGTCAGGCAGGTTCACAGATGCCTGTTACCTCCCTGTCCTTTCCTTACGCTTCGGGTCGTTGCTGCTCCCTAAGGAGCAGTCGTCTAGCAGTGCACATGGAACTGCTGACTCGCTTGCCTGGGCGATATTTGGTTTGGGATCCTGTCTAGTCCTGGTCCAATTTGGGAGAACCGTTGTGAGTGACCCTTCGTTCCCGGGTGTAGCCCGCTGGACCTGAGAGCTCCCGATGGGTGTTTGCGTGCTACATTATCTGAATACAGTTGAAATCCGACATCGCACAACGTTTCGTTACTCATTGTGGATAAACTGTAGCTCTGATCACAATCGCACAACTTTTCTTTGCTTATTACATGTGTAAAACTCTGATCATCAATTACAAGCTTTACATCTAACTCACAGTTGCTATTACATTGATTGAGACTGTGAAACTGTCCATTTAAGTGTGGTGGGTTGCAGGCCTCCTTTAAGAGAGCCTTGCTATCTTTATCCCAACCATCTTCTTCACTTGGTACCACGTGTTGCTCCTTCAGCACTTCACCTCGTGGTTTGGGCGCCATCTTTCTTCCATCCACGATGTCGGCTGCTGTGACCCTCTTCTCCCTGGGTTCTGCCACTGAAGCTGGGAAATCGCCTTGAGAAGGAATTTCTTCTCCCAGAGGGTTGTGAATCTGTGGAATTCTCTGCCCAGGGAAGCAGTTGAGGCTAGCTCATTGAATGTATTCAAATCACAGATAGATAAATTTTTAACCAATAAGGGAATTAAGGGGTATGGGGAGAGGGCGGGTAAGTGGAGCTGAGTCCACGGCCAGATCAGCCATGATCTTTTTGAATGGCGGAGCAGGCTCGAGGGGTTAGATGGCCTACTCCTGTTCCTAATTCTTATGTTCTTATGTAAGACATGTTCCCGTACGCTGCGCAGCAAATGGAGGCCTGCGACCGCAATCCTACCTTCCTCCAGGACCACCAGGTATTTTCGTTAAAACAATTTGGGTCAGAGGCGTTCGTCCGAAGGAAGCCTCCGACCGCAATTTTCCCCCCATTATCTGGTCATTTATTTCATTGCTCTTTGTGGGACCTTGCTGTCTGCAAATTGGCTTCCACATTTCCTATATTAGAACAGTGACTACACTTCAAAAGTACCTCATTGGTTGTAAAGCACTTTGGAGTACTTACACTTATCCCGCACCCCGCTCCCACCTCCGCTCCCCCCACGGACACCCGATTCTTTAGAGAGAGCCGAGCTGTATTATGCCCTTGACCTATGCTGTCCTCCACTGTCTTTGTCCTTATCTCCATCCTGTTCTCTGCTCCGCAATTTTCTGCCTCTTCTTGAGCTCTTTTCTCATTCCGTTCACCGGCTGTGTCCTCCGCCTGCTCCGCTCCTCCGGCCACTCCACTCACACCTCCTGCTCCTTATCCCATCTCCTCATCACTCAAGGGGCTTCCTTCTGCCTCACACTCACAGCAGGTGGGGCCTTTGTGACACACCCCACAGCTGTCTGCCTTGCAGCTCCGAGCAATGTATCCAGCCACGCCACAATTACATAAGCCTGGACAGCTTCTTACAGGATGGTCGTGTCCAAGACAATAATAGCAAACCTTCACCTGTTATCGTGCACTACCTGGAACTACTGCACTCCTTCAATGGTCTCAAGTTTTATACTGCAGGGTAATTACCTCACCCCTCTGGGAACCGTACTTTTATATAACGGGTTCCATCAGCTACCTGCATTCCAGGATAGTATCTCCTCTTTATTACCGAGCAAATTTTAATGTCCCACGACTCCAACTTTTTTATTAGCATATCGACCTCAATATAATTCGGCAAGTTTAAGAATGAGAATAAAGCAAAGGTACATCCAAGTACTTATCGCCAGTCTTCAAGCTCAGTAAAAGTCTTTCCACCTCCTCTCGGCCACTGACCGTCACCTCGAATCCTACATACAGCTTTGATCGGTAGGCAAAGCAGCTTTCCCCGCTGCAGTCCTCATGTACTGCCTGGATCATATCCCAAGCTCACATCTCCTTATCCTCGCACTGAACTACCACCGTGCTTTCTTTTCCAAACCTCCTAGGGTCCCGGCCCAAATCTTTGGCCCTTTTATTCTCCCTTCCCCCAACATTCTCTCCCCTGATTAAATTCATCCTGGGAACATTGTCTTCTGAGCGGCCTGGCAGTTTCTGGGACAAAAAGGCCCTAAAACCTGAAAAAACGACTCCAAAACCCACCCCAACTTTTCACAAACACACCCCAACTCAAACACACAGCGATACCTGCTCACTCCTCGCCCTCCCACCGAGAGAGTGCCACCCACCGAGAGAGTGCCACCCACCGAGAGAATGCCATCCACTGAGCTATGACTGGCACCTGAGCCACAACTGGCCCACAGGGGTACCTGCTCACTCCTCGCCCACCGAGAGGGTGCCACCCACCAAGAAAGTGCCACCCACTGAGCCACGACTGGCACACAGCGGTACCTGCTCACTCCTCGCCCTCCTACCGAGAGAGTGCCACCCACTGAGCCATGGCTGGCATACAGCGGCAAGCAGCATGTGTGGTTCATGAGTTTCCAATCAAAGTCAGAAAATGACCCTTATAGCCCCTTCTTCAGTTTATTTACACAATTCAAACATACAAAGATGATGAGCACGAACAGCCCAGCTGGTCCATCCACCCTGTTTGGAGTATACAAAAATGCACTGTGCAATTAATTGTTTGTATAATTAAGTTTTTTTTAATGTTAAAATACACAATGCACAAACAGAATGAGACTTTTGCGATTGATTCCCTAGTGAGTGTCATTCTGAATAAGTAGGCTTTCCTTTCTTATACAGTTAATTTAACATCCTGCAGTCTACCTTCAAGTATCCTTCACAGAGTTGGGATAATGGAGTTAAAAAGCCAGACTAAATGAGTGAGAGCAGTACTGTCTATTCACTTCAGCTGGCATGAGTACCTAGTAATGGATATTTGTTGTATTGACTCAACACTGAGAACCCTCCAAACCCTTCTGGATTGATGCCGCCTTTCATCTTATCAACTGTTTGATATTTCACATTACATTATACGTCTAACCGAAAGTACTTATATATAGCCTTCTTCCCCATCATTCCCTCCCCAGAGCGTTCAAAAATGTTACTTCATCTCTGATAACATCCCCTGCCAGCAGTCTAAAGGTACCTTTAATGTCCCTCGGGCTTACAAATCCACAGAGCCAGTGACAATAAACTCTGGCTTCTTGAACTCACAGGCTCTCAAGATAAACAGGGATGAGGAAAACCATTTGGGGCATCTTACCCTCATCAATGTAGAAAAACCTACAGTTTCCCCCCGAAAGCATCCAACTGTTTCTTAAAAGATTCCAAAATGTTTGTAGTAGGGAAAATGCTGGAGTCTATTATAAAGGATTTGTTAATGGGACACTTAGAAAATATCAACGGGATTAGACAAAGTCAACATGGATTTATGAAAGGAAAATCGTGTTTGACAAACCTACTGGAATTCTTTGAGGACTGACAGAATAGATAAGAGAGAACCACTAGATGATGACCAAATAATCTGTTTTTGTTATGTTGATTGAGGGATAAATATTGGCCAGGACTCCAGGGATAACTCCCCTGCTCTTCTTCAAATAGTGCCATGGGATTTTTTACATCCACCTGAGAGAGCAGACGGGGCCTCGGTTTAACATCTCATCCGAAAGGCGGCACCTCCAACAGTGCAGCACTCCCTCAGCACTGCACTAGAGTGTCAGCCTAGATTTATGTGCTCAAGACTCTAGAGCGAGACTTGAACCCACAACCTCTGCGGTGAGAGTGCTACCCATTGAGCCACAGCTGACACCAAGAAGTGAGTGTTAAAATGGGCAAGTGTTCCATTTCCAGCACTGGCTCCTCAGTGTGATGAGTATAAACGGTCATCACAAAGACAAAAGATAAAAGTATCTCACAGATTTATTCAAGGACCTTCAGAACTGTTTGGAATGAGAATGCCAAGCTGGATGCTAATGTGGTAGTCTGGGCCGAATGCAATAAAACTTTCTTTCAAATGGCCATGAGTGACAGATCCAGATTTTTATGGTACAAAAGTAATTGTGGAAGAAATGTTTGATCAACAGGATGAGAGCAGAGTTAGACTCGAGCCATGTAAAATACTCCATTAGCGATACTAAACATCTCCCTGCTCGCTCAGCAGGGTGCTGAAGATGGTGCTGTGATGTAGCTTGGTATTTAAAGGCGACTGAAGGCTAATTGCACTAATTACATGGTTTAGGCAAATATTTCAGAATAAAATCCAGTACAAGCCATAAATATGCAGAGTTCGAAATGGTGAACGACAGGCTCGAACAACAGAGTCAAGTAATTCAAGGGTTGAAGGGCTTCAATCAGAAAAAGAAAAGAGAGAAAGACTTGCATTTATATAGCGCCTTTCATGATCTCAGGACATCCCAAAGCGCTTTACAGCCCATGAAGTACTTTGTGAAGTGTAGTCACGAGAAATCTGAAAGGTTCTGAAGCCTGACCACTGAACAAGACTGACGTGATGATTCACCAGCCACCCCCCGCCCCCGACAACCCAGTTTCATGGTAGAAATATCTCTGATATAATAGGTCGCTGTAACCTTCCATATTATCTGTGAAAAGTTGAATTCACACAGGTGAAAAGACAAACCTATATATCTGTTGACTGTGTGTGATATAACTAAGAATTAAGAAGCTCCCAGTTGGCCTATTGGCTTAATGCACCGCCTGCTGTATCTCTCAGTCTTACAGATGGGAAGCTCACAATTTCATTCCCGGTCTGCGCTGAGTCAGCTGATCTGAGCCATAAGAAGAGGTCTGGGTACTACGATTGGGCATAGCATCCATGGGCTCATCTATAACTCTTCTGCCCATATCCTAACTCGCACCAAGTCCCGTTCCCCCATCGCCCCTTGTGCTTGCTGACCGACATTGGTTTCCAATCCAGAAACGCCTCTCATTTAAAATTCTCATCCTCGTGTTCAAATCCCTCCATGGCCTCACCCCTCCCTATCTCTGTAACCTCCTCCAGCTCCACAACTCTCCAAGATCACTGCGCTCCTCCAAATCTGGTCTCTTTTACAGCTTTGGTTTCCTTCACCCCATCATCGGTGGCCGTGCTTTCAGTTGGCTGGGCCCCAAGCTCTGGAATTCATTTTCCCCTCACTACCGTTCTTTCCCCCTTTTATACCTCAAATGCAAAATACTGCGGATGCTGGAAATCTGAAATAAAGACAGAAAATGCTAGAAATACTGACAGAAGATCATCGACCTGAAGCTGTTTCTCTCTCTCCCCAGATGCTGCCAGACCTGCTGAGCATTTCAAGCGTTTTCTGTTTTTATTAAAACCTACCTCATTGACCAAGCATTTGATCACCTGTCCTAATATCACCTTAAGTGGCTCAGTTTCAATCTTTGTCTGATAACATGACTGTGAAGTGCCTTGGAACGATGTTACTACCAGACCTCCTTCCCAATAGGGGCAGGTACAGAATGAGTCTACAACTTCCCTCTACTCCTTTCCCTATTGCCCCACTGCAAAGCCATTTAGCACCCTGCTCAATGCACAAACAAAAGTTAAAGTTAAATTATGTTGCATTTGTCTCTCTGGCCGGGAAACAGGACAGGAAACCTGCGAGTGGAATATGTAAAATCACAGCATGTGTGCATGGAGAAATATTGAGGTCAAAATTCAGTGCAGCCAGAAAGCTGGTGGTATTGAGGCCTTTTTCCCCGATTAGCGCCGCAAAGTGTGCGGCGGCCATTGGATCCAAACTCAACTTTTTGACCACAAAAGTGTTCCAGTATTATTAGCCCTTCAAACCTGAAGGTTTACATTCTTAATTGGGGCGTTATTCTCACCGACCTGTGTGAGAACACCACCGCAGGTCGGGTCTATAACTAGAGCTGGAGCGCCAGGCCCTGGAACATCGTGGGCGAAGGTGCGGCGAATGGGGGTACGGGGCCCAGAAGAGCCGAGGGCCCAGGGGCAGCACGGGCCTGCCCACACTGCGATATGTGTGCGCACTAGGTCCGTGCAGCAGAGCAGGTAGCCCTGGTTCAACCCTTGTCACTGAATAAAGACCTAGCTCTGTCAAGCCCGTGTGGTGGCTGGTGTGCAACGGTCACCACACGTTAAATAATCCACGCACAGGCATCTTTCACCCCCTCAATTGGAGTTCAGGACTGGAACATCGGGTCCTTCATTCAAACACCTGTGAACTCTTGTGGAAGCAAGTCATCCTCATCTGAGGGACCGCCTATGAATGAATGAATATTCCCACAGGAAATTCACCCTTAGAGTGATATGGCAGCTGCCATTGCAGCACAGGCGCGAGGGAACGAGCTGCTTTGGAGAGGATGGCCGCTACTCTGCAAGAGTTGACGGAGCGCCTAAGTGCTGTCATATCTAGTAGCTTTCAGACTGTGGCTGCCCCCATGCAGTCTCAGCTGGATGCCCCCCGAGACCTCAGTGTTGCTTTCGCGGCTGGGTCCACCACAGGCCACGGGTGACCTTCCGGTGTGGCGCCGCAGCACCGACCTGAGCTCCCTCTGATTGGTGGTGGTGGTATTGTGCTGCCCCTGGTGAGTTACTCAGGCTCCTCGGGCCAGGATACGGATGATGCGCTCCTTCCGGCTCACAGCATTCCTGGCCCCAGACCGGTCACTCCGCCAGTGCCTCCACGCATAGCCTCGCCTGAGCCAAGTCAGACTGAACCCTCCCAGGAGGGTGTTGACCAGTCTCCAGCCGGCCCTTCCAGGCCCAAAGCTGCTCAAGGGTCTGCAGCTTCCACACAGGGAGCACAGCAGCCTTCGCAGACCCATGAGGCAGCCACAGGGGAGACACTGAGGCGAAGTCGCAGTTTAGGCACACAAAAGATCATCATAGGCAATCCCTCAGAGTCGAGGGTGACTTGCTTACACTCTTCCACTCTAAGGTGACTGAACAGTCCAATGTGGGACCTACAGTCTCTGTCACAGGTGGGACAGACAGTGGTTGAAGGAAAGGGTGGGTGGGGAGTCTGGTTTGCCGCACGCTCCTTCCGCTGTCTGCGTTTGGTTTCTGCATGCTCTCGGCGACGAGACTCAAGGTGCTCAGTGCCCTCCCAGCTGCTCTTCCTCCACTTAGGGCGGTCTTTGGCCAGGGACTCCCAGGTGTCAGTGGGGATGTTGCAATTTATCAAGGAGGCTTTGAGGGTGTCCTTGAAACGTTTTCTCTGCCCACCTGGGGCTTGCTTGCCGTGTCGAGGCTCCGAGTAGAGTGCTTGCTTTGGGAGTCTCGTGTCAGGCATGTGGATGATGTGGTCCACCCAGCGGAGTTGATCAAGCGTGGTGAGGTTTCAATGCTGGGGATGTTGGCCTGAATGAGAACACTGATGTTGGTGCATCTGTCCTCCCAATGGATTTGCAGGATCTTGCGGAGGCTGCATTGGTGGTACTTCTCCAGCGCTTTGAGATGTCTGCTGTATATGGTCCACGTCTCTGAGCCATATACGAGGACGGGTATCACAACTGCCCTGTAGACCATAAGCTTGGTACCAGATTCGAGGTCCTGATCTTCAAACAATCTTTTTCAGGTGACCGAAGGCTGCGCTGGTACACTGGAGGCGGTGTTGGACCTCGTCGATGTTTGCCCTTGCTGACAGTAGGATCCCAAGGTATGGAAAATGGTCCACCATGTCCAAGGCTGAGCCATGGATTTTGATGACTGGGGGGCAGTGCTGTGTGGTGGGGTCAGGTTGGTGGAGGACTTTTATCTTACGGATGTTTAGTGTAAGGCCTGTGCTTTCGTACACCTCGGTGAAGGTGTTGACGATGGCTTGGAGCAGGCGCAAGCATCATCCGCGTACTGTAGTTCGATGACAGAGGATGGGACAACCTTGGATCTGGCCTGGAGGCGGCGGAGGTGGAACAGATTCCCATTTGTTACCGGGCAGAATGCTGAGCTGGGGCGACGTTTCCAGTCTGAGCCCCTGGATTGAGATTTCCGTTTTCTCTCTGTGAATCTCGGGATCTCTATTTGTCTCTCTCTCTCTCATTTTTTTCCCTTTTTCTCTTTCTCTATTCTTATTTCTCTATTTCTCTCTCTCCCAATCAAATTTTCTCATTCTGTTTCTTATTTCCTTTCCTCTTCTATCTCTTTCTCCTTTCTCTTTTGCTCCCTTCTCTCTCTCTCTCTTTCCCACTCTCGCTCCCCATCACTCTCACCCTCTCTCTCTCTCTCTCTCACCCTCTCTCTTTCCCTCTCCCTCTCACTTTCACCCGCTCTCTCTCTCTACCTCTCTCCCTCCCTCCCACTCTCTCATCCTCTCTCTTTCCCTTTCCCTCGCTCCCTCTCTCTCCCTCCCCCTCTCTCTCTCTCTCTCTCTCTCTCTCTCCCTCCCTCTCTCTTTCCCTCTCCCTCTCTCCCTCTCTCCCTCCCTCTCTCTTTCCGTCTCTCCCTCGCCCTCTCTCTCTTTCTCTCACCCTCGCTCTTTCCCTCTCCCTCTCTCCCTCTCTCCCTTTCTCTCTCTCCCTCTCTCCCTCCCTCTCTCTCTCATCCTCTCTCTTTCCCTTTCCCCCCTCCCTTTCTCTGCCTCTGTCTCCCTCTCTCTTTCCCTTTCCCTCTCTCCCCTCATCCTCTCTCTTTCTCATCCTCTCTCTTTCCCTTTCCCCCCCTCCCTCTCTCTGCCTCTGTCTCCCTCTCTCTTTCCCTTTCCCTCTCTCCCTCCCTCTCTTTTTCTCCCTCTCTCTCTCCCTCTCTCTTACTCTCTCTCTTTCCCTCTCTCCCTCCTTCGCTCGCTCCCTCTCTCTCGCCCTCTCTCTTTCCCTCTCCCTCTCTCCGTCCCTCTCTCTCTATCTCCCTCCCTCTCTCTCTCCCTCTCTCCTTCCATCTCTCTTTCTCTCTCCCTCTTGTAATGTTTGTAGCTCCATACTGTGGATGTGGATGTATGTGTACTGCAACTACAGAGTTAATAGTTAAACAGAAGGCATGTTCCGGAGGATTCCGACAGAGCTGCCTGCCAGGTTAGAAGCTGTGTGTGCTGCGCTCTGTGAATATATCACATTTGGCAGCGAGATGGGATTTTTCGGATGATTTAAAGCTCAAATTGTGTTGGTGAAGGATTCAGCCAGCTGACAGAGAGACTTTGAAAGTTTCTGTCTTTGGAAAAAGCTACAAAATCTGAGGTGAAATATAGCACACTGTGTGAACAGTTAGAAATTAAAATGGCAGCACCCACAAGTGTACTGAGACATTTGGATGAATATAGACACGATCGGGAACGTTTTAAAGCATATGTAGATCAGCTAGAAATGTATTTCATTGCAAATAACATAATTAAAGTTCCAGAGAATGCAGTCCAGAATCAGGCGATATTGGAATGTAAGAGAGCGACTTTCTTATCGGAAGCTGGACCAGCATTATATGAAACTCTGATAAATCTGCTTGTGCCTGCCGAGCCAAAGGACACAAGCTTAAAGAGATTTTAACGAAGCTGGAGCAGCACTATAACCCCAAACCGTTAGAAATTGCTGTAAGCTATCGTTTCGGTATACAAAATCAAAAGACTGATGAAAATTTCAGTGATTATACTGTAGCATTAAAAAAGCTATCGATGCACTTTAATCTTGGAAACTTTCAAAACCGAGCGTTGCAGGATTGTTTTGTTTGTAGGGTGAAAAATGATGTGATCAGAAGAAAGTTATTGACGATGGATGACTTGACTTTTGAGATTGCTTGTCAGATAGCGAGGTCAATGGGCATGGCCGATCAATATTCCCGAGAATTAAATAATAATTACGGTCGTCTGTTAACCGAGGTAAATCGCCTGCAGGTTCAAAGTAAAAGGCGGTGGGGGCCCAAAATCTCAGAAACTGGAAATTCTAACAGAGCGTCAAAGTCGTGCTATAGGTGCCTGGGACAATACATTGCTCAAAGTTGTCCATATGTGAAGGCAGAGTGTTTCTTCTGCAGGAAGACTGGGCATTTTGCGAAGGCATGCTGACTGAAAGGTAAACCAGCTTTCAAAGCTCTGAGTCCAGTGTTTAAAGCTATGTGTAGAAATCCCCAGAGACTACATAGCATGGAAGAACAACAACAGGACAAGGAGATGTTAGAGTTACACGTCATCAGGAGCACGAGGTTGATGGACAGCTATTCAGAAAGCATCAAAATCCACATAGATGTTGCGGGATGCAAGATACCGATGGAAATCGACACGGGTGCATCCGTGAGTGTGGTACCGGAGTCGCTGTACCTCGACACATTGCGTGATTTCCAACTGGAGAAATCCAAGATAGAGCTGCGAGGCTACTCGGGAGAGAAAATTCCTGTGGTAGGTCGTATCACCGTACCGGTGAAATATAAGGATCAATTTCAGAACTTGCCTCTAATAGTAGTGAAAGGAGACAAGTCTGCCTTACTCGGAAGAAATTGGTTGAGATCACTGAAGCTGGATTGGAGTGAGATTTTCCGTGTGGAAATGAGATTTGCATCAAAGGATGATGTTATCAAGAAGTATCCGAAGGTGTTCTGGAAACGGGCAGTCCGATCCACGGCTTCAAGGCGAGTGTCAGGGTACAGAAGGACGCTAGATCGGTTTACTGCAAGCCACGTTCCATACCATATGCACTCGAAGAGAAAGTTGAGCAAGAACTAAAAAGACTAGAGACTGAGAACATTATTTGTAAGATAGATCGATGTAATTGGGCTACACCCATTGTTGTTGTACCTAAGTCTGATGGTAAGGTAAGATTGTGTGGTGATTATAGTGTAACCGTAAACCAGGTTCTAGAGGGTAATGTCCCCAATACATTGCCAAATATAGAAGATTTGTTCACAACACTGATGGGTGGTCAGATTTTCTCAAAGCTGGAACTTACGAATACCTACTTACAGCTTAACTAGAGGAGTCGAAGTCATGCTTGACTATAAATACTCAACTAGGTCTATATCAATTTAATAGGCTACCATTTGGAATGTCTTCTGCTCCTGCCATATTCCAAGGGGTGATGAACCAGATTTTGCAAGGTATTGAAGGGGTAATACGTTATTTGGATGAAATATTAATTTCAGCACCAAATAGACAAATTCATAATAACATATTGAGTGAAGTCCTCAAACGGCTAGAGAAGCACAGAGTATGAGTGTCTGCTCGTAAGTGTGAATTATTTAAAAACTCAGTGGAGTACTTAGGGTACAGAGTAGACAAAGATGGTTTACATCCAACCATGGGAAAGCTGGATGCAATCAGAAATGCACCAACTACCAGGAATGTCACTGAACTTCATTCATTCTGGGGTCTTTTGAACTATTACGGGAAGTTCCTACCAAATTTGGCTACAGTATTACATCCACTGAATGATCTATTGAAAAAACAAGTCCATTGGAAGTGGTCAAAAGAATGCGATACAGCATTCAAGGAGTGTAAAAGCAAATTGGTAGAGAGCACCATGTTGGTTCACTATGACATATCTAAAGAGATTAAACAAGCATGTGATGCCTCTCCGTATGGAGTTGGGGCAGTAATCTCTCATGTATCACATAGTGGGGAGGAGAAACTCTCAGTGCCAGTGAGAGAAATTATGCACAAATTGAAAGGGAAGCTTTGGCATTAATTTTTGGGGTCAAGAAGTTTCACACATACTTGTATGGTCGTAGGTTTACCATCGTTACGGACCATAAGCCCCTAACAACAATCCTCCATCCAAAGTCCCCAGTTCCAACATTAGCTGCAGCCCGACTGCAGAGATGGGCTTTGATTTTGTCAGCATATACATATGATAGTGAATACAGACGATCAGCTGATCACATTAATGGTGATACAATGTCTAGATTGCCTTCCTCATCACAAGTTACACCCGATAGGGAAGAGGTGTTTTATTTTTCATACATTGATGAACTGCCAGTCACAGCTGAAGAGATTGGTAGAGCAACCAAACGTGACCCAGTGATGTCAAAGGTGTATGATTACATCGCAAATGGATGGCCAAACCAGGCAACAGACAAAGATATTCATCCATTCTTCATTCGAAGGAATGAATTATCAGTCGATAAAGATTATATCATGTGGAGTGCAAGAGTGGTTATACCAAATAAATTCAGGTCCAAATTATTAGGAGATCTCCATGACCAGCACCTGGGAATGTGCTTGACCAAGAATTTTGCATACAGTTATTTATGGTGGCCAGGTCTTGATAAAGATATAGAGTACATCGTGAGTCAGTGTACGACATGTCAATCGGTAAGCAAGCAACCACCATTACAACTCTTTTAAAGGAGACAAATAAACATTAGGTCAAGTGACCCCCGATCTGGGGGACACTCCAAACATTTCGCAAGGCCCTTTTTTATTTTATTTTTTATTTTTTTGTAGATTCTTTTTGTTTTTTTGGGCTCTAAA